>NW_027269267.1:38209268-38774268 GCF_023055355.1 Agelaius tricolor | reverse complement strand
AATAACTTTCTTGTGAAATTCTCATTGAAGTCAATGCAGTTTTGAACCCTTATCAAAAGCAAGATTAAGCTTCATTGCCTCTCGATGTTTTCTTTTCTATAATAATTTCTTTTTTATTTATTTAACAGGAGTACTGAAAATACTGAATTTAGACATTAGAAGGAAAAGACAAATTAAAATATTTGGTTCCTGCAAAGTTTTGGTAAATGCAAATATCATTACATCTGAGTATCAGGATCCTTACTTAAATGTCTGGAGATAGTCAGAGGAGTTATTCAGAACAGTTCCTACAAACTGAAGCATTGTGACTACGGTGGGATGAGAGCTTTAGGGATCACACCTTGATACCACTTGGTAACAAGGACTCATGTCCTAGGATTTACACCTGTCAGGGAAGAAAAACACTCCCTATGTCAGCAAAGCAGATATTTCAAACACACTTTTCCATTTAAAAGGAATGTAATAAAAATGTTTGGAATATTGTTTCCTCATTTCTCTTTCATAGAAGGCAGTGGTTTAGAAATCTGCTGCCTCCAATGCTGTTACACTCTATTATGTGACATCAACAGGACATGTGCTGATGGTAACTTGTGCAGTAACCTAGAGAGACCACATATTGAGACTTTTTGTGGAAAGTCTATAACTAAAATGCTTCATGAATTGATTAACATTGCTTCCTATCACCCTATAAATTGATTAGGCTACAGTATTTGTTCCTTGTTTACTACGGTGCACAAAGCAACTTCTATTTAGGAGTAATCTTTTTTTTTCTCCGTTTTCTGGGAGGAGGGATTTTTTAAAGATTAGGAAGGCTAAATGTACACCTGTAAAATAAAAAGGACACACACACATGGACCTTAGCAGTGATACATAATTGTCCACACTCTTGATTATTAGCACAGACCGTGTCATACTTTAAACCCATGCAGACTAGCATATTCTAGATTACGGGCAGGTTTGGAGTTATCTGTTAGATCTAATCCTAATAAACATTTAAATTCTCTTCCTTATTTGGGGAGGGGAAAAGAAGATGTGTGCAAGATGTATGTATGTGAGTTGAATGGATATGGGCTTACCATGCCATTTGGCCCCATAATCAAAGAGCATTTCCTAGATCATTTAACTAGAATAAATTTAAATTTTGAGCACCACATTATACATTATAAAATATCATTTGTATTCATCTTAAAAGCAAAGAGAGTTGTGACATAATCCATGATAAATTTCTATTCAAAATCAGTTATAATGAAAGACAGTAAGCAGAAAGATCTTAACTGCACCAGTGTTATTATTCCTGAAAATAAACTATTAAATCATTTTGTCTCTTTGTTCTCTTAGGAGTTTGTTTGCCAACAGATGCTGATTTCTATGAATGTATTCACAACACATTAACTGAAGAACTGAAATTCACAATACACTTAATACACACAATATATTTACTGAGCAGGTGAAAACAAAGTACAATTTATGTCATGATTAGCATGGCATATATTAGCACATATGACTGCTGATTTGTAATGAAGATAGTCAAGTACACACTACAATGAAAAGAGTATCTGAATTGCAGATTAATGTCTCTGTAGCAATGGTTTACTGCCTTTCTACTTTAAAAAGTGCTGATACAAATGCAAACGCACTGATGTGTGTTATGGGGTGTTCTATGAAAGCCATGTCCTTCTGCCCTCTAGTTAAACCTGTGATCCTTTTTCCAGTTTATAATGATAAATTTGAGGTATCACTGCTTTCAGAATCTAGGGGGGGATTTAAAATTTTATTGTAGAAGAAATGAAGAAATTTTCTGAATATATCCCTTGTGATAATTACTTTATGCTACAATTTTCATTAAACTTGAAGCTAACAAGTGCTGGATTGAACTCAAAAAAGGGGATTGAACATGAAAGGATGACAGTTTCTCATTTTTACTTCATAGAAGTGGTGTTTGATGCCTCATTCTCTAAGGAGCTATGCTTGTACATTTTCAGTTAAAATGTTGCTGACCATTTAAAAAAATATTTTCTGAGTCAGCTTTCTTAATTTCAATCCACTAATTTGCATGAATCTATAGAAAGATATGGGCTTTTTTTTTTAAACACCACAGTTTAGCCAAAGCACATTCTTAGTAAATCTATTTATGTTGTGTTTCCTCATAATGAAAACATTGCAAAAAGTGGGATAAAACCTGATATATATCTATTTTGGGTTATTTCCTATCAAAGTCTGTATGATTTGATACAAGACTGTGTTTTTCACAAATTTTATGGATACATTTAGAAAGCAGAATAAAAGTAAAATGCCTGTTACTAATGTAATAGTAGAGAAATGCTTATGCCTGTTCTAAACAGTATGCTCTTCCACAAACCATTGCTTGCCTAGCAAATAAAATTACCCCTATATTACTTTCTCAATATTTCAAATAATTTTCTAGGATGGTTTTACTAAGTGGGAAATTTTACAGCAAGGAATATCTCCTTTCAGTATATATAGGAAGAGAGTCACTGTTTTCAGGGCCTGTATTTCCACAAGTCATTTGCATTTAAGCTGATGAGCAAGTTCAGCAGGGATTTAGGACCAAGGGGATTAACTATGACTGGTAATATTCATCTTCTTGCTCAACTTTTTGTTTACTTTTCTAAAAGGTTTGTTAAGAAGCCTGAGTCTGCACTAATCCTTCAGTATCTACTTTGGACAATCCTTGACAGGGAGAGGATAAATATGAACATAATAATTGGTGTCACTGACAACCTCCCATGGATTACAATCTGTTGCTCCTCTTCTACACTGTAGGGAAAATTGCAGAAAAACTTGAGTCCATACTAAGGAAGTTAAATGTTTTATAACCTGCATCTGTTTTCTTCGTTTTGACACCAAATTATTCTGGCAATTTTCCTAGTTTGATAAGAGTTGTAAATTAAGGTATTTTCAATAAGACTGCAGCAAATATGAGAAGGATTGGAGATTTTGACTGAAAAAGCTAAAAATAAAAAATAATTTAGCAAATCTTTCCAAAATATTAGCTACTCTACTATCTGTGTCCAAGAGGAATTTTTATTTTCCTTACATATACTATTTTCAAAGCAAACTCTTCACTTTGTTTCCCTACATAGCATTTTCTTCATATGTAAAAAAATTACACAGAAAAGGAAAAAAATTTTCTTCAATATAAAAATGTACATGTCTTTTTATTAGTTGTGATAATTTTTTGCCAATGAAGACAAAATTTTGGAAGTAGATATTACACAATAAAAGTGAGCCAGCAGATAAAATGAGGACTCTTCAAAAAAGAGATGGTGGGACAAAATGTAGTGAAAAAGCTTTGTCTTCCACAGAAAAGAGGAGTAGTGACAGTTTTGAGATCTATTATATTTTACGCTGAACTATGAATTAGAGAAACTATCACTCTGCTCAAGGAAAACCCACGAGATCCAAGGAAGTGCCAAGGCTGAGTAAAGTGTGAAGCATAAAACCTACATATTTCTCTCCAGGATAGGCAATCTGGGAAACAAACACTACCACAGAGATTGCATAAATGTTAATAAGTTATATATTAGAGAAAAAGCCATGGATCCAGAATATTTGGGCAGGAGTCTGCATGAGTAAGACATGAGAATTTCTATAAAGATATGAAGCCTTGACAAGTCTTTATAAAACTACATCAAGCAACAGAGTGTAGAATCAAAAGGAATTTAGAGAATTCCCAATTCAGTTATTTTCCTGCAGACGGGATGCCATATGGCCAATTCCATAATTTAACCGACTTCATTTTTAAAGCTGTTAACTTTCCCAATTTTTGCCCTTCCAGCACTGTGTTTGAAAGGCTTTTCTAAAATCTTATTCCTTTTAATATTATAGGTCTCTTTTTATTATCTTACTCTAACATTTGTTATCATGTTGAGTTGACTGGGTTAATTTATATGCAAATTATTCAGAAATGAAATGGCAATAGATAAATTTTATAAAACCATCATCGATTTCACAGCTAATGTGGCACATTTGAGGTAGGAGGCCAAGGAGGTGATAGGAAGCAGGGTGTCAACTGCTGGTTGGTCTTACACATGGAGAAAGCCCAAGAACTTGACCTGGGCTTAAGTGATGGTGGTTTAAGCTGCCTTTGGTGGCTTAAGCTAAAAATCTCAGTTATAAAAAGAATAATTAGGTGAAACAAAAGGTACAGAGAGGAAGTGGCTTCACACATGAACACCTGACACTGCATCAATGGCTCAGTATGAGCCAGACCCTTGTACCTATGAGAAAAGCCCCCAAGGCAAGACCTGCATGAACATTTATAGAAATATTCATAGCCCCTCACCTGTGCCTCACAAGTTACACAGCAACTCACAAGGCTGTGGACAGCTGCACATAATCTAGTGGAGTATTGAAAAATCCAATATTCATCCATTTGTGGATTCCACAAGTAGCTGACAGTTGTCCTTGTTAGAGCAACACTCTTTCTTTCTAAGAAAACTGAAAGAATGTTCGTGGCTAATCACATATTCTATCCATAGATCTGTTGTACAAAATAAATTTGTTGTTTTAGGAACTCAAATACATGTGTCTATGATGCTGCTTATGCAACTTTTTTTTTCTAGTCCAAGTAAAATATTAAACAAAAAGATTCAATACTTACAATGACTTCAGGCCTTAGCTGGATACTATTAGGAACATTAAGATTATAGATCTCTATTTATTATCTTACTCTAACATTTGTTAGAGGTGATGGGAGGGGAGAGCTGGTCCAAACAAAGCTCTGCCACTGGTATGAACCTATGATCTAAATCAAGGTTTCATTTTCCTTTTTGTTTCTCCTGTGGATTTTTATATATTATTCCTTAATTTTTGGCTTCTGTACCTCCAATTAAATGTGATTGCTCTATTTAATTAATACTGGAGTTCATCTGTGGAAAATATTCAATCTTTACATTACTTTTACTTAGTTGCCTCTTATGAGTATTTCACATCTTTCCTACCATTCCCACAATTGTCAAGAAACACGGAAACTGCATCCTCATTGTCTCTGCTGTGCTCTCAGCAACTGAACAATACCTTTTTATCTTTGTGCACAAGCCTCCCCATTATCTGTGCATTACAGTTATGAAAAATGAACGTACAAACAGGTGGCTGCACTTTCAGAAAGCCAAAACAAAACCATAAAAACCCAGAAACACGATTCACCAGTATTCTCTAATGAGGATTTAAGTTCTCATTTTTAATGGGACAAGAGATGCATACTAAGCTGAAATGTGTGATAAATAGGTAGCAACTACCTTTTTAATTCTGAGAAAATTC
This sequence comes from Agelaius tricolor, assembly GCF_023055355.1. Taxonomy (NCBI): domain Eukaryota; kingdom Metazoa; phylum Chordata; class Aves; order Passeriformes; family Icteridae; genus Agelaius; species Agelaius tricolor. Next base: position 38,768,985 of record NW_027269267.1, on the reverse strand, counting down.
ATTATACATTTTAAAGGACAACAAAATCTCTCATATCATCCATAAAAGGTTACTTTTAATTTATTCAGGAGGATGTCATGGTTAATCAAAACAAAATTATTTTTCAATATCCTACAGCTTTGAGATATGCTTAAAGCCTTCATACAGATATTCACCTGATAATATAAACTTCATGGTTTATTCATCCACAGCAGCTGTTGTAAACCCTAGGCTGTCATTTATTTTTCTGCTCTAGAAAAAGATTTATAGTCTGATTTTAAATGCAACAGATATTTAGCCCTCAGATCTGTTGCAAAAACAATCACTTCAATACTACTAGATCCAGAAAAAGAGGAAGGAAAATATTGTCATGATAATAAAGAAATAAAGTAAAAATAAATTGACTTTAGTCTATTTTTCTTTTAAATACCCCTTCTGAAATCTTCAGTAAAAAGACAAAAAAAGATTTAAAAGCATGTTGAGAGAATTTCTTTTACTTATTATTGCAAAGCACAGATGAATACATTTAAAGAGGATTTTCTTTGTCCCTCTAAGAAATGGAGAGATTTGCTCAAAAGCACAGTGATTTAAAATGGCATTCATCGCAAAAACATGAGGATTTCCATATATAAAATATACTTTTCATTAAGCATTTCATTAAGAATTAAACCTCCATCACCTCCTCTGATGTCTTTGGAAAATTTTAAACATATTATAAGGAGTAAAAAAGCAGTCCCTAAAAACTGTTTTAAGAGATCAGACTTTCTTAAACTCAGCAAGAAAAACTGAACTGGAGAAAAAAAGATGCCTTTTCTGATATAATGAATGTTTGGACATGCTTTATGTTATAGGTCATAATTTGGAACCAGTGACAGAGGTAATGTACTATGAGCAGTCATTACAGAACTTATGCATATCCATCACTGTGCATCTGCACAATGCGTATGTTATCATTCTTTGGAGTCTTGGCACTATGGTGTTAAAAGACCAGGCACACCAATTTAAAATTAAATTCTCATACATTTATGAACCAATTTATTGCATTAAGACATTCTTATGAGCCTTAAGTACATGAAAATGATAACAGGCACCAAGGATCTCCTTTTTACAAGAGTCCATCTCGCAGACTAGCAAAAAGGTGGAAACATTAGGACTTTTACACATTGCTCTCCATGTGGAAGCCCCCATCCCAGTGACACTACAGCAGGGCCAGTTTCCAACTCCCCAAACTCCTGCTCTACCTGGCCACCCATAGACAGTGTCCCAGCCCAGACTTAAACTGATCATGTCCCCAAGGAGAAGACCAAAACTCAGGGCTGAGGCTGTCCCAGTGTGCCCTGGTGCTTTGCTCCTCACTGGGGATTGGGACAGGCATTGGTTCCTGTCCTGACACCCCACAGGGACACCCCACTGCTCCCAATACCCCTGGAAGAAACCAGCATACAAGGTACCTGATAGACTAATAATTACTTTGACAGGAGGCAATCTGTATTTTAGATTACAGATTTTAATTACAGGATTCATAAACCTGCAAACCAGAATTGAGTACGTGCAAAGTCTTTATGTTTGTATTTAAAAAAGGAAAATGCCTAGAAAGTCATCATATCAAAACTTTCCCAAAATATGATTTTGCTAACATAGATATAGTACTGTAGCAAAATTACATGAGCAGTGACAGTAACTGTCAAATTTTGTTTGGGTTCAGGATCAAAAAAAATATGCATAAAATAATTATGTTTTCACATAAATAACAAAAACTTATGCTTAAATATCCTTTCCATATCTACTGCATGCTACAAATGTATACTTTTCATCTATATCCCTAATCACTTACTCTAAGCCAAACCTCAGATCCATTCATGTGAGTGACTCACCTGTTTCCTCAGGCCAACAGAAAGTTAATGCACACCAAAACTTACTCTTCAGATATGCACAGTCACACTTCCTCATCTTCCTGTACATTCCTAGAAGTGCTGTGGTTTAATTAATACTCACTGTCTGAATATGTTTGGCTTCTGTGAAGCAGTAGCTCTATAAACAAAGAAGTTACTAGATTTTCATTAATTTCATTTCATTTATTCATTTTATTCATTTTTATTCAAGAGATAGAGGTTCAATAGGCTGAAAGAATATAATGCACAATATTAATCATAATTTCTCACCATGACTCCAAATTAGATGCTTGCCTTTAAACTTTTAAAAAGTTATTTAAGGCCTCTAGGTAAACTGACCACTTTGCAAAGACATCAGAGATTCTAATTACGTTGCAGTATTATGATATTCAGATCACTAACTTAGGAGCTTGATACAGATGTACCAGAAAAAGTCATAGAATGCACTCATTAAAAACTAGATTGTGATCTTCCTTTATCAGTTTGAAATAAGAAATATTTTCTGTACTATTTTATCAGCCATGAATGTATTAGACACTCTGGTGCTGACTCCTCAGATCAGTCAATGAAGAAAGTTATGACCATTTTAGTTACAGTATTTTCCTCAGCCAGTTAATAAATATATATTAAACTTGCTGATTAAAACAAGTATGTAACCCCATTAGATTCGCTCATTGGCTTCAGCTACTTCACAATCTTTGCCATAAAATTACTTTTCCATCCTCATTTGGATAAATTAAGCAGATTGTTTTACAGTCTGCCTAGTGTCTAGAACTTCTTATGCTTCTTTTCAGAATCCAGCTGTATTTTCAGTCATCTTCACATGTGCAGCCAGAATACATTCACCAAGACTAGAGGCAGCATTTATGACACCTTCCTAATGCTTTTTCTCCAATATCTATTTGCACATTTCTGTTATTTAGAGCACCTGAACAAGAGATCTTTTTGAAGGATTTATTGACAATGTTCACAATCCAAAATAAAACTTTCTGTTTTGCAAATGTGATCACCATTCTTGGACTGGATATTTGAAATTGCAGGCAACTTTCTACATTGAATCTCCTCTTTAGAAGATTGAATTAGGTAAACATAATGCTTTCAGCTTCTCTCTGAACCTCTGAATGAAGCCACTAGAGGAGTCACAGGGAACCAGGATATCCTACAGCGGAAGTACAAGTGTTCATCTAGGCATATAGCCAAAAGTAGTACATTCTTGATGTATTAAATAGTTCAAATATTATATATAATAAATCATGTTCGAGAGATCACATTGGCAAAGAGAGTGTTGGGCTACACCCCATCTCTTTAACATGTCACAGGAGTTTATTCGATAGTTTTCTATTCTTTGTTCTCCTGTACAGAATGAGAGAAGCAACAATCAAATCAGCCACACTCTTCAGTAAAAAATATAAGATTCACTTTCTGATTGATTCTTCTCTTATCATCTTTCCAAAACAGTTGTGGCCTTAGAGGTTATTCAAGTCTGAAATCAATATAAAAGTTTAGTGCACATAAGTATTAGTTCTTATCTCCTGCTTTCCAGGTTGATTATATGACAGTATTGCCAAGGCATCTTTTCTAGTGTCTTAATCAGCACATACATACAGCTGATTTTAGTGCTCTCTTTTGCCATTTTTTTACTTGGGACCGCTGGTCTCATTCTCCCTATTTTTCTAACTCATTCTGAACTATCCTCTATTGCATACATGATCTCTCTCATTTTCTGGTGAGTATAGGCATATACATTTTATGTACATTTATGTATATTTTATATACATTTCATATCACTTCTCTTCCCAATTTTTTTAAATTACCCAGAAGTATGTTTCAAGGTCCTATTTTTTTTCATTCCTTTGGAGCTACAAATGCACTAATAATTTTAGAGGACAAGGGCAACCAACAAAAAAAACCCCACATTTTCCAGAATTATCATTTCCTGACTGGAAATTATTAGTAAATGCAAAGGAAAAAAATTTTAAAGTTAAGCTAGCCTTTACATACTCATGATGTTTTTTCCGCCTGTTACACCAATGTACTTTTTCTCTATTGCATTAAAATTGATGAATCTCTATGTCATAATCTGTGTTAATCAGGACATAATTCTGTTCTTTGGCATCTCTATGTTCTCATGTCTTTTCTTTATGTTCTCTCTGTCTTTTCCAATTTTGAAGATGTTTATTGTTATCAGGAGGCTTTCTCTACCTTTTGTTGACCTTTTGTTCTGTATGAACACCATTATCAGACACAGGAAATACTTCTGGCATCTTCTCACAGAAACCATTCTTTTACCAAAACCTTACCATGAAAATCCAATATGCTGTGTAGGAAAAACAGAGAGCTTACTCTAGAATGTTAACTTAGGTCCATCATTTAAATGCCTGAATTTAACACAACACAACAACTTTCACATGAAAATTGCACTGATAATAGAATTTATGGTGGCAAAACCAAATGATACTGATATTTACTTTTAAAGGTATTTACTTATAAAGGAAAAAATATATTGTCCTTGCATAGAAATTCACTTTTCAATAATTTTTATAGAAATACATTATTAGAATCATGATTCTCATAACCTAAAATGAACCATACTTAACAATAATTAAGCTTGTCATAAAAGCTTTTTTAATCTTTCTTAGAAATTTAAAATTCTAATTCCTCGCATCCTCATTCGACAATTTTCCATGCCAAGGATTAATTTACCACCAACCTTTCTTTCTAGGTGAAGTAAATAGTTCTTTCTAGGGTGAAAACAAAGTATAGCACAAAGGACAACATATTCCAGAGTTGAATCTCAGGAGGAGGAACGTGGAACAAAACTACGGCATCTGTGTCCTTTCACACCTCAGCATTCTACAGAATGTTGTAACCTGAAAAGTCCACACATATCCCTTGTACCGCACTTTTGCAAATTCATTGCATGTCTTCAATTTCATAGTATATCAACTTAATTCTGATAAGCCAAAAGATACTCTCATATAATTTCAAGCACTTTTAACAGATAAAAAGCATCAACACATTAAGAATTGTGTCCTAAGGCTAGAAGGGTTAAAAGAAGCCCCAGGACCAAACACTGTGTACACAGATATGACAAATCTCTGCTAGACTGTGTTAGCCCTGCAGGGTGGCTTACACTAAACCAGTCACTTCCTGGTAGTGAAATCAGAATTACCTCAAGTCATATTCAAGTTCCTTCTTCCCTTAGGAAATCCAACTATATAAACACTAGATGGCAAAGAAGCCAAGCAAGTATTGCCTTCTGTTATTACTACATTGAATTGAGCAACACTGACTTTCACAAAAGTCAAAAAGTACTTGCCCTGACTGATGAGCAGCAGGGAGGATACACACTCTTCCAGGCAAGATGCAATAGCAAAAGTCTTGATATTAGTAAATTTAATTCCTTTGGACTTTGTGAACCCACTTAAATTACAAATTAGACATTAAACACATCCTATATAGTCAGTTAAATGCATCTTCAGATTTCAGTCCCTATGTTGATTAGGAACTTTATTTACTTCCATTCATGTGGGCATTTAGTGCCAGTTCATACAGTTTGAGGAACAAAAGATGCAGAGATATTGCTGGCAGATGCAAAATACTACCAACAGAAGCATGGCTGTTCTGAATATAATGTAAGGGAACAGTCAGGAGGATCTCCTGAGGCCCATCATATTGGATGCCTATGTTTGGGCAAGTTAATTAAGTCATTGACTTCCAATGACTGCAAGACCTTAGACATATAATTTGAATATAAATGCTTGTGTATAATCTTCTTAATTTGGAGCCAAATCCCACTCTGGGCATCTGCACTCTGAAGTCTCTTTGAAATCCCTCATGCCTGTTCCATTTGCATAAGCATAGGTGCCTAGACTAATTTCAGACATCTAAGGTCTCCAGGACATACACGCAACACTGGCAAATAGAGCACCTGAACTAAGGCAATACAAAGTCTTTTTGGGATGCAGATAAGCAAGGATGAGCAAAATAGCATCACAAACATTATTGCATCCATTAGCAGAAAAATATCTTACAAATGTGCCATAGGAACTCTCCTAATAACACCTGGCAGGGTTGACCTAAGTTTTGGGCAGTTAAATTAATTTCAGTCAATGAATATAATGCCAGGTGACTGTCATAGATCTGTAATTTTTTTTTTTTTTTATAGCAATGTCACTATGCTAATTGAATTCTAATTCACTAAATTGTAAGCTATATGCCTAAAGCCTTTATTGGTGTTCTAGTAATTAAAGCTGTTTTTCATTTCCTTCCTGGCATTGTTAAAAAATTATTTTGCATACCTTATTTACTCAGCTGCAGGTATCACATTGCTGTAGGTTGAATTTCAGTAATACACTACATTATTTCTATGTGATCTTTATGTACCTCAGAGGGATGCTGTAAATAATAATAAATGTATTTGAATTATTTGGAAAATTTTAAATTGAGACCAATAGAGAAAACTAGAAAAACTCAAGGCACAAATGAGAAAAGTCATTGGATCATAGAATCCTTTAAAAAAATTATAGGATCCTAAAATCCCTTCCTGAGTTGGAAGGGACCCGCAAGGGTCATCAAGTCCAGCTTCTGGCCCTGCAAGGCACACCCCAAGAGTAATACCACATGCCTGAGAACATCCAAATGATTCTTGAACTCAGACAGGCTGGTGCCGTGGCCACTTCCCTGGGAAGCCTGTTCCAGTACCTAACCAATGTCTAAGTGAAGAATTTCTTTTTAATATCCAACCTAAACCTCACCTGACACAATTTCAGGCCATTCCCTCAGGTTCTGTTATTGGTCACGACAATGAGAAGAGATCAGTCCTGCCCCTCCACCCTCCCTCATGAGGAAGCTGTAGTTCAGGCTGAACAAAACGACATCAGAGGGAACAGCATTAAGGTGCATCAGGAGAGGTTCTGATTAGACACTGGAAAAATAATAATTCACTGAAAGTGTGGTTAGGTATCAGAATAAGTTGCCTAGGGAGGTGGTGGAGTCACCAACTCCAAAAGCTCAAGTGTGTGGGTGTGGCACTGGGAGTATCACTTAGATGACTGTGGTGGTGCTGGGTTGCACCAGAGGATCTAGAAGACCTCTTCCAACCTTGATGGTTCTGTGATCAGGGATAAGACCAGCATAAATACAGTAGAGTCAATTGGTCCTATTGTAGATAAATAGTCTTACCCTAAATATTTGTAACAACTGTCTTAGCAGACATTTGTGAAATGAAAAATATTATTTTCGTTCCATTAGAATTAAATGCAGAAAAAACATTCTCAGTCCAAATAGAGATTGTCCATAGTATGATTTCCATCAGATTAAGCAGACTGGTTTTAAGAAACTAGTGTAAATTCCATTTGCAACAAAGGCCCATTGTATACCACTTCTGAATAACAGTGTTATGCTCTTTCCCAGGTGCTTATATATTTTACAATAATAACAATAACATAACTTTTCAATACCAGCAAAGAATTATTTTTAGAATTAAAATATAAGTTACAAAATTTGGACTTCAGCAGTATTTAATACAAAGGGTGGATTGGTGAGAAGATTAACAGGCTAAAATAAGACTGTCAAAATCAACACAAGATAGTGAGTGGTGAGGGATTTAAGCATATAACTAGAAAGCCTCAACTCCTTGTGAGACTGCAGAATATGTAATCCTGTAAGAACAAGGATGAAGTGAGATAACGTTGTAAAAAATTTAATTTTTCCCCAACTATTCAAATTACAGGAAGAAATTCTTTTTCTTGTAATCCCTTGTAATCAGGGGAGATCCCATTGCTTTCTACAGCCACCTGACAGGAGGTTATAGCCAGGAGGATGCTGGTCTCTTCTACCATGCCTGCAGTGAGAGGACTGGAAGAAATGGCCTTAAACTGAGACAGGGGATATTCAGATTTGATATTTGAAAAAAATATCTTTACTGTTGTGGTGGCCAGGCATTGGAATATGTTGTCCAGGGAGCTGGTGGAGTCACTATCGCTGGAGGAGTTCAAAAGATGTCTGGACCTGGCATTGATCAGGGGTTGATGGGTGGACTTGATCTTAAAGGTCTCTTCCAATCTTGATTCCATGATTCTAAGTGAAAGTAATAGAAGAAAACAATGGGAAATCTCACAGAAAAAAATTAAACCCTCTCATACAACTTGACCTAGTCCTTCTCTCTGTGTACTCAACCTTTACAGAAAGAATAAAACATCTCATTGCTGTATAATCTCTGAAGGAAAATCAAAATGCAGCACAATCAAGTCATGATTATGTAACTGCTTTCATTAAAAATTTCACAGATATTATACATTATATTTTAAGTGTGCATTTTAGGGGAATTTATTATTAAAAAACAAAACAAAACAAAAAACACCCCCCCAAAAAAAAAAAAAAAACAAACAAAAAAGAACCCTGAAAAATACCCCAAAAACCACAAAAAACCCCAAAACAAAGATAGCAACCAGAAAAAAACCCAGTCTTCTTGATTTGAACTTACTCACACTCTCAAAAGGAAATGTGCTTTTCTGTAATCATCTTGGAAGACATTCACGTAATGACAAAGTTATTGCTAGAATGTTGTAGCTTGCTCTACGACAACTTCTTTCCCAGCCATCTTAAAAGCAGGTTTCCATGGCTTCCATTTCCCCAAAAATGAATGCAGTCAAATAGCATTCAAAGACCACTCTCTCTCAAAAATAATTGCTAACATGGAAAATTACTTTGAGTAGTTCTAAACTTCATCCTGTCAATACATCCAGAAGTTTTCTCACATTTAAGTTTATATTTATTGCTTTTTTTTCTCTGTAGGCTTAGACAAAATGTCAAGAAAAATCAATGTGACAAAATCAACTTGAATATAAAGATGAACAATTTCCATTGCTGTAAAAAAAGTCACGAATACATACATACTTGAGAGCAGATTTTGGCTCACTGGATATAGAAAAAAACCCAACATTATGAATTTTCATGGACAATGAAAATAAAGCAGTAGCAGCTCATTCCTTTTCCATATTCCACTCATTAAGGTGATATTCTAAATTAGAGTGCAAAAACTGTGATGAAATTAGCATTTCCCATTAAATACCTTAAGCAATTCCCTAAGCATCTGTTGCTTCTCTGTGCTTGATATCTAAAGAACCTAAGCATTTTGTCTGAAACAGTGGAGTAATTCTATTATTCATATGGCCAAGTACTCAGAAGTCAAGAAGTGAAGTCTGTTTATTGTGTCACTGACTCCATATGAGAATGGCTGAAATGGAAGAGTGCATTGGCAGATGTTATTACACAGGATTGATGAGGGAATTCAGAGGAAAGAAAGGACCATTCAATTGCATTTAGAAGGCAAGGAGCATAGAACATTGCCCATGAAGCTGGCCAGAATGGTTCAGATAAAAAAGATGTCTGCTATGTATTACTTCTGCTGATAAAAGATGAATTCTGCTATGGCGTGGATTTTTATTGCTCCCAGACACAACACAAATAACATCACTTTAAGATGTGCCTTAATTTCTGCACAACTCTGACATTTCATCTACCTGTTTGAAATATTTAAGTATAGATCTGTTTACAGAGCTTAGGTGTCCTTTTCCACAACATTATTCACCTGCTCTATAATTAACCTTTTGTTTAGCAATACAATTGCTAAACCTTTTGTTTAACAATTTGTTTAGCAATAGCAATTAAAATTAAATTAGCATTCTGAACTATATAATATTTCATGCTAAGCCTACAGCTCTTGACTTCATTTTAATTTGAATTTAGGCAAGGTTCTGAAATAGACTTTCCTCCATATCATTCTATTAAAATAATTATAGGCATCTTTTAAAATGTACAATCTTCATGAACTGAAGCTAACTTTAATTTTAATATCTGACCTTGCCACTAATATATTACAGGTGCTATGGCTCACCAGGAAACATCAAATATTTAAGGAATTATATGGAATATTATTTTAATTATATTCTTCATACTGTTATGGTATTCAATTAATTCTGATAGTTAAAATCTCTTATAGAAACTGTTTGGCTTTTGTCATATCCATTATAATTTATTGTTGTTCTTTATTTTTCACTTATAGCTTTCTTGAAACTTACCTTTTCCACAGAGCTCTTTGAATGTCTGTTAAAAACTCTCCCATAACAGTCCAGCACATTTATCTGCTAAAAATTCTGTTCTGCTGCATTATATAACCGTTCTTACCTATTACAGAAATCTTTAGCTCAAATTTATTTCATTTTATATCACCTCAGCTGATTCACAGCTTCTTCCTGCCAAAGTCATTTGTTTCTATTCACATTTTTTCCTATTCTACTGTTGTGAATGTAATATCTGATTTGAATGAGCCCATTAATCCATTCTCAACTTCTTAAAATATAAATTTATATTCCATCCACAGGTGGTTACTGTAATCCCTTCAAGCATTGGTCTGGCTGTTATACAGTAGGAAACAAAGAAATACATTGGCTTCCTGCTAATTCCTAGATATGTATTCCCAAAATGAAACTTTCTTCTGTTGTGCAATAATGTTGTTGGCCTTTCACTTCAAGCCAATCCAAGTCATTCCTCAGTTAGTTTTTTAATTCTTCTTGCAATTATAAATTACTTATATTTCAGCTTCTTGATCAGTTGAACCTTCATTTAACAAACCTTAGATGAGACCTCAACTACTGACATGAAGCATGGCATTCAACTGACTAAATAGTAAGAAATACATTTTGAGAGGGTGGTCCATCTCATGTTGGAAATCTGGAATAGATTAGATTTCCCGTTTCTCCCATTCAGTACAAATACGTGTCACCTGAATTGCTTGAAAGAATTCTGCTTTGGCTTCTTCCACAGTAGTATTTATCTGCTAAAAATGTCTCCATTGTTTGATAGGTTCACCACTTCCAGCTGCAAAGCCCCCACACAGCTGCTGGCTGTCTTCTCCCCAAAAATCCAGAGGGCTGGAAGAAGGGTAGGAACCCACCTGTTGTGAAATAATCAGCACCTATGTGTTTACAACACTTTTAGTCAGAAATCCAAAACACAGCACCACACTGACTGCTCAGAAAACCCCACAAACCAAACAAAACAAAGCAAAAAAACACCCCAAACAAACAAACAACAAAAACCACCAAAAACAAAACCAAAAACCAATTCTTGGCTTTTATCTCCAGTTACAGTAATCTGAACTGTAAAGAGAGGGAAGGGAAATGTTGCCCTATGAACTGAATTTCTGGGAGAAAGAAAGAAAACAGCTTTTGTCTTGCCTATTTCATGTTGTATGCCCTCTTCCACACAGATCATCTTTGCTTGTGCACTTCCTGCTAGTGGTAAAAACTGGTTTTAAACAGAGTAGCTAATTTTCTCATCTCTTCTACCCTTCTTTCCACCAAACATAACAAAGGCAGGAATAACCAGCCAGTTGCCATACTAAGAGCCAAGCAAGGCTTTATCATTTCAAATATAAACAGTCATTAAAAACTTCTTTTTAACTGAGCATATTTTCCATATAAACAGAGCTATAAACTAGGCACAATTTTATAATTCATTTATAAATCTTAGAAATTAAAGGAAGACATAATAGATGACTACAGATTAAACTTTTTGTGCATGTGCTTTCTCTCTCGTTCTCTACTATGTATGGTCCTTTCAAGGTGTTAACTAAAGTAGCTCAGCTTCAGAAAAAAAATCCACAGCACTCCAAAATTATATTGTTTACTACATTTTATTTTAGAACAAATATAGCCTGATTTGAGGGTAGTATTAATTGCATAAAACCAAACTGAGCTCTATAATTCCCTTTTCTAGTTCTTCAAATCCTTAGTGGTCCTCATGACCAGCCTAAACAAACAAAATAAAACAAAACAAAACAAAATTTTTTTAAAAATTAAAAAAAAATTAAAATAAAACAAACAAGAAAAAAATGCTTTTCCAGAAGGTTTTCCATCTCTCTGCAAAAATTTTGCATCTATTTATTTTGGTTCTAAGTTACCCCCTTTTTTTTTTTTTAATTTCAATGTCTATATTACTACATGCCTTATTTTTAGACATTTAGTGGTCTAGTGCAGTGTAATTTGTTCTGATACATCCAGAATAAAAAAAAAGAAGTTAATTGGTTAAGAAAGGAAAAAGACCCTGCGTGAAGTAGGAATGGAATTTACCTGCCTTATACTCAAGCTATTCACCCTTTCTAATCACTGGGAAGAGGTAGATATGTTCAAAGAATAATTCACCTGTCCTATCTTAGCTTTTTTTCACCCCCCAAGGACAACAATTTCTCTCTTTTGAATATAAAGGTTGACTGGAATGACCAAATAACTTTTAGTTAATCAGAACAGAGAACTCTTGGGCTTAAGAGTACACCTTCCATTATGCTCCATCTGTTCTCAGAATTCATACCCCTTAGAACAACACTAAAATTTATATCTCAATTCCTTCTTTTAAAGGGTGACTAATTTCTTCCAAACTCTGCAGGAGCATAGAAGATTTTAATTCCATGCCTAATTATTTCCCCTTCATTTATTTATTTATATGTTTGTTTATTTATTTATCATAGAAATATACATATGTAGTGATCTTTGAGAAAATACATAATCTACCATAAAAACAAGGACTTGAACCTGGAAATCACACTCCAATTACTTAATGAAAAGTAAAATAATCTTGTCAATATTAATCTGAATAGATTTATGACAAAATCTAATAATGTTATGATGTAACAGGGTGGTCTATTGGATAAGGTAGGTTCAACCAACCATACTCCAACCAGGAAACTAGAATCCAGATTCTGGAATTGTAAGTCCAAGGTTTTTTTAGCTCTGGCACATTTTGTTCCAAACAGACCACTAGTCCAGAACAAAGCCCAAATCTGAATGTGAAAAAGAGTGTGTTGGATGCTTCTGCAGTCATTCCTATTGCTTGAGTCTCCACTTGGCTCTTTTCACTGTCTCATCAAAAGCCTGTTTTATTTGCATCTGGGAATGCAGGACAGATCTAAGTTGGCAGACAAAGCATGCAAAGGAACAGGCTGTAGATTTTAAAGTAGAAGCAGACCTATTATGCTGCACTAGATGTAAAATGTTTTTGGCGCACTAAGGTTCTCATATCAAAAATCTCTCTGTTTTGCACCAATAAATGTTTACATGGTCACTCAGCAGTTAACAGGCTTGGTATGAAGGCATCAGCAGTTTTGGATTAGGAAAATATGTAGAGATATTCAGACTGTTAAATCTCATGCAAGTCCTCATATGGACCCAGAGAGCAGATATTTTTAATATTTAACACATAGAGGCAATTTGCTTTTGTCTGCATTCACTAGCAATTTATCAATTTCCATCTAAAATACTCCTCAGAAGGTCAGATTCCTTTTGAAAACAAGCACAATAACCATTCTGCCAAACGTGGATTGACAGCCAAGCTGGCCAGGATCGGTTTCTGAGAAGTCTTTTTAAAAAAACAAACAAACAAACAAAAACCACTTAATGAAACCAATCCAGTTCTTGATTCAGCACAAAGACATTATTGGAAATCTTCCTCTCCCTCAGACAGACCATTACTTTCTAGACAGCACAGGATTTACACATATGTCACTGAAATTTATACCTCATGCTATGCCTTTTGGTTAATCAATTCATTAACACATATTGGATGTCATCCTTAAGCCAAAGTGATGACTACACATATACCATTAATTATTATTTAGAATTCTACAGTGGTCCTGTAGCTCCAGTGACTTGATGAAATTATCCATTATTTACATCAGGATAACAAATTAAAGTCAGTCTAGGATACCAAGAGATTTAAAGACCAGGAGGACAAAACCCTATCATTGTCCAGTTCTTCAAATTTACCTGAGCAACAGTGTATAGAGGAAATTTCTTTATTTTTTTAAGACTAATTATATAACACAGCTAATTAGAACAGCTGATTGTAGATATATTGTGGATTGTAGAAATTTATTGCAGAAACACTAGAGTTTAAAATAGCACTTCATATTAACTATCTGCTGTACAAGCTAAGAAACATTATGGAAAAGAAACTCAGCTTTTCAGCTGCTGGTAAGGAAACTTCCCACTCTGACCATCCAGGGGCTCCCCACCAGTCACACTCCCCAGGGCCAGACTTCCACTGCTGGGACTGAAGCCCCTTGCCAGCAGGCAGCTCCAGTGACCTGATGGGAGCCCAGCTTGGCTCCTCACTCACCCAGTCAGACCAGGTTTCCATGTTGTCTTGGATGTCTCATTCCATTTATTCCTGGCACACTACCACAGACACAGCCCAAGCTGGTGGCTCCAAGAAGGGACCTCAAACAAAGGACCCCCTGGGCTTTTATCCCCTCCAAGTCCAAGCACACACAGCTCTCGTTCATCTTCCCAAGTCTTTGGCTCCTGCTGTGTCTCTCTGTGTCCATTCACCTGGCTGGCAACACCCATCTTCCTGCCCTTTGTTATCCCAAAAGTTGGCAGCTCCCAGCCTCTCTTTTGGGGCTCCCACTGAGAGCTCAAGCCACATTTCAAAATGCATCTCAATCTGCATCCTGTAAACCCAAATACCTGCACCAGGGGTATTCCTCAGCAGTGTGTCAATCATCGTGGCACACTGATGTCAGTACAGATAACTCTGTAAAGATTCACAGATTTGTACCAGGTAAGGTTTTTAATTTCCTTTTCCTGCCTTCACTGGTGTGTGTTGGTGGTTTGGATAGATTTGAGGTTACTGCCTGCTTCAGCCTTGTTTACTTTCTGAAGATGAGCTGCACAGTACAATGAAATTATGCTGATAGAAAAGTGACATCAGAAAGCCTTTGGGGAAATTTCTTTGTCCTGTCACCCAGGTTTAATTAGGCAAAACTAGAAGATGAGGACAAAAGCTTAGCTGACATTGATTGCCATTTATGTGTTTCTAAAGACTATAACTCCCAGTGACTTGCTACAGAAAATATAAGTCATCTTAACTTGATTTTGAATCAATTTTAAGAAAGCATTTTATTTTTTCATTGTAATTAAGTGAATAATGAAAAATAAATTAATCACTTCCAGAGTGAAAATGTTTTTGCAGGTCTCTCAGGCTCTTTTTGTACTACACACAGTATATGCAGAAATAAGTGACCAGTTTTCTTTTTCACTCATGTGGAAAAAGGAGACACTAAGACATTTGTTTCAGTACAAAACATTTGAATTTTTGGTTTCATGTAACAGCTTGATTAAATTCAACCATTAGCAGAGACATTCAGGGTAGATAATGTTTTGTAACTATAGCTATACACAAAACGAATTTTAAAAATCCTTGTACAGTGGTGGTCTCTGAGATGACTATGCTATTCAGGGAAAAGATCCTAAAAGTACCTTTGATTCTCTGAAAGATGTCTATTGTTCAGCAGTAATGAAAAATTCAGTTGAAATTTAAAATTTGTTAGGAAAAAAAATACAGATAGCAAAGGAAACAAATGCTACTGCAAATTAATATTACATGTGGATCTATTAAACTTTGTACAGCTCTTGTCCTGCTGTTTAAAAATGGATGTAATTAAATAAATCTTCAGAGAGGAGAAAAAGAATCATCAACAAGGATCTGAAGGAACTTGGAACTAAGAATCTACAGACTGAAAGAGCAAAAAGCAGAACACAAGAGAGAAAGAGAGAAAGAGAGGATGTTGAAGCTGGTAGTCATGAACATCACAAAGCTGAACAGTGAATGATGAACTACTCATTGTCTTCACTTTTCAAAAATTAGAAGCACATTTCACCTGGCTTTTCTACATCATGTTCTCATGCAGAAGATGAAAAAGAAATCCAAGGAAAGTGGACTTAATTTATAACTTTTACACTCTAGTCAGCATTAAATTTCACAATAGTGCCACTGGCCTAGTAAATAATGAAATTTTTCATATGTGGAAACTATTCTTCTTGAGTTCATCCAAAAATCTCTGAAAGTGACCTCTTTGTAGGAGCCTATGGAATGCAGATCAGAGATTTCAGAAAGTGCGGGGAATATGAAGATCTCATACATTAGAAATAAATTTTAGTAACAACTCTTTGCAAGATCTTTCTTCTTTACAGTCTCTTCCTCCATTTGAAAAGGAAATCACATTGTTCTCTTTCTGACTAACACTCTGAACATAAAAAATTTTCATATTACATGGTGTGACATAAGGTGCCAGAAAGCTAGGACATACTGCTGGAGGAATATATTATGGGAAGGACCCTGAAAGAGTAAATTTTGGAAAGTAGATCGTAGTATTTTAAGTATTTTGCCTGCAAAAGCTATTTTTCCTTTTACTATTCCCTTATAAGCAGTGCTAAGTGTCATGATTATGGTTCCCAGCTCAGTCTTCCATGCTTCTGAGCCAGATGGTGAAAGAATTCAGGTTACTTACATCACAATAATGTAGCAGTTTTATTTTCCAATACTAAAATAGCATTTCAAGAATATGATATGTTTCATGTTATATGAATCGTAGAAGAGCTGAAGCCTTTTAACAACTACTTTATTTCATTTAAGTATTTTCAATGTAGAAGAATTAATGAAATAAAACTAGCTCATTGAAGTCATTAAACTGAATGGTTTCTGCCATAAGCTATAGTAGTTGCTGGATAGATAATGCAGTAACAGCCATTCCCATGGTTTCAAAACAGCAAGTGCAACATTTTGCAGAAGGGCTCTATTACAGGAGCTCTCTTATCACATTCAAACACTTGGGGCTTTTACTTGCCAGAGTAAATTGTCTGCACTGTGTACCCCATGGACTTTACATATAAATTTTTTAAAAGCCAAATGGACATTTAATATAGTTTTGTTAAACAACATACCCTGCTCAGTTTTCAACATAACTTTTTTAAATTCTTATGAGGATCAGTTCTTGTAGCTAAGTGAGATATTAGTATTTTACTTAGATATTTCCTTCACTATCTTGCAACCTTTCCTAAAGACACTGAATTATTATGAATTGTAGGTAAAAGTGTATAAAATAATTTACAAAATGTGGTGCAACAACCTTATTAAAAATGACACCTGTGTGCTCATAGGAGTTTGCCCTTTTTTGTCACTCTGCTATCTAGCAAATAATTTCTGTTCCTTTTAAAACCTATGTGAACTTAATAGCTTTGCAGTCAGATAATACTGGGTTGAAATTTGCTAAAGTAGGCAGCCATGTTGTAAGCTTTCCTTGCAAATTTTGCTGGTACTAGTCCATTCAGAGTGGCAGCCCCAGAGGCTTGTTTGTGTGTTCAGATTTCAGGCTGTCCTCTCTATTTAAAAAGGAAAATCAGAGATTTAGACATGTGCATAGCAAAGAATCCTGTTGGCTTGATGTACTTTTTGAAGCTAAATATGTAATTGGGAGGAATGAGCCATTTGTCAGTTTAATTAAATTTATCCATCAGTCCTATAGACTGTGTTATGCAGTTTTGAAGAAGTTCTGCAAGTATGTAAATTTTCTTGGTGACTGAAGTAATACCATTTTACTGCTCTTTCCCACATTCTTCTTAGCTTTAAACAGTTTAGGCTGAGAACTTCAGTTGTGGGTAATCCAAGGGTCTGTTTATTCTGATAAATAAAATGTGATCAAGCCTGGAATGCTGATCAGATCCACACAGCATTTACAAACTGGATTAGTCCATTGCTCAGTTATGAGGAGCTCAAATAACTCTTCTGTATCCAAACAGAGCATATTCAGGAGTAAATTCATCTCACTCATTGTTTCAGAAAGGGCAGCTTGCAGAAATCTGATCCAGTGTTGATTCGCTCTGCCCCGAGTAGATCTCCAATACTACTCCAAAATGTTTTGTTGTTGCAAACAGCCTGTGTGCCTTATTGCCATTGCCAGATAGAACTGTTTAGTAATTGAATCCCTTCTTGAGTTCAAGACTGGATTTCAATTCACTTTAATTTATCTTAATATGTTTCTATCACGCTCAGTGAAAATCTCATAAGTACTATAGGTGAAATTTGGGCAGATTTATTATACACTATGATAGACTATATTTATCTGGGGTTTTTTTGTTATCTGAATATCCATCTAGACTCACGATTGTATTGTTATGGGGATTATTTCCATTTCCAAAATATGGGAGTCTAACACTGTACAAAATACTTGAAGCTTTTCAAATCACCTGCCTGATGGCAGCTGACACAAGATGGAACCTGTAGGAAACCAATGCCTGCAGGTGAGCACAGCTCAGTGGTGCCCAGAGTAGGGGAGGGCAGAGCTGAACTTGAGGCCAGCCCTGCTTCAGCATCACTGGGGCAGGGGCTGATGGCCCCAGGAAGGAGTCTCATGGAAAAAATCTAGAAAACAGTTATATGATCCTGGTATCAACATAAGAGATTCACATATCTACTGACCAGTGAAAAGCCAAAGAGATTTGCTGGAGTAAATTTAGACATGACTAGACTCAGATGATAGAATTTTAAGATGAACGTAACCAAGACTTCCTACACACTTATTTTTCAAAAGCATTAAAATCACTAAAAACAGTCAGAGACACCAAAAAGCATATTCCAGACAAATCTACCAGGAATCTCTTTTATATTAATCAGTATCTTACTCAATGACAGACCCAGCATTAGGAGTTTTATATTAAAACATTATCCAAATTCTTGACACACCCTTGAGGTGCTGAAGAAGTTATTCTGTTACAGCCCAAAAATAATTTTTGCTCAGGTACCCACAGGCAATGCAGAGTTAAGCAAGAAGCAGTGAATTGCAAATATTACTGAAATACCCATTATGCAGATCTAAAGATAATTTATGGTTTAAATTAATTTGAAAATATTCAGAAGCAATTTCTGAAACAAATATGAAGGGATTCACTTAATTCTAGATTCAATACTAGCATATGGTTTAACAATTTGTGTGACATATACAAGTGCTGACTGTCTGAGGAAAGGCCATTTTTTATTCTTCACTCATTAATTTCAAACAGCTTGAATTCCTCAGCAGAAGGGGGACAATAAAAATAGATTTTTACATATGTCATTAGCAAAAGGCAGTCCAGAAATAACATTGGTGTGTCACTTGATGACAATGGCCACCTCACAAACAAGACAGAAAAGGCAGAGAAGTGTAATGCCTTCTTCATTTTCTTCTTCAGCACTTAAGAAGGACTAAAGGGGTCTCAGTGTCCTGAGCTGGAGGACCAGAATGACAAACTCCCTGAGGACCCTGAAGTTGTGCAGGAACTACTCCTCAAGCTGGATTCCTATAAGTTTAGGGTCCTGATAGGGTTCATGCAAGAGTATACCCAAAGAGCTGGCTGATGTCATTTTTAGGCATCTCTATGATTTCTGAACAGTCTTGAGAATCTGAAGAGATTCCAGTTTGCTAGAAGCTGGCTAACATTGTCCCAGTTTTCAAGAACGGCAAGAAGGATGACACTGGAAACTACAGGCCTGTCAGTTTCACTTCAGTGGCTGGTAAAATTATGGACATGGTTATTCTGAGAGTTTTTGAAAAACACCTGAACAACAACACAGTCATCAGAGCATCTTCATGATGGGAAAATCCTGCTTGTTGAGCTGAATTTCCTTGCACAACAAAGTAACCCACCTAGCTGATCAAGAGAAATTACTATATTCTCTTTCAAGAGAAACCATTTGATGTAATCTTTTTGGATTTCATAAAACTTTTGTTGCTCTCACAGGATCCTTCTGGACAAAATGTCCAGCACACAGCTGCATAAACACATCATGTGCTGGGTGAGAAACTGGCTCACAAGTAAGATTGAAGGGGTCACAGTGAATAGGGTGACACAGACTGGTGGGGTTCCACTCGTTCAACATCTTCATAAATGACTGGCATGCAGGACTTGGAGAAACACTAAGTTTACTGATGGCACTAAAATCTGAAGAGTTGTGAACTCCCTTGAAAGCAAAGAAGCCCTACAGAGAGGGCATCTACAAATTAGATGACTGGGCAATCACCAAATTTATGAAGTTTAAGACTTCATAAGGAAGTTTCCACATACTGCACCTGGGACAGAGCACTGTCAGAGCACCATTGCATGTATGCACAGACTGGTTAACTGGGCTCTGGAGAACGGTGCCACAAAGAGCAGCCTGGGGTTCCTGGGCATTGACAAGTTAAATATGAGCCAGCAGTGCCCTGGCAGCCAGGAGGGCCAGCTCTGTCCTCGGGGCATCAGGCACAGCATCTCCAGCCAGGAAGGGAGGGGATTGTCTCACTCTGTTCTGCAATGAGGTGGCCTCACCTCAAGTATTTTGCGCAGTTCAGGCCACCACAACATAAAAAAGACTGTAAGCTATTAGGCAACATGCAAAGGAGGGCCAAAAAAATGGTGGAGGGCCTCGAGGGACAGTTGTATGACAAGTGGCTGAGGTCACTTGGTCTGTTCAGCCTGGTGAAGGGGAATCTGAGGGAAGACCTCATTGAAGTCTACAACTTCCTCATGAGGAGAAAAGGAGGGACAGACACTGGTCTCTTCTCTGTGGTGACCAGTGACAGGATCCAAGAGAATGGCCTGAAACTGTATCAGGGGAGCTTTAATTTGTATATCAGAAAAATATTCTTCCCCCAGAGGGTTGGGCACTGGAACAGGCTCCCCGGGGCAATGGTCACAGCACCAGCCTGTCTAGGTTCAAGAAGCTTTTGGACAATGCTCTCAGGCACATGGTGTACTTGGGGATGGTTCTATGCAGGGCCAAGTGTTGGACTTCCATCATCCTTGCATTTCCCTTCTAATTCAGGATATTTTATGATTCTTTGAGTTACAGTTTAAAATTCCTTTTAGCTTTCAGTGCGTACATGGAAAAGTGTTTGTCATAATCCAAAAAAAAATACCATTAAAAATTATAACTCTTTTTGTGCCCAGCCTTATCGTGGCAGTAGCGAGTTAGTTGCTAGCTAGATTAAAAAAAGAAAACTGAGAAACCTCACTTTATAAAATTGAACTTAAGAATTATTTATTTCAATATGAACTATTGTAGAAGCTGTCATTATTGTAGCTTATTTCTAGCTACAGAACTGTGACTTTTGTAAAATATTAGTGTAAATTTTCAAATTGAACACTTTCTGTCACTTTTTCTGGTTGGGTTCATACAGTGTCTCTTAATTTGTATGGCATTTTTTCTACTGGTTCTGGTACACCTTAATTGGACATTAAGACTGTATGCGCATCACTTTTTTTTTCTTTTTATTCACTATTGCTCCTTTATGTTACTTGAAGTCATTCTGACCTCTCAAAGACTCAGAAAGCAGAACTTGAAGAGCTTATTATAAGTGATGCCTATTTGAGGAAAAAAAGAACATGTCATTTTGGCAGAAGCGCGGTGTATTTCTGTTATTGTGTCACAGCAAGAGAACAGTCTCCTCTCAGGGACAGCAGGGGAAGGGAACTGCATTTTGCCTTATAGCTTTCTCTTCTGTTGATCTGTTAAAAATGCACAGGTTCATAAATATGTAAGATTATATATGTTTGCAGGAATGAACCTTTGAAAAATACAGCTATTGTGCTTTCTTTAGGACTTATTCAATGAGTTAAAAATTATTTCAAAGAATTATTCTAAATGAGCTCCAGTTTTTTCCAGGTGAGGACAAATGAAGTGTATAGGTCTTAATATCTGGTTATTAGACTCAATGAGAATCTGCCCTTTCCTGTATTCTTCCCTATATTAACTATATTCTTTTTCAAGAGCTAATAATTTCAGTGAAATCATTAAATATAACCTCTATTTTTCCCTAAAATTAAGGTTAAATTATTAAATCTCATGTTTTGTAAAAAGGAAAATTAAATAAAGCAACAACATAGTCTTCCAGACCTTGGGAGCACTATGGAGATTTCATACTATCAGTATTTTTCCTTACCTTCCTCCTGTGTCTTTCAGCAACTTAAATATAATCTCGTGACTTTATCATGTTGCCAAGTGATAGATTTTTATACCCCAGAAAAATTCTTCTCAGAAACAGCATGAAGTTTAGCTGAGTGGAGGAGTTCAGAGTCTATTACCTTTCTGACAAAACCTTTCTTGATCTGCTTAAACTCACTCCTCTAAGTCTCTGTCCTGAGGTTAAGGTCTGCAACTAAAAATACCATTTCACTGAAATAATTTAACTCTCACTTCTACCTGCCTGTAAATCATTTTATGGCACTAGCATCGATCAGCAGGTCAATAAGTACTTTTCCCAACTATTGTTTGAACTCCAGTTGCTAATAATGGTATGAGAAAAAACATTACAGAACAGAATGGGATTCTTTCATATCTAGTCATATGAGATTTCTCATCAGCTTGAACCCCAAATATATGATGAGTGAAAGCTTACATAGATTCAGCTGGACAGCATAGTGTGTCATTTTCAGTAGCACTTTTAGTCAGCACAGATTAACAACTGTGAGTGACATGGGTGGGTGGGGTGTGGCATAGATACAAATCCTAGCACAGAAAAAAATACATTCAAATTTCTTTCCAGATCTAAACATATTTTTTTTTCTTTTCCTATAGAAGTGTGGATAAATTTTCCAGTGATATCATGAATATGACCTCTGGAATTGATTCTTGAAATCTGAGTGGAGCTTAACAGAGATCTTGCTCTGACCTGGCTTCTCTTTCAAGAGCTAATAGAGAAAAAATCGATACATTAGTTCTTTGCCCAGCTTTTACAGGATTTCAAATATATTTCTTTCAGCACATTTATGTATTTGCAGGTGATAGTTCTTCCAGTGATGACATTTTAGAGATATGAGGGTCTCTCAAAGGCAGACTGGAGTTGTAGGTCTGAAACTCACTCTCACAAGAAAAAGCTTGGCAACTGTCTCTGGTCTTGACCAACATCTAAGACATTTAAACTAATGTCTTTTATCTCTTCTAACTATTTAATACAATACATTTATAAATGTAAGTATACAAAGTATGCTAATATGATAAGCAGTCTTCTCTTCCACACCTTGATAATACACAGTATTCACATTATGTTAGAAATTTGGTGTAGTCCAGTCATTTATCAGGACTATTAACAACAATTTTTATCTGTGATCAGATTGGGAGCTAGACTTACTTACTAAAGCCTAACTGACATTTACAGTGGAGTGATAATGTCACTTCTGAAAGATAAGAAGTGGCAGGGAATAATCTTTCAAGAAAGCTGCCAGAGCTTATATTCAGGTTTAGCTGTAGAAAGGAATTTTTAATCTCTGTATACCATACTATATGAATTTTCAAATCCAGATCATTTTCAGCAAAACTGTACATAAGAATTTTTTTTTCCCTATTTTATAATACAGATGAAGCAGCAGTTTTAAGGAGCTGATAAGATCCAGGTAGCTATGAACTTAATTCCAAACTCGTGATGCATCAAGTGTACAACAAAATATTGCTTAATTTCTACTCAAGTTTGTCGGATGCAAAGAGTAATTTCAGACTAAAAGCAGCAAAAAAATTATACCTTCCATTCCTTAATGTAGAAAATAACACTCTTAGAAAACAGGTTGCAAACCATCTTTCCAGGGTACAGTGACTCAGCAATCATTGAATGTTGCTCTTTCTTCTCTTAATTACCATGGACCACTTTGTGCAGAGGCAGTGTAGCACAATCCTCTCAAACAGATGTTTGCCAGTGCCTGATCTTAAACACAGGTTTTTAAATGCCTTTCTGGACACTGAGGAATATGCCTAAACTTCAAGATCTTCCAGGGAGTTTGCAAACTAAGTGAAAATCAACCAGCTTTTTTAATGTTTCCTTAAAGCAAAGTAGTATTTGTGGGGATGTCTTTCTTTACTTTTAAACGGTCAGTTTGGGCAATTTATTATAGTATATGATATTAAAGTGGACTAGTTGCCTGACGTATAACACTGTCATTCTTTTTTACAGAATTTTTTTCTCTTGTAGCAATAAACCTTTTTACCAAATTGTATTTTAACATAACTATGTTGGCTTTACGACCACAGAAATGTGAGTGATGGTGTTGAAAAAATCACTGAGCATAGTAAATCTTTTGAATTCTGCCAACACTCTCAACATTTCCTTTAAGTTTGGGGGGGGTTTTTCATTCAGAATGAAATTTCCTAGTCAGCAGCAAACAGCCAACACCTGGCTTAACACCAAATTGCTTAGGCTGGTTGGGAATTAAATCATGCTAAGAGGTTCCTTCCTATGCACCACAATAAAGATAGCTGACAGTATTTTCAGATTCAGCACATTCTCTTTGATGTTTCTTCATGACCCTTCTGCCTCCACTAGGTTTCAATGCTAACAGAAATATCACCACTGCAGTTACATATGTTGTGGTCTACCATTTGTCTGCAGCCACAAAAATAGTTTTCTATCCATTTACATTACATCCTACAATATTCATTAGGTTTTGTGCAGGCTTGTAGGAAAAACTTCTTGAATATCTCATGTAACTGGAAATGCTCCCTCTGCAAATGAATTTATGTCATTGAGAGAGCTGTGGCTATAAGTCTTCAGCTTAGTAATAGATATAGCTTTGAAGTCCCCTGTAGGAACGTTTATGTATAGATGTGTCACAACATGAACATGAAAAAGCCCAAATTCAAGGAAACACAAAAATTTTACTACAAGATGTTTTTTAGAAGCTACGTGATTTTTTTTTTTTTTTGCATTATCATTACTTAATGTGTTATTGCACAGGTATGTGCATTCATAAAATTCCATAGGGTCTTTATTAAATTAAATTATTTTGGTGTGCCTACTGGAACAAATACAAAATGACTTATGATTTTATACTTCTGAAGTATGAAATGCTCTCTGTGCAAATGGAGAAAAACTTAGCCAATTGACTAAAGTGATGCTGATAAATCATCATACACAGTGAAATAGGTTATTCAGCTCTCTGTGGGAGGTAATCTTAGAATACTGCTCCATGTTAAAGCAAACCTTTTTCAAATACAGGGACTTGAAAAGCCCTTAGAGACAGCAAAACCCCATTAAAGTTCTCTCTCTTAGGTAATTTCTTTTCACTAATGAAGATCATCCAATCAACTGGGACATTTCTAAAAGGTTTGAAGAAAAAGAAATTAAGATTTCAAGGCAGATATAGTACTTGTACTAAGCAAGCACTTTCTAATGTCTAGATAACAGAGATGCTAGTTTCATAATAGTTTTGAAAACAAATCTTTTGGATCTTTCAGAAATTAATCTCTGAATTTCTCTTCTGTGAAATCTGAAGAATGTTTTTTGTAACAAATTCCAACTTCTTGTAAGGCACAGTAATAATCATATAGAATAGATAAAAATATTAATATAAAATAGATGAAATAAATTATCGGTCTACAGGATATAAAAAATTAAAGCTTTAAAAAATGATCATAAATGTTCTATAATTATCAGAAAAAACATGGAAAAGAAAGAAAAACATAGTGATGATTTTTAATTTTACTTAAAGCAGATGATTAGTAGATGCTT
Source organism: Agelaius tricolor (assembly GCF_023055355.1). Classification (NCBI taxonomy): domain Eukaryota; kingdom Metazoa; phylum Chordata; class Aves; order Passeriformes; family Icteridae; genus Agelaius; species Agelaius tricolor. The sequence continues at coordinate 38,743,764 of NW_027269267.1, read as the reverse complement.
TACAAATGAAAAATACATGGAAAAAGTACTGCTACAAAACAGCTATAACACTGATAAATGGTAAAATCTACATGAAAAAGAGTCATATCATAGATATCAGTGTCAGAATAGGGACACAAACATAGGTGCAAATTTTAGCTTTTTTAAGTCTTGGTCAGGAAGTCTCGTCTGGCATTCATTTCAGCTCAAGTCTGAGACAAACACAGTCAGGTATCTGAAGGCTGTAGCTGAACCCCACACTTGGACTCTTCACTCAAGCACATTTTTAGGTAGTTTGTTTTGGGGGTCTTTTTTTTAGATTATAGGTAAAGAACTTTGATTTGTTTCTATCTATCTAGCTTTTCATAGGCTGTGGCTACAGATCTGAGTTCAGAGACACGGTATATTTTTTATCACAGAAACCAATACTACTGACTCCAGAAGTCTCCAGCTCAAATTCAGAGTGTCTGCTAAGAAAAAGGTCAATACAAGTAAAATTGTGCAATGAGCACATATAGAAGCTTTCACACATGCCCTGGTTTTGCAAATTTATGTAAATTTTTGTAAACCCTTTCTCTCAGTGAAGGGTGAGACTGGAGGGAAATAACTTCATCTGCTTTCTTCATCATCTGGAAAAATGTTCCAAAGGTTTTTCACCAACACACAGAGTTTGCTGCCACTTTACAACATGTTTTTAAGCCAACAAAATAATTTAACGAGAGAGTAAGTATTAACAAGAATACTTACTGAATTGTTACTCATGCACACCTACAATTTCTTTGCACTACTGAAACAGAAGATTTCATCCAGCTTTACTATATTTCACTTTAATATGCCCTCTCACCCTCCTAAAACATTAATAAAAGTGCCTGCCAGCAGATCCATCTCTTTCAGACTGGAGCATACTCATCCTGAACAAGCCAGCTGATTGATTATGGTGATCTGCCACTGACTGGGAGCAGTTAATAGCTCTCAAGTAATTATGTTTTATTTACAGTGTGGTTTGAAATTTTTTTTTTGCATTCCTTATTAGCCATAAATTTATTCTTCAAGTTAAAAAAAAAAAAACCAAAACCAAAAACAAAAACACCAAAAAAAGGGTAGAGCATGGGTTAAGAAACATCTTCTGTTTCTCTGTATAGAATATATGGAGGGAAATGCATTCATGGTGCAATAGTAGTCGCAATATTCTTGTTTAGACATTCATCAAATTCAAGGAACAGCAGTCTTCTAGCAACCCAAAAGATTATCTAGAAAATTGAAACAAACAAACTGCAAATTAATCAGTGAGGGATCTGTGAGCCTGTAACTCACTCCAGCTGACATGTTCTGGTAAGGGAACACACAGAACCTCCACTGTCATCCTACACATCCCCTGCAGCTCTGCCCACAGCGTGCACTGATAAACACAGTGTGTTACACAGATTGTGGATACAGATTCTGGGGGCTATTGCTACGAGAACATTCACAATACAATTCTAAAACTGTATCCACAAATTCATTAGGGAGGAAAAAATGTGTAATTTTTGGCAATCAGAATGAGACCTAAAGGTCTTCAGTTCCTGAAGGGACACTACAAGGAAGAAGGGCATTTACAAGGGCATGTAATAAGACCAGAGGGAGTGTCTTTAAACTGAGGGTGGTTAGATTTAGGTTAGATATTAGGAAAAAATTTCTTTACTTGAGTGTGATGAGGCACTGGAACAGGTTGCCCAGAGAAGTTGTAGATTTCCCATAATGAAGGCAAAATCTGTTTAAACTTTTCTGTTCCCAGCATACCTTAAAAATCAAGTGAGGAGAGGAACTCTTCAGAGAATTAAAAATCTTGTTGACAGCATTCAAAATTTTCTCACTCTCTTATTTTTTTTAAATTCTAATTTGTTTGAAATACCAAAAAAAAATAGAGGGGTTTTTTTTCTTGATAGCTTTAAAAAATTGTCAAAGGGAATTTTTTTCCCTCCTTGTAGCATTGGACCAAAAATTCTGTTTACTAGTATTTGTCCAAATAGAGTTGATCCTATGAAACTCTGTGAAGATTTGCAATAGCAGATAACTTTTCAGCAATTTTTCAAATACCATCTAATAATCGAATACCATCAAATAATCAAAACTTTGGAGCTCTATATGAAAGTGCTGGGGAGATAATCTCAAGAGAACAATATAGCATTATGCAATTATTTTTCAGTTTTTGTCATCGGTTTCTACAAAATGTTACACTTTACAAACCTTAGCCAAATAGATCTCCAAGCAAAGAAGCTGTAGTAATGGAAATCAGTGTAAGTCCAATGGATTTCACACTGACACAAGACATAAAGGAAAAAAAATAATGTATATGCACAGTTCTGCCTTATTTTGGGACACAATCCAGCTGTCTCTGAAAACTGTGGCAATTTTTCCATAATCTTCTGAGACTGAAGAAAATTCATTATGCCTTTGGTATTTATAAAATTCATTGCACGCTGGCACCCAGGACTCAAATTTTCATAAATGCGTTAAATCTATTTTCCCTCATTCATTTTTGAAACCAGGGGAAGTACCTACAAAATTAGATGCAGTTTCTTATAAGAAAAACAAAGTCTTGGCATTTTACAAGTTAAAAGCTCTAAGTAGTGTGGGCTGGTGATAGTGGGTTTGTTTCCAATTATTATTCTGTAAATAAAATGTGATGGTCTTATAATTAGACAAGATAAATATACCACTCAAAATCTAGGAACAAGAAAATGAAGTTTAAAATTATTATCTTGCTAAACTAGTTATTACTTACAACCAATGTGAGCTTGACATGAACAAATTATCTCAAACAATATTTAATTCAATTAACTTTTGTCCTCTGGTGTATTTTCTATTACACTGTAGAAATATCATTCTTCTAGACATGCTATTTACTGTTCAAGATTTGGGTAACTCAAGCAATGAATTCTCAAAAGAAAATAATATACCTTTTTATAGGTAATAACTTTCTAGAATTTGTTTAATCTTTCCAATCAGCACTACTTCTACCAAAGAAGGAAAATGATGGTTAAGGGTGGAGCACACACAGACATAAGCAAGGGCATAAAATAAAGACAGAAAGCACTTTGGCATTTAAATTTTCCACTGTGATTTGATATATAGCTCAGAAAATCTAGGCCAGTATTTCTTCATCGTATACACTTTTGTTTCCATGTTAATTAATTGTCCTGAACAACTTTGCTACTGGTGAATGCTAATTTCATAGTGATGGCTCCATAACTTCTAGTAGTATACACAAATTTAAACTCCCTGAATAGATCCTGATTTTTCCATGGAAATGCATTGCCAGTCTAGTTCATTCTTCTTAACCCATAAATATGACAGCAGTCCTGGGAGTTTAGCATGCACTACTGAATTTTAGCCTAAGCGAAATGCTCCACAAATATTACCTAGCTAATTTTCATATTCTTTGCATTTTTCAGTGTGAAAGAACAATAGAGGCCCCCCTGCCTCCATCTTTGAATCTGCTTTTAGCCTGTCATGTTATTGTTTATGCTTATAAATTAATTTTGGAACTTAAATTTTTTTGTTAGGTTTAGACCCTTAACTAGAATTTTTAAAAAAAGAGTGATCATAGTGTAATTTAGATCCTCAAACCCTTAGCTAAAGCTTCAGACATCTAATTTTGTATTAAATCTGCCCTGACTCATCTGGTCCTATAGAACTCTTTTGTAAGAGTTGTTGTTTAACACAAATTGAGTGTACTTCAAGGTTTCTCTGAGAAACTCAGTCTGGATTCTGCTGAATCCATCCTGCTGTACACAGTGTTTAAAATGCTTTACCACTTCAGAGGACTGCTGTTTTAGTCTCCCATTTCCTAGGAGTTTGCCACAGCTATCAGGCATTCAAGCTTAGGGGGATAGCTGATGGACAGCACTGCACGGATGGGACACCTGACACCAACTGATCCAAGGGATATCCCAAGAGATCATGTTTGGCATTGAAAAGCAGATGAAGAAGGAAGAAGGAGTAATGGAAATTGTCTTCCAAAGCACCCATTGTGTGTGATGGATCCCTGCTTTCCTGGGGCTGTCTAAACACCTGACTACCCATGGGAAGTGGTGAACGAATTCCTTAGTTTGCTTTGCTTGTGTGTGTGGCTTTTTCTTTACCTATTGAATTGTCTATATCTCAAATCATGCTTTTTTTCTCTTCTGATTCTCTTCCCCATCCCACCACAGGCAGTGAATGAGTGTGCGTGTCAAGCTTAATTGCCAGCTGGGGGTAAACTAAGACATTCCTTTTGTGTACAAGTGATTATTTATTAAACTGAAGATAACTAAAGAAGTACAAGACTCTTATTTTCACTGAGAGTGTGAGCTATGCACCTCTGTGGAATACTGCATCTAGATTTCTGCCCTCTCTCCCAAGACTTATTGATGGTGTCTGTGAAGTATTTAGGAATTAAGAATTCACAAGGTCCTTCTTGCTAAGCAGGTAAGAGAGTGGCAAGAGAGGCCTTAGAGGCTCCAGAAAAGATGGAGCCCTCTGTGAGGACAGTTTACTGGATGTTTCAGAATGCACATCTGCTCTGTTCAGATAAATGTTTTTAAAGCAAAAACATCAATTATTTGTATTTGATATTAAATTATTATATCAGAAAGCAAGGTAAGGTGTTTGGCAGGAAAAATTACCCTTCACCATGCCAGAAACTGCAGTGATGCTTTATAGGTGCCAGAAAGGAGAATCAGAAAGGGATGACAAAAGATGCCTCTGTTTTCCAACAAGAGCTGAGATCTTGCTGAATTTTTTTTCTGCTTCAGAGAGCTGTCACACAACAAATGTTCTTTTAGGTGCCCAGCAGACTAGCAGACATTGGCACATGGGTATTAGCAAAATAAGCTGAAGAAAGATTAATTTTCTGTCCCCAAGGCAAAGTGACACAGCAGAGCCACCTCCTCACAGCATAGCACTTGGCTACATATCTTTTTCAGGCCTTATGTAGTACACCTCTGGCAAGGAGACCTGGTTGTTATTTCTGTCTATTTTTACCAGTTCAAAATCTCTGAAGAAAAATGCACAGCTGACTCTGAGATTATATGACACATACATTGAAGATCTGCAGTGTATCATAAAAAATATATTGGGGAGTATGAGAATTCAAAGTCTGCTGGGACAGTGCTAGGGAAGTAAACAGAGCAGAGACTCAAATATGGAGCAGTGCTGTCCATAATGCCTTTTGGGAGTGTTTCTTGGTGTCTTCTCTCATCAGTTTGTATTCAGACAAAATTGGAGTGAACATTATGGCACAGCCAACACTGTACCAGTGACAACACTAAGAATTCAGTAGCCAAAACAATCACAGGTTGCTGCAGAAGGCTATCCCTTGGGGACATCTTCTTGTGGTGGTGTTCTTTCTTTTCGTTTATGTTTTGGTTTGGTTTTTCTTAACACAGACATAGTCAGCAAAGGTTCAGTTGAAATCATAACAAAAAACTGATGAGAGCTGTCCTATTTCAACTAGGAAGAAAAATAGAGCTCTTATGCCAAAGCAAATACAATTCTTACTGATCTAGTAAAGTTTTCAAGCTAAGCCAGAGACTCACTACTATTCACCAGACATAGCCAGAGGACAGATTGGACACGTAGAGGCAGCTACTGCGAGCATCAGTATGCTGGCCTTCTCTCACAGAGTCTAAGTCCATAGTTGTTTCAATAAAAAGAGGTCCCATAGATCTAAGATGTTTGTTGAGTTCCCTTGTGTTTCCCTTCCCTCTCTTGATGGCACCCTCAACTTTGCACTCCTTTTTCTATGCTCTGAGTATGATAAGTTTGGTCTGTATCACAGATCCAATCCCACCCTCTACACCTGTGGTAAATTTAGCCATAGAAGTCCTTGCAGTAGTGAAACAAAAGTAAGGTGCAAAAGTTTTTTAGGGAGTTTTTCCATCTGTATTTAGGGTAACTGTGGGGATTAACTGGATGTGCCCTCCACTACAAACCAAATAAATAGAGCTGAATATCTATTTTTTCCGGGTTCTAATGTGTAATGTTTGAAAATACAATAGATCACCTAAAGTTTCTAAAGCTGTTTAGGACTGGCACAATGAGTTCAAACTAAGCTCCTCAAATACAGTTCTAACATATATTGATTCATACATACTAAGCTGACAAACGTAGTAGAAAGTATCTTTGATTTTAGTTGTCCTGTTAAATATTTTGGAAAATTGATCTGTTCATGCACAGTATCATTGCTAGCTTTTTACCCCCTTACAAGTTCATCTTTGTGTTTTAAATCTTAGTGTACAGTTTCTCGGGATTCTAAAAGCATTTTTTACCACTAATCAGATCTTTATCGATCACCAAATGCTTTCCTTCAGCAGTAACTGTCCTTGAAATTTGAAAAATAAGGTCTGTGCAGCAGCCTAGCTTAAAGTAGTATGCAACACTTTTTCCTTCTCACTTAGCACTCTCAGAAGACATCTCATTATTAACTTCTTGCCTTAAACTTTTCAGAATTTCTTCTTCTAACATTTCTCTGCTTTATCTCAGCTTTTTTTTTTAACATAAGGGAGAAGCACATATTACAGTATTATTGTATTACAGTACAGTAACAGTTTGGCCCTATTAACTAGGACAGCTTCCTATTCAGCTGAGCAACAACACACTTCTTTTGATTTATTCTTTACATTTCTCTTATGCTCTTTAATAAGTTATAACAGTTGTTTTATATATATTTATATACAGTTCCCATAGACTGCATGTTCTTTGTAATTTTTTTCCTCCTCCGACAAGGAACTATCCATTTCATTTTCATTCTCACTTACTTCATTAAGCACAACTACTGTTGGCATTTAAAGCACTAGCTTACAGCAAAAATTAATTACAATTAGTCAAGCTGCTTTGCCAAAGGACAGGAATTGCTCAGTTTAACCAGAGGAATAGACAACGAGGGCAACTGGTACTGCATATGCAGATCATCTGTTCTATTGCTTGAGATCACTTGCATTAAATCAGACTTTCATCATTTTGGAACAAGATGTTTTAGGGTCTGAAGAAAAAGGCATCTGAGGAGCAGCCACACATCTGGTGTTGTTTAGCCCGGAGGGAAGGAGGATGTGGGGAAACTTTATCACTCTCTACAACTACCTGAAGAGAGATTGTAGCAAGGTGGGAGTTGACCTCTTCTCCAAGCAACAAGTGACTGGACAAGAGGGGAAATAGCCTCAAGCTGCATCAGGGCAGGTTCAGGTTTTTCTCTGAAAGTGTGGTTCAGCATTGGAACAGGCTGCCCAGGGCATTGGTGGAGTCACCATCCCTTCAAGAAAATTTCTTGAAAATTTTCAAGAAATTCCAAGACTGGACTTTTTAATATAAATTCCAGACTGGTATTTAGCGCTATGGTTTAGTTGATATGGGGGAGTTTGAACAAAGCTTTGACTTGATGATCCTGGAGATTCTATAATTCTATTTGGTCTTTCACTTTTTCTACTATTTCTGCCTTAAAGAAGATGAAACTATTCCACTTTCCAGCACTCCTACTATCCTTACCTAAGTTCTAAGCTAAGTTCTTAGAAATATATCAGGTGTCCCAAAAGTCAAAAAAGTCACTCCCACTGAATAAGTACTGACATAAACTGTGTTTTTCTCACAGAAGCTATACATACACTCCATCAAAACATCCCTACACCTCATTCTTCCCCATTCCAGACTACTCATGAAGATGTTGAATCCTGATCTGGTCTCATTTCTTCTATCCATCTTTCCTATCTATTAACAGAAGTGACTTCTTAACACTACATGAATAAACTCCGCCCTCCCCCCCAAAAAAAGCAGTGAATTTGTGAATTTCAAAGCTGCTCTGCTACTCAGTAACTAGAGTGTGAAAACTTTCCCTTTATCTAGGACTATGCTTTTGTTGTTTCTTGCTGCTCCCAATCTGCCACTGTTTTGCTCCACTGATCTCCAAGGTTTAATTTTAGTAGAATTCCTTTCCTGATCCAAAGGACACCTAAATGAAATGTAATGAAGCACAAAATAAAGAGCTAAGCCCAGGATCTAGAAGGTGGTGATTTGACCTGTATTTGACTCAGGTCCATTCATGTTCCTTATTCCCACACATTTCATCAAAAAGTTAAAACCCAACTTCATGGATTGGTGGTCCTGCTTAAGTAGGAGGGTTGAAAGTAATTAATGCCTGAGGTCCCTTCCAACATCAACTATTCTGTGATTCTGTGATATACATGGTTTTTGACTACGGGTTTATGGGGCTTGACTATATTAAAAAGAAACAAAATTGTCTTAGAGAAAAGAAAAATCAGTGAAAAACAATGCTCTAGATGAAACTGGATGGCAAGAAATTGGGAAATCTAGATTTCCAAAGCAACAATATTTCAGAATAAATTTCTCAAGTAGAGCTGGATTGTAACCTGTCTTCCTCTCTTTTGACAAACAATTGTTGAGACAGAATTTTTAGCTTTTGAGTGGGGTTTCTGGTCAGCACATGAACAGCCTATTACAAGTGGCCTCTGTATTGGAATGCTTTCTTAAAGTGACTGGATTCTTCCAAAAATCAATTTTTAAGCTTTATGGGAATTTGAACTCCCATCCATCCAGTCCAGTCAATACCAGTGGGATGTCCCAGAAAGCTTCCAAAATGTGTTGTTCAACTGTGGTACATTCTAAGAAAACTGCAGCAAAAGACATTTAAACTAATGCTAGTGTGGAAAAGGACAAGAGTTCAAACTGTAATTCAAATAATATAGCTAGTGTGATATTTCTTTAAACATTTATAAGAGAGGTTGTTCCTCCAGAGGGTTCCTCTTCTATCTTTCCAATAAAATTTTGCCTAAACTGGAAATTATAAATAATTTAAATTATTTTTTAGCAAAACAAAACCTGAGAAATGTGTAAATGCTAACAATTTCTGTGTCACTCCTACAGTATCTCTAAAATAAAACAATAAAAGCTGCAGAACTTTAAATGCTTTAGAAATGGGTGTTTTCATTTTGTTTCCAATGAAATTGTTTCAGGTTAAAAACATAGATTTGTGATTTTGGTTTTTTAAGGCTATTTTAGTGGTGCTTTTTGTACTATACACAGACTGGTTTTCTTTCTTTCCTTTTTAAATCAAATTGCTTCATTTCAGTGTTTCTTCAGAGTAGAAGAAAGATATATTTTATTATGTTCAAGAAAAATACATTCAGTCTTTTCAGATAAGTGGCTTATATGTGGAAAAAAGAGCAGGATTAAAGGAAAAAAAACAAGGACAAGGAAAGGGAATGCATACCAAGTGGTCTTCCATCACAAAAGATAAAAGAAATCTTCAAAACCTGCACGTCAGAGAAGTAATAAAGCAAACAAGAGAAAAGTGAACAACAGCAGAGTACATAAATGTCATAAGTAGATACAAATACTGAGAAATTAATGAAATGTTCTTTTAGAAGAGGCTGAATTATAAGTGCTATTCATATTTGTATTTATCTCTGAAGAGAGTTTACTGGAAAGGCAAGGTAACAGTGGGGAACAGAGAGGGTAATATAAGAATTCAGGCTGTTATAATAATTGTTCAGGTGGTTAAGAGAAAAGCATGTATAGGAAAAAAAATTAGGTTCTAGAGGTGGAAAAACTCTGAAAACAGTTGAAATTACTCTAAACCTTAATCAGGGCTATTATGTACCACCATTATAAAGTTACAGAGAAGACTTCTGAATTATGAAATGTTTCAAAGTATTCAGACTCATTTTTGAACAAACATCTTAGCTGGCTATATGCTGACTTACAAAGATATAAAAAAATATTATAGTCTACAGAGACATACAAAATGCATGCTTCTACCTTCAGATAAATCACATTTCTAAGAGTCCCCTTTAAAGAAAATAGTTGCTATTTTGTGGGTAACAGGAACATGATATCTTAGAGCAGAAACAGACTATTGGTACCTAGATTGCATTAATTCCCTGATTAATTTGATCTCAGGCCTCAAGCACACAAAATAAGGAACAGGGAGGGTCACTGATTACTTACCCTCTCCCTATACACCCAACACCATTTATAAAAGACAGACTTGGGTATGTCCTTGCTTATTTCCTCTGCTTACTAATGCCTACTGGACTGTCCTTTATCATCCTGTCAATGCTTGGAAAGAAAGTCATACAAGTTTTCAACTGGAAATGTCTCCAGCGTCATCAGAATTATAAGGGGCATTTCATGCATGTGAGGACATACTGACTATGTACAGTGATAAGTAATAAAAGGGATGATCCTAAGCAAAGTGACACTATCTGATTTGTACCCATCTTGCTTCTATTTAGATCCCTATTGCTTTGCAGAGAGCCAGCCCAGCCCAAATCCAGGGAGAAAGCTGACATTTAAGAAGTGAAGGTAGTCATGGCTTCTGCCCCTGACCATTCTTTATCTAGTAACATACACATACTCTGTTGAGGGCAAACCATTTGCCTTATAATACTTCATCTAACTGAAGGACGTCTGTAAACAACCTCTTAAATGGTTCAGCTGTGCTGTATCACAGTGCCATTCTCTCCTCTTAAAATCATAGTTCCACAACAGCTGTTTTTCCTAGGAATAAACCCCGTGCTTTTCCTTCATTTCAACGTACAACAGTTTACAAGTCCATTATTTTCAGACCTGTATCACATCAATGAATTTGTAACTAGCAGTAAAGGAGACCAGAGGATTTATATTTGAAGATACTGGAACAATAAGTTGATTCAAACTAGAGGAAGCTGAAGAACTGGATCCATACACTACAGCCATCAGAGCTGGATAGTAAGTTATGCTAGGGTATAGAATTAGTGGCTTTGAAAAATTCAAGTGTCAATGTGTAGCTGAAATATAAAACTCTGTCTTATGTGATAGAAGGAAAGCGAGTGTAGAAACAGGCTTTCTTTTATGAGCTTTATCTAGATTTTAAAATGGACACAAAAGTTCTGACATTGGACAGCACTAAAGTAATCTTCAAGCATAGTGTCCTTATCTGAAGAAGTGTGCTACGCTGTAAAGACAGTGTCAGGCTTCATAAGTTGACCTTATTAATATTTAAAGGGACAGTGTTATTTATTTATTTTTTCATGGAAAAAGGCTTTTTAAATTTTATCTGTGATTCATCCATATCATCCATATAGCTATAATTTAAGCTCAAATATTTTACCCAACAAAACATTTTCTCTGAACTCATATATACTTCCCCATGCAGTGCAAAGGACAGTTGCCTCCATTCTTTTCAGTTCCACTTCTCTATACCACATGATTAATGTACTAAAGTATTGACCAAGACTCAGAATCTTGCTTTATAAATTAAACTTGAATGTTTTAACATAATGCTGTTTATATTTCAAGTGCCCAATAACAAAAAAAAAAGATTAATTATTACCCATTTTTAAATCAATAAAAGCTTAGAGATTTCTTTTTACGTGTAGCCACACTTGTTCATTTCATTGTAATCCAAGTTTCAATTTTGTTTACAACAATCATCCCATGATCGTCAGATAGATTATTCTTTTCTATAAAAGTGTCCATAAAATCAAGTATTTTTGGGATTGAGGACTGAGGCTGTGTTTTTTTGACAATTACTTTTGATCTACTCTTTGTTTAGTTCTGGCTACTAATTCAATGTTTGAACAGGTATTTTTTCTGATCTGTCTTATATTTCCTCACAATAAATATACATATTTATAAAAGCAAGGTTCTAACTTGACAAAAAAGTTGAATATCACAATGTCTTAAAAATATCATAGATTTTACTACCTGTCCACATAAAATATGAAAGAAAAGCAATTCAATTACATCTCCATCCCAGATGAAATTCGGGGGAGGGGAAAACAATGTCACACACATTATTAAAGAGATTTCATCACTGCAGATTTAATGAAAGATGCACCAAACTGAACCCTAGCATTTCATTACTTACAAAAAGCTCCATATGCTTACATGAGGCAAATCAATGAGATTTAGACAGCCAATAATGCTTCAGCTTTAAAAAGTCTAGAGGAACAAAATTACTTTTTTTCTCTACAGACATATATACATAACAATGGCTTTTATCAATATTGTATTAATCTGTCCTTAAAAAGAATTCATTTCCCATAGTGATAAGAAAAGTGATTGTTTTCTATCAAGAGAGAAAACATAATAAAATGAGAGAGAAAACACATACTGCTAAAAAAAAACATTTTTTTGGCTGCAAAGGAGCCTTCTTGAACAGAAAACTCAGTTAAGGATATTTATGGGATAGGGGCCAAATTTCTTGCATCTGTTGTGATGCATCTCTTTTTCCTCTATTTATAAAAATGAGTGTGTAGAGCACACAGGTAGAAACTATCTGTATTGTTCTGTACAAATATTTGGTATGCAGAATCCTTGATAAAATTCTTATTTTAGAGAGAGCAAGCTGAAAGACTTGAAATTCCTCTTCTTCTGTAGTAGATGAGAAGGCCATAGTAAGTCCACAAGGAGCAGTTTTGAGGATGATAGAAAAACCTGTGAAAATGTTAGGTCATACCATGGAAACAATGTACAACTAAAATGTTGATTCTTAACAGAAACAAAATGCATTTTTCAGGAGCAAGTAAATAACAAATACTCAAAGAGATGAATAAGGCTATTGTTAATAACACTAATGGAGAGATATTGAATCCCTTTGCCTCTGTATATAAAGTATTGGAGTGCTTCAACACCAGTTAGAAATTAAATTTCAAACAAACCATTCTCCTTCCCCCCACTCCTTTTGGTGAGAGAGGGACAGAGGCAGAGACTATGGGTTGAAATAACCAATTACTGAAATGCAGTGGAATAATGCACAGAGCAACAGTATTGACAGCAGCAGTATAAAAAAGAGAAAGTGCTTTACACAAAAAAGGTGTCCAACACCTTGACTCAGTTCCCAGAGTCAGAGACAATGAAAAACAGTGATGGACAGACCCCTGGAAAGCTGGATCATCTTCATTGCACAGCACCAGCTGCTTCTGGACCACTCCTCTGCTCTGGTTTGATTGAGATGTGGAAATCAAATGTGCAGGGCAGTTCCTGTAGTGGCCACTACATAATGCAATAGATATTATGGCATTTCATATCCGGAGAAATAGATCCTCTCAAAACATTTATTCTGTAACATGAGAATGATACAATATAGGATTAAATCCAGAGGATTAGAAGCTAGACTTCCTTTTGAATTAACTGATGAGACTGGCAAAGAGTTTTAGCACTTCTAAATCTTATCTTGTCATCAATTAATCAATACTATCGGGATTATTCTTAATAAAACCTTTTAAGCACACTGGATTACTGAACATCTTAACCTCTGGGGCTCATTGGATACAATTTGTGTCCAGACAAGTGTGTAAGATTGCATTCTTCTTCAGCAACCTTGTTTAATTGGTAATTGTATGGAAAATTTGGGTCCTTAAATATTGACTTCTGAGGTGAAACAGGTAATCAATACAGAGACATAATTTATTCCTACCAGTAAAATATTCCTACTACCCACTTGCCCACTACTTCACACATTAGACAGGCAACGTTTATGGTTCTCCATATTTAGATATCAAAAGTCACTTTAATTTTATATAATTTTATTCCTTGGCAAAAGTTTTATGCCTGTTAATTTTATCCCTATTTGCAGACCCCTGATTTATTTCTTACACATGATAAAACAACTGTCTTCACAAACCGAGGAAAACTGCAAAATGTTGTCAGGACATTCCTTCCTTCTTTGAGAGCTTGGTAAGCAGCCATGTTCTATTGAACTGATTCTCTCAAAATTACAGGATGTTTTACAGAGAATAAATCAATTGTAAATTCTTAAATAGTGCTAAAGCTTCTTCCTAAACTAGCAAGACAAGACAACATAGCAAATTCCCCCATTTGATCTGCAGTTTCTACACCCAGATCATCCACTACATTCCTGTTTCTGTATTTTCTTCAGTGAAATCATTATTTTTTCTTCATTGTCACCTGTTTTCTTCTCTCATCTAGGTTTAGATGGACTATTAGGGAGAAATTCCTTACTGTGAGGCACTGGAGGAGATTTCCCAGAGAAGCTGTAAATACCCCATTCTTGGAAGTGTTCAAGGCTGGAAATCTGATCAACCTAGTCTGGTGGAAGGTGCCCCTGCTCATGGCAGGGAAGCTGGAACTGTATGGTTTTTAACATTCCTTCCAACCCATACCATTCTATGATTCTATAGAAATCTCTTTTTATAACACTTCCACCAAAAGTTTGGGGAGGGTGCAGCTGAATATGTTCTTTACTGGATCTGGGTCTTGAACTTTTGCTTTGATATGGAGATATCTATTCTTTCACATTTCTTTTTTTTTTTCCCTCATTTATATCAAAAAGTTCTTTGAGGCATAAGCAGTTCCTCTAAAAAAAAGCAAAGCCCAGTGAGAATCACAACATCTGCCAGGGCTTACACATGCTGTTATACAACATTTAGTTAACACTAATTGTAACCAGTCCATGAGGCTCAGTCGTTGATTGATGAAATTAATGGTCAGTTTCTGGCTGATACTAACTGAAGCAGTAGGATTCATATATATCTATTCAACTACAGAACTAATGAATCACAGGTCACAGCTGCATTGCTACTACATGCCTAACAAAAATGTATCGTTAACAGGGCAACCGGGGAATGTAAGGGATGGCTGCTTTTTACTACCCACCTCTTTCTGAAGAACAGCCAGGGCACCTGAAGGGTAGTAAATTGGCCTGTTCCCTCCTTACAACAATTTTTTTTTTTTTATCAATGGTACTTGAAGATAGCCTGCTGTTGTGGTTTAACCCCAGCTGGCAACTAAGCACCACAAAGCCGCTCGCTCACGCCTCCACCAACAGGACTGGGGAGCGAATCAGAAGAGTAAAAGGGAAAAAGCTGATGGGCTGAGATAAAGACAGTTTAATAGGCAAGCAAAACTCATGCATGCAAGCAAAGTAAAACAGGAAATTCAGTCACCATTTCCCATGGCAAGCAGGTGTTCAGCCATCTCCAGGAGAGCTGGGCTCCGTCATGTGTGACAGTTACTTGAGAAGACAAATGCCACCACTCGAATGTTTCCTCCTTCCTTCTTCCCCAGGATTTATATGCTGAACATGATGCCATAAGGTTTGGGACATCCCTTCAGTCAGATGCAGTTACATGTCCCAGCTGTGTCTCTCCCAACTCCTTGGTGGGATGTAAGAGGAAGAGAAAAGACACTGTGTAAGCACTGCTCAGCAGCAACAAAACCATCCCAATGTTATCAACACTGTTTTCAGCACAACTCCAAAAGACAACTGTGAATACAAAATTAGTGCACCCACTGAGCTGATTTCTTGCATCTTGTCTCTGCTGGTCTCTGTCTGCACAGAGGACTGGCCTTAATTTTGCAGGGGGCAGCTCTCCACTCCTGCAGAGATGGCAGGGCACATAACAAAAACACTTTTGCTTCAGTCTTTTTAATGTTCACCTCTCTTTCTTATGAAATTATAAGCATCAAGACATGCCTATAGAGATTCTGAGCATTGGTCTAGAAGGCTTCACTTGCATATTTTCAAAGTAAGTGACTCTTCTCCATTAACTTTCTTGCAAGGAAGAATATGTACAAATCTTTCTCGCATAAGACAACTCCCACTTCTTGAAAGGTGATGTGGGATCACAGCACTGCTTAGTCACGTCTAATAAAGAGTTACCAGCATTGTCTGTTTAATTTTTATCAGGTGTTCTTGGAATTTCTCTGTGGAAGTTAAACTTTTTCAGTAAATAAGTGTCATTAAATAAAAAGAAAAGCTTTGAATACATTTAGAAGTTTTGTTTCCAAACTCCAGTCAATACAATTAAGGAAGTAAATAATTCTGCCTAGCTATATGCCTCCTGAGGATGAACAATTTGTGAAACTGATTATTTAGTGAATTCACTTTTTTCTTACCTGCAAAAATATTCCTGGTCTTTCCAGAGGTAGTCCTGATGGATTGAGCAAGAAGCATGTACACTATAATTTTTCACTATATTTAATAAAGTGAACTTTTTCTAAATGTCACCATTTAAATTTCATGGGGCATGAAATCTACTTTTGAAATGAAAATTAAAGCCCTTTCCCAAATAAAAAGTCTAATCTCATAGCCAAAAACACTTCATATTTCCTGACATTATTAACTTTGGAGGGCTGCCTGTAAGATGATAAAACTATCTGACATACTAAAACTGAATTTCCTTTATATAATTATGTTACAGAACACTTTAAATATATAAGGTTCTAAGACTAATATTAATGTGAATTTAGCAGTATTTTCATTTACTAATAATAAATCTAAATGACCTTCATTTAAACATGCTAATGGTAACATAAATACTAACATATTACTTCTGAAGAAAACTATTTTTGGACTTGAAATGGTGCTTAATGTCAAAAAAAGATAACACTGCAGTAATCTCAAGGAAGCTCAACATTAAATATTCTCACTTGCTATTGAAGTCATAATACATGCTGTATTTTCTGTTTGAAAAGGTGAACAAAGATTTTTATCACATTCTAAACAGTTGTAATAGCACTCATATTTTATGGCAATCCATAATTAATTTATTCATTATTATGACACCAAAAGCCAATAGTTTTTACAGTGATTTAAGAAGAAACATATAAACAGAACTGAAGATTTTCAAATGTCTTCAGCTCAGAGTTTCTAAATCCCAAACTAAATGGAAAAGAAAGAGAAACCCATAAAACACTTACAAAAACCCTCATAATACCATAATATCTCTTTGGAGTCTATTAGGTCTTGAATCAAAAAAAAAAAGTTGCCTTTTCTGTAGTTTTTTTTCTGATCATAAGACTTGGTGATATTTCCATTTCAACAGTCTGTGTTATAAGGAGAACAATAAGATAGACAGATGTATAAAAATAAAGTTTACTTTTTATGTCAGTATAGCATTCTCCCCTGATGCAGAACAAATACTGAAGACTTTGATCCTGTGTTATTTAATATTTTACTTTACCATAAAGCCCAGACATATATTTGAGGATAAAACATCTTGAGAAAATAAACATGAAATATCAACTGTGTTCACAGCGTTTTTATAGTGGAAAAGTATGGAAAAGTTACCAACTTTTTCATAGGTAGCAATAAAATGTGCTTTCAGGTGTTTAATTAGAAAGGAAAAATAAGTCTAATGGCTTAGACACTGGGCTGAATTTTGAAAACCCAGTTTTAATTTCTGAATTCAGAACTCCTCTCTACTCACACACTTGTTAATTTTATCATCACCTAATCTACAGTGAATTTTACCACTCTCCTAAGAACTGGCCCCAGATCAGTTCCTTCACATTCTGGCTAATAGATCTGTGCTTCCCCTGGCCCTTTAAACTTGCAAATCTTCTGTTTACCTTTTTTTGCAGGTAATGCATCTTCCACAAATTTGTCTGGGATAAAGCTGCGCTCGAACCAATCTTTTGGCACTGGGTTCAGCGGTCAGAAAAGCTGCTGCCAACCAAAGATTTTCCTTTATCTCAGCTGTATCTCTTGTCTTGAGTGTAATGGGATCCATCCCCATTCAATGTTGAAAGCCTCCTGTAAAAACTTACTTGGTTTCATTTTCCTCTGGGGCCAAGGGCAGGTGACACATACTAGCTCCAGTGCCAGCGCCGTGACACACCACAAGAGGAAGTGCACGGTGGCACAGGGAGCATAGACCATGGCTGGGATTCCCCTGGCCACCCCCAAAGCCAGGGAGCTGGATGTGCTGTGACATGGGCTGAGCATGAAAAGCAGGGAGCTGGTTGCTTCTGCTACCCCTTTGCTCCTGTGATTTCATGCATGAGGTGATTTGTGAGACTTTATTCTGTGTTTGCTTTGACCCTCCTTTGCATTATGAAATTGAAAGATAGATGTTTGGTGTTGAAAAAACAAGTTCAGTTACAGCGCTGCTGAGTCCCCATATTTCCATGCATGTGCTGTAGAACTCAGTGTTGTCAAGTGCCCAAAGTTCACAGAAATGGGCCTGTGGCAGCACAGGCTGAGAATGAAAAGGAATTAAAAAGAGGAAGTAGCAATGCCCTTTAACCTTGATTAGAGTAATTTTGGGGTGTTTCAACAGAGAATCTTTAAATATCCTCCTTGAGCTAGTACTGTCATGATACCTTGAGTAATTTATACTGTTCTTGTTTTGTATAATAGTGTTCTCTTAAATTTCAAGTGTGTTATATGTAGGGATGCACAGACACACACCACAAAATATTTTTTCGACATTTCCATTAGATAAAAAGCACTTGAGTCACTGCCTCTTGCAGACACCCAATTGCAGTTGCCAGCTATAAAAGAGCATTAGTGATCTCTGAGTTCCTTATCTCATTCCAATAAAAAAATTTTTAAAAGCATAAAACCATCTTTATCAGCTTTTTAAACTATATACTATACTTGACATGTTCTATACTTGACGTACTATATTTTACGTGTTCACAAGATTCCTTGTACCGTCTCAAGCTTCTGTTGTCTTTAGGTATCAAAATTTTGAAGCTCTCAAGGATAGGTTTAAGCATAATTAACTTCAGACTTGAAAAGGTTGCATTCACATCTGAAGCCAGAGTCTCCTTTGCCTGGAGAAAGACACAGTCCTAGACAATTCAAGGGACATATCTTAAACACTCCTTAGGAATGAATCACCCTTAGGAGGTGCATAACTTTCTTACTTGGCTGACAAGGGAGTCTCGGCTGACTAGATCATATTTCAGTGTCTGACTTTTAGACGTTTAACAGAGGACAGAGGAAGCCAAACACATTTGTCTGTAGGATTCATTGTCACTATGAATTGTTACAACAGAAAAACCTAAGTTTCCTGCCGTTAACAATCTTTGAGACAAGGGTTATCGTCCATTAAAGAAAAACATTTTGTCCAATATCCTTCAAGATTTCTTCTGTGAATCTGCGATTTGAAGCCTGCCATATGTGCAGACACCAGATGTCCTTTTCAACTGCCAGATAAGGTAATAAAAGAAAGCAAGGAATACAGAAAGCCATTATACCTACCTGAATACTGCAAACCTGCAGGAAATGTAAAGTTGTTGCTACTGCAATCCACGCCAAAAATGCATGTGGCATGCCACAGCATATCTGTAAAGAACAGTAGCGAAAAAATGTTTTGAAGATGTCAGATCAAGGGAAGTACATTCATTCCTATTTTACTGGAAGCATTTTCAAATTACTGTGCTGTCTGACTGTCATGAACATAAAGCTGTGACTCCCTTTGGTTTTCTATATCACTTCACATAGATTTTCTAAAAATGCTTATGAGACAAATGTTTTCAGAGACTAGCCCTATCACAGAAGCTCCAACTGAGCTTTCATGCAGGCGAAAAACAAGATCTCATTTGAGCAGCACTGCACTGACTTTTATCACCTTTATTACCTGTTGTCTTTTCTGTTGCAATCAATATGGTGAATGTCTATGCAAATGAAACATTTTCAGTGCTGAGCTCAGATCTGTATCCTGCAGGAAGCCATTGTACAAGTCTTACCTACCCGATCCAGACTGCAGCATTTTGCTTTTGAAAGATGAGGTGTCTCTCAAGCTGCAACTTTACCAGACCATGCTGAATAAGGAAGTGAAATTAAAGCAATATTTTGCCAGAGTCCAGAAAACTTTAACTCAATCTTGAGAATAATAGATTATTTCTAACCTGATGTAAAAGTAATCACTAAAACCTGCAATTGTTTGTTTTCAAGGGCATGGTAGAAATGAAAAGGGAAAAAAACAGAGACAGACATTTCAAAAGGAGTAAATAAACACATCAAACTTGAAGTTTTTTTAAACCTTCTGAGAGGACTTTCTATGGAATTGAGAAAGGAAATACTTCTTGATTTATATTTTGGAGGATGTGGTTCCATTTCCTCTCTTATATTATGAGGAGTCAGAAAAACAGCTAATCATCTATGATCAATCTGTGATGAGGGATCTTGTATTTTCATTAGGCATGACTTATATCTAAAATCCTAAATTACTGTTTCCTACTGCGCTTCTGAATATGCTACCATAAAGATATTAGTATTCAAGGTTAAATCACTTTTTCAATGTTCTTTGAGAACACAAAAGGTCCAACAAAAGTCACTTATTTGCCAAATAACCACACAAAGTTAGATCCTCCACAGGCTCACGCAGTTCCAATGAATTCATATTGCGTCACTTGAGTATATGATAAGAACTTTTCAAGGTGGGGGGTTTTGACAGTATTTCTTGGGTTTTTTTCTATCATCTGATTGAAGGCTTAACTGCTGAAAACTGTTAGATATTGCACGAATGGATTTTTATAGCTACTCAAACTAAAGTCAAATTACTGAATTAATGTATTTTCAAGTGAGTAAATTAGAAACCACATTAACAATTATCCTCTATATTCTGGAACAACACCAAAAAGACAGAACTAAAGCTCTACTAAAGCCAGAGTGATTTGCATTTTTTAAAATAATGGCATTAGTCAACTACAATAAGAATTAATCTTGTACTACCTAAAAGTATTTGTCTCCTAATCAAATCACAATAAGCCAACAGCTTCTTATGGTTTACATCTGTTTATACTGAAAGAGAGGCATAATCTGTTGCTGTGTGTTTTTGTAAAGCCTGGCAAAACAAGGCTGTGAGCTCAGCTGGGGACTCCAAATGTTCTTGAAATATTTTTCAACATATCATGATCATAATCATTGATAACAATAATAACAGCAAATAATTGATGCCAGTGGGATCAGTAAAGCATTACAAAACATTCTTATAATTTATGATTACAATTCTAACAAGGATAGTTATAACTAATAATAGTAATATTAATAGCAACTAATTGTAACAGTAAGCAAAATGGTATCTCTTGATGTGACTCTTATAGAAGCTTTATAAATATTTTTGCTGAAACCTAAAATAAACCTCCCGTAAAACTTCAAGTAGTTGGACTTGATGCCTAAGAAGATTTGCGTGTGCTGAAGTCTTCAACAGCTGCTTAAAATTAAATATCAAGAGTTTAAGAGTCTCCTTAACACCAATATCATAATTTACATGGAAACTGAGGGAAATAAGCTGTCGCCTAAGCACCCTTATAAAACACCATTACAGAATTCCAAATCTGAATACTCTGCAGGCTTCTACATGTGTCTCTTCTGACTTGTATTTTACAACCAATTTCATCTTGTGCCAAAAGCAAGTGGAGGCAGCTTATATACTGGGATTTCATGTAAGTGTTCCTTCTTCCTTGAATAAAGCCCATAATTTAGAATAACTGTATGGAAATTCTAGCTTTATAGATCTGCCAAAAGCCCAGAAAGACTTTCAGTTCCTAGAGAGAGACAAGTTGTGAATGTTCCAGCCTTGAAATGGTTTAAAGCCAGGTTGAATGGAATACTGGCAACCTGGTCTAGTGGAAGGTGTCTCTGCCCACAGCAGGATGTTTGGAACAAGATGATCTTTAAGGTCCCTTTCAACCCAAACCAGTCCATGATACATGATTCTATGATTCTATGCTAGTGATGATGAGTTTGGTGTCAATTCACCAGCTAAGAGCAGGATTCAAAAAAATTAGCTTCCCTTCTTTCCCTTCTCTGACTTTTCTAATGTATTTCTTCTTATTATAGTTCTTATTATTTCTCTTATTTAGGTAGGTCAAAGTTGACTCTTAGTGAACATAGTTTATTGAACTAAAGCCTTAGTATGCTTCCTGTTAAATAAATAGGTATTTAGAATTAAAAATTTATATTCAGACAAATCCAAAAGGTTTTTTAAACACTATCCCTAAATCCTTTGTGAATCTTAAGTGTGATTTGGATTATCAAGACCTGATGTCTAAAGACAGTGAAAAAAATCAGAAAGTCAGGCCAGTCAATGGCAACAGGTGACAAAAGAGACAAAGCCCCTTTCTAGCCCAGATTTTGCACTCCTTTTTCCTTTTCACTGCTAACGCTTTAACTCAAAATATACAGACTGATCCCAGAGCTATACGAGGGCTGGAGCTCTGTCTCATCTTATCCAGAAGAAAGGTCTGACTTTAAGAATACATCCTTTCTAGCATTCCCTCTCAGTGGTTCATTGCCCACATTTTATTTGTCTCTGGAACATTTTCCATCAGGACAGGAAAAAAATATCCCCATCTCATCCTTCCAGTAGCTTACATTTCCTATGACAATCTGAAAAATGTGAGAAGCTGACCAGTCTCTGCATCCACTACTCAATTTTCAGAACAGCAACTTTCTCTTGGCAATTCTGAAACTCTTCCCTGTCCTATCCCGACTTCTTCCCAATTGCTCCCTCAGCATTGGAAAGAGTTCCCTATAAAGCCAATCTTCATTTTTCATTTTTGTTAATATAACTGTCTTTCATTGTTTTAAACAACTTGTGGATTAGCATATTTTGGTTTTCATTATGATTTTAAAAAGCAATGTGTTTTTCTGCAAATGCACAAGGCTCATGGTGAGGCTCATGGTGAGGTCCTGGATTACATGTGTCTTTTAGGTTGTGTCTACTATTGAATTAATTTGACATTTTCACATGTAAGAGCAAGCTGACAGTCCACTGTGAACTGCAGAGGAAGCAAGGAGTCGAGCAATTTGGGCTCACCCTGCCCTTAAATGTAAATCAAGGATCATTTCTAGCTGCAATTTAGACACACAGTCTGCTGAATCGACTATAATCAGTAGCCATCTACTCAGTGTAATTGTCTTACCTAGCAGAACAGCAGCACATATTATGTCTTACAAAATAAACCCCAAAAACTAAGTAAAACAAAACCAAAAACCCGTGTAAACATTTGAAGCCTTTTCCAAGACCAAATTCAGAATAATAGCTCAGGATGTTTTCAGATTCACCAGATAATTATCTCCTTACTTGAAGGATGGCCATGAACAAAATACATTCAAGAATTTAAATACAGTGAGCAGAATTTATTAGCCTGACTCTACTAATCAAAGCATCAAAGCAGATGGACTAGATCTACAGGAATCTGTGTTTAATTTGAAATAAATTGTATAATTCCAATTTATTTTGACAGTCTCAAGTTATTCCAGGCAGTAACAATTTAAGACATCAATATAAATTGAGACAGTTAAATATAGGTCATAAAGGGGTCAGGCAAATAAAAAAAAAATGAGCAACCATTGTAGAGTAATCCAAAGCAAAAAAGCAGAATCCAGATTTGAATAATGGTTCAAAATTTGAATAAAGCATGAGAATATTAATATGTATTTAAATTTAAAAAATAGGGTGCAAGGACTAGATCAAATTCTTTGTCTTTGGGGACTAGATTAGTGCATTTGTATTTGATTTGGTTGACTGTCAGAAATTTTATGCCTGTGAGGCAACCAAAATCACCAGACATTTTTTTAAATGTCATTACAGCTTTTGGCCCATATTTTGATTCATCATTACTGTAAATTACTAATGGCTGAGGAATGCATTCTGTTAGCTTAGTAACAAACTGGATTATGTCTGAGGTTTTAATGAAAGATAGAATTCATTATTCAAAAAGAAATGAGGTGTTTCTTCTCCCCTTTCTTAAGACAAATCTAAGGTCAGCTTCCTAAAAGTCTCATATATCATGCTGAGGTGGAAATCTAGACAACAATTATTATTTATCATTTTAATTTCTTCTTAAGGCCATTTTGTGGTTTACAAGAAAGGATCTATCTACTTCATTATTGTCCATGGCAATGTTTACCCTGTCAAGACTTCAACATCCAGTAAAAAGTCAGCAAAGCAATCAATAAACAGAGGTGAGAGACAGCATCTCAGCCAAGTGCCTCATGAAGGAAGCTTTAGCAATATTGTAGACATCTTTTCCACTGTGTGGTTTTCAGTGCTTTGGGGGGTTTTTTCCACTCTGTGGATGAATAAAAAGCCAGGATTGCCTAATTCAAAATGGAAATCTTATTTTTCTTTATACAGATTCACTTCTTGTTCCTTGTTGTATATACTGATGAATGTGTATATACTGATACTGCTGTATATACTGATGACTCTGAGAATTTTTGTTCTGTTTTTACAGTACTGCACATAACAGAAGTGATTCTTAGATTCTATGATAATACAAACAATTATCCATAATAAGAACAGAAAACAAAAAATCTCTTTCAGTTGTTCTATTTTTCTTATGAGGGGTAAACAAGAGGTTTGCGTCTTTGTTCATTAGCTAAAAAAACAAAATTAGACTGAGATTCCAGACTCTGACTGCCAGTCTAATGGGAATAAGGCAAACAAATGATCACAGAATTTGCTATTCCTCTCTACTTGGTATTGCAAAACATTGGTAATTGGATTCAAGTACATTCCACTAATATTAACTATGATCAAGCATCAGATCAAATGGAATCATCTGTAACATCAGTCGGAGGAAGGTATGGTGAAGAGTGGAATCTGTCAAAGGAGAAATAATCTGTTCTTTATTTTTAATGTAGTTAGAGTAAAATCCAGAAGAGGTTTGGATAGGATCCGACATCACACTTGGCCAGATTTCATTCTCAATGGCAAGAGCTCTCATCTATCCCATCCACAGTGGCAATTGTTACAGAAGTTGGTCAGGCAGTTACTTATAGGAGAATTTATCATGCACACAGGTTCCAGTAAATAGCTTGATTCCCCGAAATGGCAATCATGAAAACATGTATCACCCTTGGCTAATCTGTCAATACAACCATCAGATTAGCAAGGACAGAGGGAACAATGAAAGAAAAAAAAAGAGAGAAAATGGGATGCATATCAAGATAATATACTTACCTCCTACAGAAGAACTTTAAATAATTCTTTACAGAGTACTGGCACAGTAAGACTGCAACAATTAATGAGTTATAAATTGTACAGAGAGCGATATAGGAGTTCCTTCCAATTCCCACTGAAATTCTACTGATTTCATTGCAAACCTATTAAATAAGCTTTCACCATTTCTACATTCACGCATAGCAGCAAAATTTATACAAATATGCTCTCATGAGACAATGGTGCTTCATCCTTTTGCAAAACACCCAAATGTACAGAAAATACAGCTAACAAAACCACTAAAAGCCTTACTACAGGAACTAAAGAATCATCAGATCTCTCTAATTACAAGCCATATTTCTCAGAATGTGCCCTCTCTAACACATATCACTGTGTGCCTGTGCATTGCTTTAATTGCCTGAAAAAAACCCCCTCTCTCACACACACTTGGCTCCTTGGGAGAAGCTGACAGCACAAATATGCAGTGGATGTTAATTATTCAATGCACCTACCCTAAGACACTCAGGTATTATGACGATAAGTGCAGTGTAAGAGCACATATAAAAAATAATAGAACAACCCACACTGCAAGAGTCTGACAAAGCTGGAATAAATTAAAAGCTGGAGCAGCAAGCAAACATTAATCATTCCACTAGAAAAATGTTCTTTTGAAACACATTTTGAAAACCTATGTCCATGCTTCTTTTCTATTATTCATATTAGCCCTAACCCATATTGATTTTCAGACTGATTGATTTTCCCTTGGTCTTCCAGATTACTTCAGTATTATGTGCCTCTCTGAGGTCATCTGTGCCTCAACAAGGCACGTACAGTGTCTGGCACGCCTCAGCAGCTGCCACTGAAAATACCTGTGTAATACTTTAATTTGGCCCTTAAAATTCTTCAACTGCAAATGTGTTCTAATCAAGAGAGGCTCTCTATTGTTGCATAAAGCCGCTAGAAGAAATTGAAACAGCCCCAGACAATGTATTATGAGATCCAGCACAGTGTTTGTTATATATATGAAAACAACTGTTCTTTTTACAGAAACTTTTTTGTTCACTCTTAACTCCAGGAAAATGAAAACATGAGAAATGAACAAGTTTGACTTCAAGGTTAATGCAGCAGAAATAATTTCATTCCAATCCATTATCTTTCTAACCTGTGATTTACTTATTATTATTATTAATATATAAGGGATTGTGAGAGTTCATTGGTACTTAAAACAAAATTTATTAGGAAGGAATAATGTTTTTAACATGCAGGTGCTCCTAAACATCAATACAGATTTTTAGAAAATAGAATAATGCTCTAGTTTAGATATTTACGAAATTACAAAGAAATATGTAGTCTACATCTGCCACCTACTGCAAGAATAAAATACTGCAGCTTTCCTGCCTGAACCAAAATAGAAAGATTGGATTTGTTTTACGGTTAAGAAAAAAGGCAAATAAATACAATTAAAAGTTAGGACCAAAAATTTAAAAAAAAATTCTAATAAAAAAAGGATGAAATCATAGGTGCACTCCAAAAATATATAAATCTATAGTTTGGAAGATGCATTTTTTTAATTGCTGTAATTTTAAAAATGGGGATTCAAACAGCATGAGGAAAATGAGCCTATAATTTCACAATGTTTAACACCACTGGGTGATTGCCTATGAGTAACAACTGTAAGCATCATAGTGAAGGTATGAATGTTGGACTTTCTTCAGTGCTTGCATACTTAATATATAAATATAATCCAGCTTTAAAATCTCATTAATATATTCAGAAACAGTGTAAAAAATAACTCTTTTTTACAACTCAAAAAAAAATCAAAAAAAGTTGTGGTGGGATTTTGTCATTGTGCAACCCCTATAGATATGTCTACATTCAAGCACTGATTTCCCTATCATCACACTCTTTCAAACTTTCTCCATAGACCTGTGTTGAATTAGTCCAACTGTACATACGTATGCCTATAGGCTTTGAGGCCATGGAGCTTTTTCTGACTGCCCTATTTAGCAGCAGAGACCAAATTTTCATTAACTGACTGCAATGGTGCACAGTCATCAGGTTTTTTTACCTAATCAGGCCAGTAATAACATCACTTGGGAAAAGAGATGGTGTTGGTGTCAAAGTGATATTAGTAGAGCTCTCTTAAAGCACAGGCAAATATTTAGTGTTTACCTGGTCAGATTTGAGCACATTCCTTATTGCACCCCCATCAACAGACCCAGATCCTGAACAGCAAAGAAGATTCTTCAGTTCTTCACAGATTCTCAGACTGTTCTGAGCTGGAAGGGACCCACCAGGGTCATCAGATCCAACACTTAATCAGCTCCTCCTTATGAACACTAACCATCAGCTCCAAGCAAAACCAAGATGGCTTCCTTAGGCTTCAAAGACCATTTTTTAGACTCCCATATGAAGATTTTTAAAATAAAATCAAGTCAATTTGGAATAAGACCATGACAAGCCTTCACAGAGGCATTACTTCACTCAAAGGCAGCCGTCTTCTTCCTACCTCTTAACAGAAATTTGAGTGCTACCCTTTAATAGACTAATGCCTGAAGAAAGCCATCTGCTAGCAGAATAAACCTTAAGCCACATTATAGATGTCAGAATTCTTTTATTTTAATCACAAATTATCCTTCTAATTTATTTCTACCTGGGAAGATAATATTTCTCATTTTCAAGGTATCCATCTAAATTTATTCAGCATTTCTTATGCCCACAATACCTACAATTTTAATATCATTCTTTCTGTACAAAGATGTGTCATGAATGAGACCTCTGCCTTCCAAAGAACAATGCTATTGAGAAAGTGGAACTTTTACAGAATGTGTTCCATTTGAAGTATGTCAAGCATTTTAGGAATATATATAAATATAGAATACATATATTTTTATACAAGCATTTAAGTTCATGTTCCTTTTTTTAATTATTTATTTCATTTTTTTAAATATTGCTCAGAAGTTCTTTTAAGCTGTGAACATACAATGTCCCACTTGGGGGGATTACATCAAGCAAAATTCAGTCTGCTCGTTTTCTGTTCTTGGTTAACTTTCAGTTCTCACCCTTCAAGTCCATCTATCACACTGGTTTCTTTCTCTAAATACCAGAATGGGCAAAGTTACTTTCATTATTTACTTCTGTTTTCCTGGGAAGGAAAGACACACTGGGGATTTTGTTTTTGCTAACACTGCTGGCAACAAGACTGTTTTCAGATGGGCATTTCATCCTCCAATGTGGCTGTTTTCCACTCGGATCAGGGAGATGCTGCTGTTTATTTCCTAGCTCAGATAACCATCTTCTTCTCTTTCATGGAGACTGGGGAATAGGTGAGTAGAGGATGGTATACATCATACATCACCTGGGTTCAAAATGTAGTCTCAGGCCAAGCAGCTCATTTCTGTCCCACTTGCTGCTTTTTCTTGTACTCACTGTAAAACTCAAGCCCTCTTGTGTGCCACTGCATCCGGTTCTGCTGAAAAAAAATACATGAAGGAAAAAAACAAGAGAGCATACTAATGGAGAAAGGCCTATCTTTTGCTGAAAGACCAAATATCAGCAGAGTGACAGAATTTATTCTGCTTGACAAGAATCCCTCCCAAACATGACAGGAAGCTACATTATCCGAATAATGAGGATTCCAGCTGGGGTACTTCAGGGAAATGCATGGACTAGTTTATGCAAATACAATGCCTCATTTAACACCTAGGATATACAGACAAGTTCAAGAAGGCCTAGTGTTAATAAAAGCACATTAGAAGATTTTGAGCATATTCAAAATCCAGTCACATTTTGCAATAGACATACCTGTCCTAGAAATTCAGTATGGTCTCTAGGGGATTTACTGTATATTTCTGAACAGCAGAGCAAGTGCAGCATGGTTTATATAGACGTGCTACCATAAAAATGCAGAAGGCAGCGACCTGTATAACTGCATATAATGATGCTATCCAAGCTTTGCATTAAGAGGAATTTCTTTCTCTTACCCTGCCCCCCTCCCTCTGCAGAAGGGGATTTGGATTGGAGATAGCATCAGTCATCTTAATGCCACACTGTTAACCACCTATGTGTTTCAGGTACTAGACCCTAATTTCAGTAGGAAACTACTGTACCAGAAGGTGTATCATCTAAGAAATTACTTTTATTTTTCTTATTTTTTCCTTATTAGGAGTTCATTTCTATCTGCTCTTTCCATTTTAGAAGAGCCTTTCCTTAGACACTGTGCAACACCAAGTGGCATTGAAACTTCAATACTTGTGGAGATTATTGCTCTGAAAATCACAGCTGAACGCAGTCAAAATGCCCAGGGTCATGGCAAGGGAGTGCCTTGCTCTGTTCATATTTCAAGTGAAGCATACAGATGGGAGAAGCTACATACGCCCAAGCTTTTTCATCTCTTCATACACAGAGAAACTGAAAAAAAAATTTGTCAAGTTTCTCTTACTTTAAGTAAGTGAGAACACTCTGCGTCTCTTTTCTTCCTCAAACAATAATTCCCAAAAAACATAGTTAAGATTGCAAGACTAGATAAGTGACTGCTTTTTTCATTTACCACTGTCATGGTTTAACACTGGCACAATGCCAGTGCCCCCATGAAGATACCTTCTCCCTGGTTTCTGCTGTGAGATGTGACCAGGAATAAGCAAAGCAGGCTCCTACTTAGGGAAAAAAGAACCAGAACTTTATTGACTACTCTACAACTACAGATAAAAAGGAACACACACACAGGGAAAATGAAAACCTCACAAATGCATTTCCTCCTCCCCCCACCAAATTTCCAACACAATACATTTGTTTCTCAAATCACCAACTCTCGGTCCAGCACCACCCTTCAAACAATCAATCCTCAGTTCATCAAGAGGAGAGGAGTCCTTCTTGTGCCATGGGCTTCCCCTGGAAGCACAATCGAAGCCTCATGTGTTCCTGTGTCACTTGTGGCACCGCCCTGAGTACATCTGCCGTCGTGACTTCTTCCTTT
This sequence comes from Agelaius tricolor, assembly GCF_023055355.1. Taxonomy (NCBI): domain Eukaryota; kingdom Metazoa; phylum Chordata; class Aves; order Passeriformes; family Icteridae; genus Agelaius; species Agelaius tricolor. The sequence goes on along the minus strand of NW_027269267.1, from coordinate 38,714,148 downwards.
TCATGTCCAGTGCTTTCACCACTGAACACGGACCAGAACTGCTTCTAGGGTTGTCTTTTAAGGATGCTCTGTCCCAATCCAAAAAAGGCACAGTCTCTCCTTTGGGACACCTGTCCCCACAATCTCTCCTTTGGGACACCTGTCCCCCCCATATTTTTTCACCCCCTGGGGCCGAGGGGCATCAACACTGAACCCTCTTGGTTCTGAGGCCATTGCCTCCCCCTAGAATGCAGTCTCTGTGTCACAAGGAACTTGGGTCTGTCCATCTCTCCTTTGGGACACCTGTCCCCACAATCCCTCCTTTGGGACACCTGTCCCCCCCATATTTTTCACCCCCTGGGGCCGAGGGGCATCAACACTGAACCCTCTTGGTTCTGAGGCCGTCATCTCTCTTTTGGGACACCTGTCCCCACAATCTCTCCTTTGGGACACCTGTCCCCCCCATATTTTTTCACCCCCTGGGGCCGAGGGGCATCAACACTGAACCCTCTTGGTTCTGAGGCCATTGCCTCCCCCTAGAATGCAGTCTCTGTGTCACAAGGAACTTGGGTCTGTCCATCTCTCCTTTGGGACACCTGTCCCCACAATCTCTCCTTTGGGACACCTGTCCCCCCCATATTTTTCACCCCCTGGGGCCGAGGGGCATCAACACTGAACCCTCTTGGTTCTGTCCATGGCTATACAAAAAGAGTCCAGCAAAAGCCACTCCATCATCTCTTCCCACTAGGATTCTTCTCTACTCTTCTAGTATCTCTCACTTGCCCAGACCTCTCTCACACTGGCCCATTTCCTTTTTCATCTTCCACTCTATCTTCTAGGAAAGGTCAATGTTCTGTAAAGTTCTCATTTTCCAAAAAGGGGTTAAAAGCTCCTACAAGCAGCCGGCTGAACCCCCCCCTCTTCTCCGTCCCAGCCGTGCTGCCGGCACAGGCCCATGTTTATCAAGCTTCAAGGTTACAGTCTCAGGCAGCGGCTCTTTTTCTCTCTCTCTCTGTCTCTCAGGGGGGGCTGCCCGATGGCTCCCGGTGTCTCTCTCTCTCTCTCTCTTCCACCCTTCCACCCCGGGGCTCAGGCCTACCTCTCCCGGCCACATGGCTTTTCCCCTCCCCCTGCCCAGCCAGCAGCTGGGCCGGGGGAGAGACCCGAACTCTTTCCCGCCGGAAACCCAAGAGGGCCCTCCCAGGGGAGAGCTCTGCTTTTAACCCCGTGTTCTCAGAGGCGTGTCCATGTCCCAGTGGCCAGGTTAAATGCCAATATTAAAGCCTGAATATCCATTGGCCAAAAACACAGCATCCCAAAAAACACATTTCCTGTCAAACCACCACATGAAGGACTGTTATAGCACATCTTGGTCTGAATACCACCTACCTTTTGTTTTATTTTTCCAGTCCACACAGTGAGCACACAAACACCTTTCTCTTACACAGTTGCAGTATCCCCCTCAGATAAATAAGGTAGCTTGCAGTAGTTTACTCAGCTCACTGCTAAGTTTCTTAATAATTGAAATTAAGCACAAAGAAGCAGGAACAAGTGGATTATTCCCCATTAAAAGCAGTATGGTAGAGAGAAAAGTTGCTTCTGTTTTCTATCTTCCAAATATTGATCCAAGGCTTGCTGTCTCTGTTTCTGACACAGAATTTAAATTTGTATGCTGTGTGCGCATATAAACCTTACTACTAGTTTTGCCACAGAGACCTATTCTTGTTCAATAGAGGGCTACATTTGGCCCAGTAATTTGCTGCACATTATAGCAGATGACTTTTAGGATAGCTGGTAATTTTCCAGACACCTCTGTCTTTGGAGCCTTTCTTCAAAATTGAACATAAAACAATCGGTAGTGCAAGACAAAAATATGCTATAGATAAATTATATTTAAAAGTTATATGTTTCTGAAGAATCAGTCCCAGACTGGTTTGTGGTTTAAATATGTCAGTTAAATTAACCTACAACTGAGGAAACCATGAGAAAAGGATCAACCTGCTGAGTGTCATGGTGTCAAAAAGACAGGACTAAAGGAGTCTTTGCTAACAAATTATCAGGTCTCAGGGTTACCACTGGAGAACGCAGCAAAGCCAGAGATCCTTTGAAAATAAAAATGTCCATTGTTGCAATCACAAAGAATGGACTAATTCCCTCCACTCTCTTTTCTCTAATCCCTGGTCAGTGAAACTTATTGCTTCTAGTTACAAGGGCAGTATAGAAGAATCATTCACCTTATGTTGCACTATGAGACTATAAGAAAAGAAAAAAAAAAGGTCAAAAGCTGGACTCTTCAATTTATTTTCAATACCTACTGTTAAAACAAACTACATAGCTACTTTCTCAGGAATCCGTATGAGTATTTTATCAGATGTCAGATTAAATTGATTATCCCAAACAAAACACAAATATGAATCATGGTTTCCTACTGAAAACTAACTAAATAAATAAATGAAGTTGCTTGTGCCACTCCTGTGGAGAGAAATAACTATCGAGTCAGTCTCCTTTGGGATCTTCTCTTCCCCAGGGACTCTATGGATGGCACACATCTACTGCAATTATTCCTAGACTGCAAGAACACCCCCTTTTCTGCTGAGGATGGCCCCATGGGGAAGTACCCAGCTGCTTATACACCCATATTTTAGAACATGAGGACTCTCAAGGAGAAAGGAATACTTAAAAAACTTCTAGACTTGTCATCTGTGGTTTGCTACCTGTGTTATAAAAGGTCTGCCTGGCTTTTAACTGAGAAAATTACCTAGAAAATTCACAGCATAGGAAAAAAAAAAATTACATAGTGTAGGAGAGGTGCTCCTGAATTCCTTTGTATTTCATAGTGCTCTCATCCATAAAATACAGTCTTCAGATGCTACCTACTGGGGACCAAGGCCGTGTGAAAAGTGATCCTGCACCTACCAGCCAGCAGAGGGGGCAAGATGAGTAAGGGACAGTCAAATAGAGAACAGGAAATTTGCATTTTTATTTTTTAGGGACAGCACTGAAAAAGTTATTAAAATCAGTTTTGAAAAGTAATTACTTCCTTCCTTCTAATAGTCTTGTCTTCTCAGTGTATGGCTTTGATAACTGTACAATCTCGTTTCAGAAGTTCTTTCAATGAAAATGTAGACTAGAGGTGATGGATTCCACAGGAGATCTGTAAATCTGCCCCATAAAAGAGCCCACTTTGTAATGGTGTATTAAAGAGAAATAGCTAGTCCTGCACAGTCCCTTACATGTATTAAAACCTGGATGTTTCTACTCTGAAGAGAAGGATTACAGCATGGAACTTTACTAGTAGTATACAAAAAATGAGCAGAAGGATGATGTCCCTTCGCAGGTAATGCTGTGTAAACCCTTCTGCCTCAGAATGAGTATTTCTAAAAGCCTAAAATTTGTCATTACTAATTAAAAGTCAATGACGTAACACCCACAAGGACTGTGGCCTCTGAGTAAAGGTGCAAAGCACAACACAAAAAGGTATTATTTATTATTATTGTTGTTGTTGTTGTTGTTGTTGTTGATGATGATGATGATGTTGTTTTGTTTTATTTTATTTTACTGTCCAAATGCTTACACACAGACCAAATCAGCAAGGGGGTAAAACACATGCAGCCTACAGCAATGTCTAGCTATCTCAAAGGAAGTAATATCTAATATACAGCACTGCAGCAGTGCAGCCTCCCCCTGCACTGAGGACTGTCCCTTGTGTGCATTATGCTCTGCTGTATCAACACAAAGGACAGGATTTGTCTCACCTAACCTGGGATGCCAATGGCATGAACTGCTCCCTGCAGGATCCAGGGAGACAAATAGGCAATTCTAGAGCACAATTCTTGCCATTTATTTCAGACCTTCAAATTAGAATAAGATTAGCTGCACCCTAGAAAGGAGCCCAGAGTGATTAGAGCACATGGGGAAGTCTGGAATTGAGAAATGAGCCCCACCCACGCTGTCTGCTCCTGAGGGCCCGTTGTCTCCACACGCTCGGCAGGCAAGGAGAAGAAGCTGAGGCACTGGCAAATTAAACAGTGCTCTTATGGCTCACTGCTCTACTCATTGGAAAAGCTGGCTTTGGGAAGATTTTTTTGCCCATAGTGCTAGTCTTAATTTGTTAAAATATTCTAAATTCAATGAGCAAATTCATCACAAACCTTAAAGAAATAAAAAAACTAATAAATCAGTATGATCTCCAACACTGAGGTACACTCTAAAGCTGTCTTCATGCTTCATCAAAGAGCCTCTGACTAGAATTTTGCTCCAAACTGCCTGATTTCCTGATACAGCTGTACAGAAAGATTACAAAACTGGTCACAATTTGTACTGTCATTACCCCTCTGCAACCAGCACATTAAGGTTGCCATTTACCTGCTATTGTGAGACTCAGAACATTTCAGCCACTATTTTAGCAAACTACCTTAATCACAAAAGTGATGGAGTGATAACAAATGAAAAAAGTTTGTGATTTGGGGATTCTAGTGGTCATTTTGAACTCAAACTGAATCACAGCAATGTTAGAGTGAGTGGAAGAATGATATCAGTTCCTGTGATTGCAAAATATAAGAGTTGTATTCTATTTTTAAGGGTTTTTTTTAAGGATGAGAAAGTACATTTGATGTTAATGTTGAGGTAATGGTTTCATTGGTTTGTTGGTTAGAATTACCTGAGACATCCAGACATTCCCATTTTCCCTTCAGCTTCTCTGAAGGGAATAGAATAGCAAGCAGCATCTTGTGTCATTTGCTGACTGCTTCCTTTTTTTTTCTATTGCCTTTATAAGTTTATTTTATTACAGATGGTTTATTCCTGCCTAATAAACTGTTCCAATAGCAGTGGCCTGTTCTGTAGGACTGTTTTTAATAATAATACAATGGAAAACAACCCTCATCTAAGAGCAAACCCTAACAATGTTGCATTCTATATAATCTCTAGTCATAAAGTCATTAAAAGTATTTTTAACTACACAGAAAACATTTCTCTTTGCATACAATATTTCACTTTTAATGCTACTATGTGCATGACTTTGAGTATGCAGAAGATAGATGAGTTTTGGTCTAGTTCTGAGAAAAGAGGACCTATCAGAGCTCTTGCTGATTTGGGCACATCCCATATAGCAATCAAATTATTTTCTCAGGCTGCATGATTCTAATGCTGCATTTCAATATTACTCTAAAGCTGCACAGTGGCATAAAAGAGGTTAATTATATACAAAGTCTCTGCAAAAGCAGCTCATATTCTAAGATTCTACTCATTAGGGAATTTTCACAGGTAGTTAATTTCAGGGGGTAAATTAACTTTCTTTAATTTCATAGGGACTATTTGAGCATTTGAAACAATGCATCTCCTTCAGTACCCTGGTGAACTGGGACCTAAATGAATAAGAGGCCATTAGGCAATTGAATATACCAAGGTATATTATATGTTCTCATAGAACTGATTTTGAAGAAGGCAAATATTCTGCTCTCCCTAAGATCAGTTTCGTGGGTGTTGCATCCACAGTATAAGTGGAATTTTATAGCTCTTCTAAAAATTCTCGAGTTAGAGTTTTTCTCTGAGAATTGCAAAATCCATCCATTGACTTTTCATGAGGAAAATTAAATTTGCAACAGTCTATGTTCTTAAAGAGGCATGTAAGGACATTTTAGTCTTAATGTACTGCACAGTCATATCTGTATGCGTATAAGACAGATTTAGCTTTACCAGAAACAGTTACTTATTTAAATTAGGGCAGTTGCAATTCAAACACACATCTACAGACAAATGCCACTAGGGCTTTCCTCAGACAAAAGCTCAATACTAAGCAAGCTCCTCAGACAATGCACCATGCACACTGACAGAGCACGTTCATGCAGTCCAGAGTTCACATATAATCTCTGCAATTTTTTTTGTAATAACAACAATCCCACTGTTAACATTAATTATTTTGGTACCGTTAAAGTATCAGAAAATCCTCACTGCAAGCATCAAAGAGTTAAGTCAGGTATTCATGGCTTCAAAATCCTGTAATCCTCCTGTTTGAACTCCTTTACCCAGGTGCTGCAGACACATGTCAAGCGACCCATCATAGTCAGTTCTCATTGCTGTTACCTAAAAGGATTCCCTGCTGCAGAACGGCTCTGTGCTGCAATAGGAATGGCAGGATACCAAAAACAGACTCTTTTATAACAACAGGAGCTTCATTTATAGTGCACATGTACGGTGTGAGCAGTCCTGGGTTTCCTACCAGCATGCCTGAGCTTAATTACACCTGCTGTAGCCCTGAATCACCAGGCAAAGGCCTGGAGGAGCACTTCAGTGCCTCACTGTATTCAAAGAACAGCTGAGATGGAGCCTGCAGACAACTAATGTGCTCCAAGAACAATGCACCAGTCGTTTCATGGGGCGAACTGAGGGATTTCAAAGGAGCTGCCACTGAGAGTACACATTGTTGAGAAGCCAGAGATTCTGTTTTGTGTACTGTGCTTCTCTCTAACACTTGCACTTGGAGCTAAACTTTTCAAAACGAAATGAAATGTGAAGTCTCCTCGATTAAATTTTAACATCAGGAGGTTATTTGTTTGTTTTTCAGCTGCTGGGTTGGGTTTTATTTCAATGTATACATCCATCATTTTTCTACCTTGTAAATAAGTCTCTTTCTAGTTTTTCTTCTTTCTGCAGGTTCCAATGATTCCTTCATCTTTTCTGTGTTCACTGTTGGTGCCTGCACAAGTGAAAATTGGGGTCAGCATTCTGGTTTACCCTCCAGAGTTGTTTCTGTAGTCTGGAACTTCTGCCTCTTTTGCAGACCACCTTTCTTGTAATGCAAGGGTTGAAATTCTCTGGCTCCTGGGCAACTTCTGACTCTCAAGACTTTCAAGGCACAAGACTTGTTACTGTCACAAGCAGCACATCTTGCTTGAGAAGGGCTGTACTCTTCATGAGCCGAGGAGCCTCAGCTGGCTTTAGAGAGGAGTGTCTCTTTCTTCACATACTCATTGCCATCTCTGGTGCCCCTGCAGCTGCATTCAGCATCCAGAATGTGTTTTAAGACTCTCAACCAAATAAAAATAATTATTTTCCAACTAATTTTTGTGAAAGCTCCAAAGTCTTACTTTACTGTGCCCTTGTTTTTAACTGCCTCAAGTATATTCCAGATTTTTTTCTGCTAGATCAGATAATTCATTTTGTCCACAGTTGCACTTGCATACTCTGATAAACTTCACAGTTCTTCATCCTTGTTCTACATTAAAATTAACAGTGTCTGTTAACTGAAATCTCTCTTCCAATGAATAAAATAACTGTTGAAAATGCAGTGGAATAGAAATACAGACCATAGTGAAAGTCATTGACAAGTTACATAAAATTTCTGGTTTCATATGATATTTTAGGCAAACTATATGGTAGTCCAGCCTGTATATAATACATCTCTAAGACACAAAAAAATGGAGAATGCATATTAAATCATTTTTCAAGGGTTTTTTGGGGACAGCAGACTTATAAAAGCAAAATATTCTACAGAAGAAACAAAGAAGGTGCTGGGGGAAATTCCTACAGGGATTTAAAAATCCCGGGATAAGGAACTTTGTGGTTAGCTTACCCTAACTTGAAACAGCTTCAAAGAATAAACATGTCTTTATGAATAATATAATAGTCAACCATGTTTGACCCCACCATAAAAATTTATGCCAGGATTTCCCTTTGGATAAAAAGTAAACACATCACATTTTCAAGTTACCTTTCCCAGAAACTCAAACAGAAGCTGTGTTATAACCTCACTGGGAAGGCAAGGCATCACTCAGTGCATCTGAAGTACTGCTAAACAAAAACACTCAAGGCAAGAAGCTTGAGCAGTGGTGCTTCCATCACCTGGACTGCTTAACTCTTAGCTACAGAGGTCAGGTTAAACTGTGCCAAGTAGCATCCCCTGGGGCAGTGCCTAGGCAGAGTTCAGGACACACCGGATGCCGTCTGCCATTCCTAATATGTGGTCTGGATTAGACTGCATCAGCCTTGGCTCCCTTCACACACTGGATCTCAACAAGGCTTGCAGAGCCTGAAGTGTCCCTGCTGGCCCCTGTGACACATTCCAGACCTTGTAAAAGATATTCTCAGACTTGCAGTATGAATTTACCAACCCAGTGAACTTCCTTTGTGTTGTTTCAGACACTCTGAACTGAAAAACAAAAAGGGAAAAAACCCAAACAAACAAAACTCCCACAAAATTATAACTATTTTCAAAGAACAAAAGAGCATGGCGCGAAGCCCAGAAGAGATCCAGAGCCAAGTGAAGTTTGGTTTCAGCCAAGATGTAATACTTGGCCTTAAGACCAGAGGAAGGGCCCTGACCATGTTTTATTTAGCAGTAGAGAACCAGTCATTGCATCCTTCTATTCCATCATCTTCACAACATTAGCCAGTAGTAGATGTTAAGAGGAAATGTGTATGAAAAGGTTCCACAGGCACATCTTTCCAAATTGTAGAAATCCTCTGGTTTAGGATTTCCACTTTCAGATGTTGACTCCAGAACACTGTGCTTCATAGAAGATTTTGTTCAGTACTATTATTTGGACTAACACACTCTTTCAATTTCTGGAATGCCTTGTCACAGATGAGCCCTACAATTTAATGTTCTGTCTCTGTAGAGGAAAAAAAAAACCCAAACAAAAACAACAGAAAAAAAAAAACTTTCTACCATTTAAAAATCTACCGCACAGTTGTTTCGTTGGGTGACACCTTGAATTTCTTTTCACTAAAGAGAGTTTATATACAAAGCTCCTTCTCTCTGAAACTCTTGCATATCTTGGCCCATACTGCCTTATTTTTTCTTATCTTCCCTAATTATACTGTGGGCCTTTCTTGTCCTATCTAAATCCTGTGGACTGTACTGCATACCTTAATCAAGATGTGGATGATAATATGTTGTTTTAAATATATACCTATAAAAACAACATATATACATTATATGTAGTGCACACACCATAGCTATAGTTTAATAGCAAAATATAGTAAAATAATTTCCTTTCTTAATAGATCTACCATTTCCTAACATTGCACTGCATTTTGACCTATGGAGCATTGAGTTGATGTTGTCAGAGAACTACCATAAGGTCTCCAGGACTTCTTCAAGGGAGTCATGGGCAAATTACAGCTCAAATGAGTACATATAGAAGTCAACAGAGCATCACCTCTTTTTTCTCTTAATTTTTAACAACCTGTAAAGAAACTAATTATTCATTTTAAAATACTATTAAGGTACAATCATATATGCATTTATAAAAAAATATTGATTTTTCTCATGTTACCAACTTCATTGAATAAATTATACTTACCTACAAGAATAAAACAAAAACTTTTGTTCATTAAGTAGTTAAACTCCTTACTCTTTCAAATCTATGATCCTAGGTTGTGCTGAGGCTTAAGGCTGATCCTGCACTACTTGCAAACTATAAATCAAGAGCAGAATAACTCAGATAACATGACTGACCAACTCAATACACAAGCTTCTAATTACACAATATAATAGTGGTTATGGAGAAGCACAATTCCCTACCATTAATAGCAGCTGCAGCTGCACCTATTTATTTCTCTGTATTACTCATAACAAAACAGTAGCATTTTCTGCCTCCTTTAGTCTCATGTAAATTACTTTATAAGCAACGAGACAATGATGAAAAAGCACTCTTTTTTTCTACTCGCTCTAGTTTAAGGCCCCCTGAGGCTGTGCAAGACAAGATTTTTGTCCCACATAACTTACTTTTACACTGAAAAGACAGGAATATATGAAAATAAATAAATAAATGTTTAAGGAGATTGTGTAAAGCAAAGATTTGAATCTTAAACAGGTAAGAGCAAAGAGGGCACTTTATGTCATGTAATCAGCCTCCCCTGGCTACTACTTGAATTTCTTCAAATAAACATTGCTGCAAAAATACTACTTCAACAAAAAAGAAATAACAAAATTCCATGTGGCAACCATTTCCCAAATAGAGGATCAAAGAAGTCTCTGTGTATCTATACTGTGCATTCCTGACAGAAAAAAATAGTATAACATGTATTTAAAGCAACTGAAGAAAGAGAGCATTCAACTTTTATTCAAAACAAATTCATAATATATTTAATTATTCATTAAATCTTTTCCTTATCAAACTCTATAATTCTTATCCTGAAACTACAGTTCACATGTAAAATAAAAGGAAACTTTTTGTAAATCATCATTTAAATATAATTTTATTTCTCTTCCACTGAATGACACTCCATCCAACAATAACTGTCTATACTGTATCTTTACTTAATAATTCATTTTTCATATTATTCAAGTGCTTTCAGAGCTTTGGAATTTTATTCCTGGGGTTTGATTTTATTCATTTCTAATATAACCATTTTACAGAGTCTCCAAAGAAAAAGTCAGAAAGGAGTTGGCACAATAAAATAAAAATGGCACAGTAATGTAAAGACCTGGTTTTTGGAGAGGGCCACTCTGTGAGACTTGAAAGTTATCATTATCCCTATAGGGCAATTCAATTTGAAATTTCTGAACTTAGTTATACACTTTATAAGGCATTCTAAAGATGAGAAGAAAGACTATTTGGAGCTTTAAGAAAATGTTGGTGGCATTTAAATGAAAGACTACCCACTCCATTTCATATATTTGTTTCAGTACATTATCCTTGTGTAAACAGGACTACTAATCTCTTCTTAAGAGTAGGTAAGTAGGATTTTTTTTAAAAAAAATCAGAGAAGCAGCTAAACAGCTTTCTACAATATTCTAGGTGAATTTATTCAATCTCAAGATGTAAAGGATCTAGGCAAAAAGAGTGGGATTTAGTTCAGCCTTTCCCCACTCTTTCTTGTAATATACAAATGAGCTATTGTCAACTGGGACCACTATTTGCTCTTGCAATACAGTGCATAGCCTCATTGTATATTTCTCAACATTTAAAAGAATGTTTAAAAAGGGATCAAGAATACTGAAATTCCAGGGTTGAGGTCAACACAGATGCACCCAGTAAAGGCTAGTTTTTACTTTGGTTCACAACCTGAGGAAAAATCCACTGTTTGTCTTTGATGAAGAGAAGTTGCTGCATACCTGAGTATACCATTCACAGTCCTGCCAGTAGAGCAGAGCCTGGGAGGCTCCCAGACAGGCAACATGTGCAGAATTGCAGGATCTCCACTTCCATTTCTGGATCAGAAGCTCTTTTATGGTGTGGTATATGACATTGATAGGTACACATCATTTAGATAAGGAGAACAGTTGCAATGGAGTCCAAATTCCATTTTCTACTGGCCTTAAGGCATACTTTTTCTTGCAGTTTTAAACACTAGAAATTTGTGTCATGAGTTGATGCTGGCCAGATGCCAGGCACTCACAAAAGCCACTCACTGACTCACCTCTGCAGCTGGACAGAGGAGAGAAAATTTAACAAAGGGCTAACGTGTTGGGATAAGGACAGAGAGAGATTGCTCATCAAATACCATCATGGGCAAAACAGCTTCAGCTTAGAGATATGAAGGGAATTTCTTAAAAAAATCAGAGCAGAATAATGAGAAGTAAAATAAGCCCTTAAAAAACACCTTACCCCCACCTCTTCCTTCTTCACAGCTTTACCTCCTACTCCAGAGGCACAGGGAGACAGGGCATGGAGCTTATGGTCAGTTTATCACCTGAGGCTTCTCCTACTGCTCAGAGAAACCAGGCATTCCCCTGCTGAACCATGAGGTCGCTCCCACAGGAGACAGCTCTCCATGAACTTCTCTGATGTGGCTCCATCTCACTAGCAGCAGCTCTGGGGAACCTGCAGAATATGGATCCATCCCATGGGCAGCAGTCCTCCCAAAATTGCTGCCATGTGGGTCACTCTTCCACTGTAGTGCGTGCAGTCCTCCAAGGACAGGCTGCTCCAGCCTGGCATCAGAGACCTCTCTCTCCACAGTTCTTCCATGGGGTCACAGGCTCCTCCAAGTTTCCACCAGCTTCAGCACAGGCACCTCCACAGGCTGCAGGTGGATCTCTGCATCCCTGTGGATCTTCCTGGGCTGCAGGGGCACAGCTGCCTCACCATGGGCTGCACCACAGACTGCAGAGGAATCTCAGCTCTGGTGCCTGGAGCACCTCCTGCCCCTCCTTCTGCACTGACCTTGGTGTCTGCAGGGCTGTTCCTCTCACATGTTCTCACCCTGCGCTTCTCTGGCTGCAGATAGAACTGTCCCCTCACTTTCTGGTTTGATATCACAGAGGCATTGCCACCATTTCTAATTGGCCCAGCCTTGGCCAGAGGCATGTCCAGATTTGGAGCCACCAGGGACTGGCTCTGCTGGACACTGAAGAAGTTTCTGGCAGCTTCTTACAAGAGCCACCCCTGTAGCCCTCCCACTACCAAACCCATGGCCATACAAACCTAATACAATTTGATAAAATCAAGCTGCATGAAGGTTATAACGTACATAAAAGGATATTTTCAGTCCAAGGATACTTAAACCTGTGAAAATATTATACACACCACTGTTTTTATTGCCCACAGCTTACAGGGTTTGGCTGGAAAACAAAGAAAAATAAATTCTTCACAGTAATTGTCTCTATGAACTTGATGGCTAGATATCTATCCAGCATGAAGCTCCCATGCTATGTTCTGCATGCCTTGAGCTTCCAATCAGTGGGAAGTTAGCAGTGAGTTTGTCACAGTTTTGTGCTATCAGGCTAAAATAAAGACCCTACACCAAGATACATTTAAATATTTCCCAGAAAAAATTATACTGTTTCTTCATAACATAAGAGAGACAGTTTATTGCCACCAGCATTCATCCTCCTGTTCCTTCTGAAAACATTTGTGCCACAACCTTTAGGAATAGAAAATCACATGGAAGCTGGAGAGGTGCAGGGTCAAATCTAAGATAGGGAAGCAGTTGACTTTAGTTAGCTGCTGTCTGGTTATGTAAAAACAGACACAATATTCTTATCTGATGAAATAAGTACTACCTTTCACAGTCTTTCCCCAGGTGAAATGGTTAAATTATCAGACTCCCAGTTTGAAAATTTAATATTTACATACAGGCATCAGGCTTTTCAAGGCATAGATTAACAGCAGAGAAAAACCTGCCCAGACATAATTACCATATTAAAAGACAGCAGGTAGCAAGCTTTTGGAAACTTTTTTTACTTAGAACACAGCAGAGGGTAAAATTAATTTCTCAATTATCTTAAGTCAACCTGTTTAGAGCACACTTCTGAGTCACAGGTACACTTATTAACAGCATCAATTTTTCACTAGATTTGTCAATTTTCTCAGTCCCAGAAAAGTTAGGTAGACCTACTGGTGAGCATTAATCACAGTTAACATTGTGCATTTTTTAAAGTATACTTTTTCAAAGCTAAACTCTATTAGGCAGAAGTAGGAGTGAGAAAATGTATCAAGAGGAATTTTTTGTTATTCCATTTCCCACCTCCTACTCATCTCTCCTCCTAATTGCCCCTCTCACCCATCCCCTCCTCTTCTTCCTGGAAAGTATCACATATAAAATTCCACAAGTTCTTAATTAAAGGAAACTAGGTTGATAGAAATTATCAAAAAAATCAAATAAGTAGGTATATTTAGTTATCTTTAAATTGTCAGTAAATATACTGACAGTTAAAAGATAACTAAATATACCTACTTATATATTTAGGCATTTCTAAAGATGGTCAATTAATTGGCTCAGAACAAAACCCCACATCCCACAAGGTAAGATGACTGACATAGTACTCAGTACGTTGGAGGCTTATTCAGCAGCTTGTTCATCGAAACAGACCAATTTAGTATTCTTGACAAGTTCATTAGTATGTTCAAATGAGTAAGCACTTGGCAAACTAATGTGTTGAACCACATAGTAATCAGCATGAAATATCTAAAAAACTGAAAGCATCTGAACATCTGATTTTGTCACTCTCTGTTTTAGAGAAGCAGAGTGATAAAGATAATAAGCTATCTGGCTCTAGCAATACTTATCTGTGGAGAACTCTCATTCAGACCACTGGCCGTTAGATCACAGTACAAGACACAAAAAGAGAGAGAAACAAACAAATCAAACTATTTTCAGAGGCACCCACAGGCTATTAGAGCTAAGATTTGCCAATGTTAGCTCTGATAAAATCTCAAACTAGCTTAGATAACCATCACAATAAAGACTTCTGATTTCCTTGTTATTAATAATGAAATTGCCTTTAACATCTGAAACAGAAAGACAGGAAAAGAGGAAAGATTTATTTCTGGAAGGAATTAAACACTTCTGAAGGTCATTAGAGTTGATGCCAAGCTTTTTATTTGAAACACTGAGGCTGAACTTTCAATTAATGAAGCTCAACTTTTGGATTTGGGCTTGATTAATTAAGCCTGTAACTGAACAAAATTAATAGCAGCAATGAAGAAAATGCAGAGCTCAAAAAGAGATTGTCAGTGGAAGAAAAGGTACAAACACTCTGTGAATTCATTTAGAAATTTAGAGAAGTAGAATATCAATAAATTAAGTCAAGATACTGAACTTAAGTAGATGAACTCCTGATTTCACTGTAACTCTGTGGCTACACCTGAGCAGCTTTGTGTGCTACAGGTCCAAGGGCAGGGCCCTGTGTGATCGATCTATGGCTTTCATGGCTTGTAACTGTGGGTGCAGCTGTACAGTATCCATTGTGGGGTGGGACAGATGTGTGTCCAAGTGGCTTAATACAGGCTCACTCTGGCCATTCCCAGAATCTGCTGCTCTCAACCACTGTTTTCTATGTTTATACCTAGAGCTGACACTGGAAGACTCATAATTGCAATGAGAAATGCAAATGATTCAGCTTTGAGAGGCAACTCTTCTGCCAGTTTTTCCATTTTTCTTAGCTGAGAGAGCAGAAATTCTGGCATTCCTTTAGCTTACCTTTAGCATGCATAACATGAAAATTCTGCCATCCTTTAATAAAACACTTTGAGATCTAAAACCACACACTATAGAAATGCATAATCGTGTTGTGCAGGTTGTTTACATGCATGAATGTCAGAGATATCAATAAGAACATGGAAGGCTACCAGCACTAAAAGCAGCAGTTTTGCAATTGTAGTCCATGAGCCTTTCTCACTGTATGCCTTGAATTTCAAGTCATGAAAATGATAACAGAAGATCCAATAGTCTTTTGCTTGAATAGAGATATTAATATTTAGTTTGAGAAGTTTTGATTTGCAAATCTTCATATTTAATAATTGCATGGCAACTGATACAAAATAAAAAGCCCTGCAACTTCTGTTTCTGTAGAATTCTCCCATACATAAATATGTGGATGTACACTTACACCCTGTAGAGAGAATCTTGCTACAGTACCAATCTCCATGTATAAAAACCAAAACAAATAGGAGTTTTTAAATAGAAACTAATTTTCATTTTTCAGGGCATATAATAATAATGAGATTAAAAGAAAAACTTTTCCCCCTAGACACACTGTACCTGCTGACTGAAAGATTTCCTGTGTCAGGTATCTGGAATGGGCCAGACTTGCACCCATCTTTAAGAAGGGTAGAAAAGAGCACCTTGGGAACTACTGACCTGCCAGCCTCACCTCTGTTTCTGGGAAGATCATGGAGCAGATCCTCCTAAAAGCTGTGCTAAGGCAAAAGGAGAACAGGGAGCTGATTCCAGACAGACAGTATGGTTTCTACAAGTACACGAGTGGGTGGACTAGGTGGCATTTAAAATATCATCTTCCAACTCAAACTATTCTATGATTCTAATAATTACTATGCCACTCAGTATGACAGTTCCCATGATCCTGATCCCATGTATGAGTAAGGAAAATCTAAATATTGGTTGTTTTGAGGAAGTAACTTATCAGCTTTTTTTTCCACACATACCAAAGAGCAATTATTTACAGCAGAGAATTAGTTTTATTAAATAACCTCATTTGGAATACCAAATTTGTGTCCAGTGTTATGAGTTTTGATATAGAAGCCAAAAGTGACTTCATGGGTTAGTATGTGACAGAAAGTGGGAAGATGCTCAGAGCAAGTGAGAACAAGGTGTCACATATTCTATTTCCCTGTTCTTTATTGAAAGAAAGGATTACCCTAGCTCAATTTTGTTTCTTGCTTGTATTTGCAATACTCACACATTTAATGTGTTCAACAGTGACAGTAAGTAGTCAGTGGTGGTACCTTGAGAAGCAGGACTGTATCTTCAAGCTAATGGCACTAGAAACTATTAATTTTAAGGACTTTCCTTTCCTTTCCTTTCCTTTCCTTTCCTTTCCTTTCCTTTCCTTTCCTTTCCTTTCCTTTCCTTTCCTTTCCTTTCCTTTCCTTTCCTTTCCTTTCCTTTCCTTTTCCCCAAAGAGACTGGAGAGCAGGTATCTGGTTTACACTAAAAGGGAGAAATATTACTTTCCTGCACAATTAATCGCATAATCATTTTTAGGTTTCTCAAGATTAAATAGAAGAATTAAGGTAATAAACCATGTAAATGGGCATTATAGAAGTAAAACATTTTCAAAATCAGATAAGAGACTGGCAATTAAATGAAATTTAGAGTTGTTATCAAATATAATAAAAGACAGGTGTTTAGCAATTAAAAAGGATGAACATTGTAACTGGGGCAGCTGAAAATGGTAAGAGAACAGATGTTCCTTAATAGTACGTCCATATTAGTTCTATTTTAACAAAGAATGCTTGATTTTCATTTGCTTCCCTGAAAATACTGCACTACTGCTAACTAGTAAAAAAATTGGAAGCTAGAGATAATAGTTTCATTAGCAGTTTTATAATACTATAAAATTGCACAATAAAAATAATTGTGCAATGGTTTTAAACATCAGTTAGGAGGCTATTGCAGACTTACTGAACATTAAATAATGTTTCTCAAGTACAATTTCTAAAACCAGCAGACAGTGGAGGAAACGAACAAAAAATTCTTCCAGAGAATCAGGTGTTGACTTGATGAAAGAGCTTCCCTCCCTGATTCTTTTTGATCCTGCCAAGTCCTAATGATAAAATATCTCACTTAATATTAGTCTCTCTTTCCAGAAGAAATTTTAATGACCAGGTATTTTACATTATTTATTTTCCTATTGGTGAAATATTTAGAAGAATTATATTTGCAATCTAGCATTTCAAAACACCAAATTCATAAGGATGATTCATGTTTTTAACAGGGTAATTTTAGAGATCTTTTCTAATGACCAATGCTGGCATTATACACATACAAATGTACAACAGACATAAGGTTAGATTTTTTAGAGTTAGCTTTTTATTTTTGCGAATGTCATTTCACACACAGCTTGAGTGAAGAGGCATATTTATATTCTTGATTGAATACCCTACCACCAAAGAATCTGACAGCAAGCTGAAGAGAAAGGTTTCCCACTTCTGTAGATTTATGTCTATATCCAGAAGTTCTGCAGTAGATATGTATTATAGATCACAGAGACATGTCAAAACCCACTTTCAAAAATACCTGAAATATAATGATGAAAAATACACATGAAATAAAATATTTACCTCAAACTTATCACTACCTGATGAAAAATTTTCTTCTTTTTTTCTCCCCTTTTCATAATGTAATTCTCCTCTGCTTTCCTGTTGCTACCTAGTTGGCTTTCAAAAATGTCATGTGAACTGATTGGCAGGACTACACAGACTACTGAGAAGCGGCCTGTGCTGTTCTCTGATAACATGACCTGACACCCAAGTGAGAAAGTACAGACATTAGCTGCTAAGTCCATTGGTTATTCCAAAGAAGTGCTCCTGGTGAGACCACAACAACCATTTCTTGAGTTTGCCATGAGCTGGCCAAAAGTACATCATTTTCACATTGTTCACAAATTGAAGAGAGTTATCAGTAAACTGTAACTGAATTTGTCATTTATTTATTTTTATGCAATTGGAATTTATTGTAGATTAATTAATTTGAGGGGGAAAATACTAATCTTTCTAGAAGATATACTAAGCGTACATGTTCAGAAGTAAAATATCCATATTGGGTCTTAACCTGCTGAACAGGGATTTCTGTCTTCAGTGCTGTTACTGAGATCTACTGCAGTTCTTCTGTGCCTAAAATTCAGAGATGACAAAGCATAGCTTTTGGATGCCTCAGGGGTGATTTAGGCTTATATACTATGTAGAAGAAAATATTGGAACAAAGGAAATTATTCTTGTGTCAATGTTGAACTCTTGTTTTTTAATTTCCTGAAATGGGATTCTGAAAAAAACAGAAATGACTGATGTGGAGTCAAAAAAATGGCAGCAAACCAGCTTCTAATCAGCTTCTAATGTCACCTTTTGAAAGGAAGATAAAAGACAATGATAAGATAATGGAAGATCGGGAAATGTGAAAGAAAGGTGTGAATAATATAGAGCAACAGATAAATTTGTCTAATAACTAAGGTAAAACTATAAAGTGACATGGCTTTCTCAGTCTGCTTAGATGAATGTGGTCAAACAAACTGCATAATAAAATTAAGATGTATTTTTGCTCTCAGTAATTGAATTCACTAATAATTATTTGGAGAAAAAAGCTTTTTAAAGCAAAGCAACAGTATACTGTTTACATCATTATTAGCAATGTAATTTGGCACTTAATTTAAACATTTAGAAGGGCACAAATTGCTCCAACTGTATAGAAAGATTTTTGGTGTGAAGTGTAACTTGGTACTGAGATTAAATTATTCTGTTGTCAAAGATTTCCATTTTAATAGTCCAATTTAAAGAGAGTGCTTAATACATTTTAGTGGTTCTAAACTAAGTATAAAGGACAAACCCAGCATATCCTTACAACCATTTCCCATGTGTTTGGCATTCTGTCCATATAATTAATGCTTCATTGAATTTAAAAGGCCTTTCGTGCAGTGACTCCAGTGTACTTCACAGTTATTAAAACCCCCAACATTTCATGACACCACATGAACAAACAAACATACTGAGATGAATCTGCTCTTTCTACTGCATATTGATTTTACTGGTTTTGTACCACTGACCTAAACGGGGCAAAAATTTTGCACTTGCAGGTTTCCACACAATTTGTGCCTATTCAAACTGAGTATCTGTCACAGCATCAGAAATTAGTGTGGGTCCTTCACAAACTATTTTAAGGCACTTTACAGTCAGAATGCAATGAGAATGAGGCCTTTCAGCAACTGTATTTCAGCATGGTGATTTAAATGTTTTAATGATTTCATACTGTTCCTTTCTCTGCTCTCAGTGTATACAAAAAAGTGAGTCTATGCCAGAATAATATTTATTTTGCTTCACCAGGAGCCATTCACTTAACAGCAGGAGAGATACCTATATGAGGTATTTGGAACAAAAGTTACCTCTAGGGTTATGCTTTGTGTGGGGAAAATCTTAATTAAGTTACATTGCAATATTGAAACTTGAGAATGAGGTCGTAGCCTGCTGTAGCATGAAAGCCTTTAATTTGCACACTTCTGTTGTATTGAATAATCAAGGAAAGTTTAATTGAGCACTCTAGAGCCCTGGGTGTTCAGGGTTTCTATGCACTTCTATTGTGTTCTCTGTGCTGTGGTTTAACTCCACATAGTTATTTAGGAGCTCATTTAAGGCAATTAAAAACTACAGCTGGGTTTTTGTTGGACTGGCTGTGCTCAGCCTAGTTGGGTAATTAGACTCAAATGGATACCTTGCACCCACTTCAGCCTCAGAGTTGTGTGAAGCAGAAAAACATTTTTTTTCCTCAGATTTTTTGCTCTTACAGAGAACAAACAAATACGTGTGATTTACAATAGGGTCATAAAATTATTTCTTCATTGCTAATAACAATTCCACACTAATGTGACATTTTAAAAAGAATCCAAGGTAGCTTATATTCAAAATATTTTGGCAGCTCTTGGGATTTCTTAGCATTGGCTTGAATCCCATTTAAGATTCTTTGAAAACCTTACTAGCCTCAGACCTCATAAACTGAAATGTTTGCTGGGGCTCATAAAACCACCTAAGTGCCATTTATGTGTCAGTAGTTGCCTAGGTCTGAAAAGTAGGTCCTCAAGAGCCTGCCTCAGCTGCCAGGCATCCTCAGGGCTCCTGCATCACTTATGCAAACAGCTTCTGCAAAGCAGGTAGGCTGGCAGCTGAGCCTCTGCCTCCAGACGTGCCCACAAATCCCCAGGGGACATCCTGCTCAGGGCCATCAAGAGTATTTCACAGCTGTGTCCTACAGGGGTTACAAAGCAGCATCCTACCTGCTCTGCCTCCAGCAGCTGGAGGCACAGAGAGAGGCACTGCGGGCACATCTGTGCTGCTTGGCACACAGGGACCAGGAGCTCAAGGACTGAGCACTTCAGCACAGAACCTGCCCCTGCATTTATTCCCTGGATATGTTTTGTACCATCCCAATTCACCCCCTTAAGGATGAATCTGCAGCATAGAGGGCTGGCACTCACTGACCTGGAGGAAATCAGCATTACACAACTTGTAAGGTCAATTTTTGACTCCATAATGACTGGTCACAGACAGCAAGACCCTTTATATTGAACTGTGCTTCCTCCAAAATGAAGCTGGGTCTATGATAGCATTCAGAGGTTTAATTCTCAGCTACATCTGAGGAGATGTAGAACACCCTCAGCCCATATTTTAAGGCATAAATTCCTTTCTGATAGTAGTGGGAGGGGAAAGTCATACAAGAAGAAAAATTAAAAGGTAACAAAAAACGGATTCTGCAGTCTTTGTAGCCTGCCCTTGAGTTGACAAAGATCACCTGAAGCACAGAAGAGTTTAAATCATATCCCCAGATACCACTTATTTTGTATGAAATAGAATAAATTTATCCAATAAGCTACACAAGGAATATGCTGCCCAGCAAACAGAGAGTAGTTTTAGAAAGCTGGAGTTTGAATTCAAGAACCTACTTCAAATCAGTCAAAATAAAGGCTGCAAAGCAATTTTCTGAACTTCAGACATGGACATCTTAAATCCCATTTTGCTGCTTCATTGTGGAAATGCCTGAGGAAAATATTCTTCTCTTTAATATTTACTGTTGATTAACTTATACATCCTGCTTCTCCATAATGGCCCTTGCTAAAATCATCATCAGAATCTGAATTTCGCCATGCATGCTTACACACATATGTATCTCTGACCCTTGCAAAGGCAGAAAACCTGTTTGCAGCAATTCAACACATTCCCATGCCTAACTACACTGAGTACAGGAAATACTATGGGTATGTTTTTCCCCATTTGGATTTACACTACACCCTGCACAGGTTTGGTTACCCTGCACAAACTGTTGCAGCAATGTCACTATACTGCTTCTTGATCTGAGCTCCTTTATGTATTTCCATGGTGTTGTTACAAGTTAGGCTGAAATTTCTAAAAATAAAGCATCTGTGTCTTTATCAAATTCAGGCTTCTATCTTCAGTTTTCAGAAGAGCATATATTTAGACCTAATAAAATATGTACATGTCTGTGCATAGCTAAAAAGAGAGTCAAATATTCAAAGAGATGGCAAGGAGAAATATGGTAAGAGCAAGAAGAAAACACTTACTTCTAAATGCAGATTTGATGTGTTCTGAAGACAAACATATATTGGTGGACTAGAAGAAAAAACAAGGTAGCTGCAACAGTAGGACAGAAAGAGAGAACTTACTCATAGAATCCAGAAGAGGAGACATGAGAGTACCCACACCTTTTTTCCTTTTCCTGTGAAGCGTGTGCAGTTGTGACTTGCATAATGAATTGCATCAGAAAGAGAATTGGGTATTAAAGCTGATTTTCTCTATAGAAGAGGTTTAGACTTTCTGCTCCATTTAGTTATTCTTTATGATGCCAAACTCTGAAAGTAGAGAACTGCAACTAATAATCCTATTATGCAAGATAATACATGAGTAGGAAATGTCTGCAGTAAGGAAACTATAAAGGAAAAATATTTTTCTTTAAAATATTCTTCAGTGATTTCAAAGAAATATAAAGAAGCTGTGTTCTCTCAAAGGCACAATTAAACCAATTTTAGAGTAGTGTAGCTACAAATGTTGTTTTGCTTACTCATCCTGCTACATACATTTTCTTCTTTTACATTAAGAGATGCATGTCAATTTTATCAGTTTTGCACTGTTTTTCTTCCTCACAGGAAATATAAAAAAGTTCTGATTATAGCCTTCATTTTCATGTTAACAAGTTACAAGAATTCTGAAGGGAGATTAAAAAGGATATGTATGCATCTGCATGCACATGCACTGTGACCTACTTAGTTATATTAATAGGGCAGAATGTTGTGATAAAACTGAGGCAGATCTAAAATACTCACAAACTGTCATCAGTAACAAAGTCATAAAACATTCCATTTATCTATTAATTTTTTACTTCAATAGCATTGGGTGTTTGTTTACAGTTGTGGAAGTGTAACTACAAGTACACAACCTCTTGGATTCAGAGGTAACCAAACAGAAGACAATAGAAATGAAAACTTCTATGGAAAATGGTCATGAAGGGAAATTTGACCTTCAGGACAGCAGATTTTTTCATTCAGCAGTATAATAAGAACAATGTGCATTTTTTTAATTGGCTTGTGACTTCTTTCCCATTTCCCGAAATTATGTTGATTGAGACAGTTAAGAATATAATCAAGTTTGCAATAGTAGCTGATAAATGACCTGTATTATTGCTATATAACATTAGGATTAAAATCTTAATTAAATAGACTCAATTAGAAAACAGTTCATGTATGCCTCTGCGTTCCACCAGTGAAAAAGGAATTTACCAAATGTGTTCAATGAAGGAGAACTTGTGTTGAGAAAAGTAGTTCAAAACTTGATTGATACTTTCTACAGTTTTAATTTTAAGGTCTTGAAAGTGGATAGGGAAAACCTTCAGAAACTAAGGTTTTTCTGAAAAGATTCAAAGTTTCTTTACCTCCAATTTAGTTTACTTCTAAGTCATGCCTTTCTCCTACATGGTTTAACATATTCATATTTTATTCCTGCTTGCTTTTGGCCTGTACTGAGAAATGAACTGCCCATTAAACAAATCTGGACTTTTTTAATACTTAAGAAAAGCAAGCACTCTATGTATTCATGTCTTTATACTGTTTCAGAATCCATTTATCAGTACAGGATGAGGAAAAGGGACTGATATGCAAAAAAAGGAAGAGAAAGAAATTTCAATTTCATAAAATAAAGCATTTGAGAATGGTAGTTCCATCAAAGGAACTGATCTGATCAGGACAGCAATCAAAAACTTTTAAATTACATACCATGAGTGCTATGTAGAAAAAAAGAAAAAAAACCAACCAAAAAAACAAACAAACAAAAAAAGAATGCAAAATCAGATGCTATCATATTAACAGTCTTTTGCTTTGCTACTCTTCATGTTGTGCTACAGTGAAGTTAGACCCCACTCCAACCTCAGCCCTACCACATCCAGTGGTCTGAGTTCACATCCTCTCCTTCCCTGTCAGTAGTGTCAACTTCAACTAGAAAATGCATAATTGTGACAGTGACTTCAAAAGATTTAAACTTTCACATAAGAGTTCAGCACCAAGGTAATTTTATGGTTTTTTGAAAGAGTTGCAGAATAAAATCTTATGACCTGCTCTGTGCAAGAGGTCAGGCTAGCTGGCCTTGGAATTTATTATTTCTTGAATTCTTCTTATCAGGATACATTTGAGACATCATGTATGGCGCAGAGGTCGGAATTGTTTTGATCACAACTTTTCTTTCCTTGGGTAAGAAGAATACTCTCAGATGTCATGAGTCAAATCCTTACAAGCACAAGATATTTCCAGACATGTTCACCAGAAATCCAAAAGAGCAAAAAGTCCTTAGTGTATCTTAAAGAGCTTTTGCTTTACAGACCCTAGGGAGCAGAGGGCCAGGGAACAGTCACTTGACAATGTCATGAGTATATCCACAGATACATCCGCTGTGGCTGGCGATCACTTATTCACACACAACCCTTTGCTGAGGCAGTGCTGCCTGAGCTCTGAGCAGATCTGCAGTTATTCTTCTCATTTTTCAGAGAAGAAGTAGGTCAGCTCCACTCCTGAAGTCTGTATTAGCTGTAACTTTATAAACCCATTTTCTTTAGGTATGATACCAGCCTCATTGATGTCAGGTTTTTGTAATCATCTCAGAATAACCCCGCACAATTACTGAACTCTCATTTGCCTTACATCTGCCCTCTGTACACTGTGCCACACTTCAGACTGCAGAATAACAAGGATGTCCTAAAAGGCCATGTAGTCATCATCATCTACTTTTAACTATTTCTTTTTCTACCTAGAGAATGCTTTAGTGAACATTACCTAATAGAGAGAATAACTGTAAAACATCTTCCCTCATCAAATGCAAATGTAAGAAAAATCATTATTAGAAACCTACTGAATTAGATCAGTAATTACAGGAAGTTAGAATCACAGAATCACAGAATCACAGATTCTGGAAGTGATAATGACTTAACAGGAAGTTATAAAGATTTAACTGGAAGAAGGGCACATAACCAGGAGCCACATGTAAGACAGAAAAAAAGGTCTGGTTGAATACATAGAACTCCTAGATGCAAATCTCGCATAATTGTGGAAAAATGAGTGAGAGACAAAACACATAAATATTGGGAGTAACCCATACTTCTGCAGAGGTAGTACAATCTCACAACTGCAGACTTATTTTTGTTAAGATGAAAGAATTCTGCAGGCCATAAGGGAAAGTAATGGGGCAAATACATGAAAAAAAGAGGTGCAAATATCTAGAAGTGTCTGAAAATCATTAGTTGAATAACAGTTGAAAGTAGGAAAATTAGAAAATAAACTTCTACTTAAACGTGCTGTAGTTAGAGGCTATTCTGAAGAAGGAAACTATAATGCAATCTCCACATTTTGAAATATACAGGAAGACAGATGTACATTTTAAAGCCATTCCCTAGTCATGACTATAATTCCTGTTCTGTGCTTTGGTGTAGCATTAATAATTACTAAGAAAGTCATAACCCGAGAGAGAGTACTTAATAGGCACATTTTTCAGTTAGTAGAGCTTGCTGAAAATGAACAAGAAAAAGATCAGTCTTTGGGAAATGGAAAAATACAGGGCTTCTCTGTTTTAGGATGAGTAGTCATCAGAGTTTAGATCTTAAATGGCACACATATGATTTTGTGAATATACTATTTTCTTTGACAGAACTAGAGAATCCAATAACATTGCAACATCAGGAACAATAGTTAAAACCAAAAAAATAAAGGAAAAAAAATAAGCTAATGACAAGGCTAAAATTTTAAGTATAAGTGTGGAAGTCCTAAAAGAAGTCTAGGAAGTATGATAAGAGTGATAGCAAAGCATTTAAATCCTTTTATTTTTATAATTTCCTAAGGTGCTTCCCTCAGCTTCATCAGAACAAGTCAGTATTTTGTCTGGCATAAATCCCAACTCTCTTTAGAGGACGTTTTTAGAGGACTTTGAGATTGATAGCTCATCTATATATATCAGCATCTGGTATTCTTGGGCAATTTATGACAGCTGAACCAAAGAAGTGACTACCCAGAAACATCAAACAATCAGGTTTTAAATGTCTTTACTATTTTTTCCCCAAAACACAAACATATTCCAGGTCATCTGGGGCAATGACTGATTTCCCTCATCTCAGCTTGTAGATTTCTATGCTGTTCAAATTATTATCCTGTGCCAAATGCCTGTTTGGTCATATGTTGCTGCAAAAGGAAGATGATAAATTAGACCAGTGTGCTGGAGGTATGGAAGAACAGAAAACCAGTTAAGGGCCAGGCCATGTATCCTGCAGCCATCAGGTGTGGTACCTCTGTGGTGGATGCAAGCTGACTGGTTTCAATGGCATGGCATGAAAACCTCACTTAACTTGTTCTATTTATCCATGTATGGGTTTTTTGCCTATTAAAATAATTCTGAAAATGAGTAAAATGTTAACAATTTTTTTTTTTTTTTTGCTTAGCAAGCTGTTCTCTGCACAATGGTCCTAAATTAAGTTAATCCTCTGAATCTTTCAGTGCTTCCTGCCTTCTCTGTTCTCCTTCAGTTATTTTCTGCTCAACAGGGGACTGCATTGGATTGTTTACAGTTGCAGTTCAAGTAGAAATAAAGAAGAGAAGAAAATCTCATAGAAATCCTAGATCATCCCTAAAACAAAACTCAAAGACGCTTTTTATTTACAAATATTATAGCCAGTATCATCTGATTTTTGCCTCTTCTGCAAGATTTTAAGGTATTTGCCAGGTTTTTATACAAGCAAGGGGAACAGAGATTGCATATGTAGTTATTTTATGTGTTGATGTCAAAGTTTTGGCAGTGGGAGACTGCAGGATTGGCCTCTGTGAAATGAGAGCAGGGACTGACCAATGTCAGAGCAGCTGACTGCAGAATGGACCCACCACATGACACTGCTGAGCTCATCAGCCAAGCCTGTCGTGCCTTTGTGGTGACATATTTAAGAAAGGGCAAAGACACAGAAGAAGGAGGAGGTGCTGCATGCCCAGGAGCAGAAACTCCCCTGCAGCTCATGAAAGACCCTTCCTGGAGCAGGTATTTCTCTGCAGCCAGTTGAGGATCTCATTCTGGAGCAGGTGGATGGATTTCTCTGAAGGAAGTTACAGACCATGAGGAGACCCCACACAGGAACAGAGGGAAAGTGTGTTGAGGGAGGAAGAGTTCCACAACCCCCAATTGCCAAGCTCCCACCTCAATCTTCTCTGGAAGAGATGGAGAAATTTGGGATGAAGTTGAGTTTGGGAAGACAGGGGGGAGAAAAACTGTTAGTTTCAGGTTTGTCTTTTTTCCTCACTCTCTAAATCTATTCTAATAAGCAGTAAATATATTTTTTTTTTTTCCCTGGCAAATGTTCTCCCTGTCTTTATCTTGGCCCATGAGCTTTCTTGTCCTATTTTCTCTCACTGCCCCACTGAAGAGAGTAAGGGAGTGTCTTGGTGGGAGTGTAGCCCTTAGCCAAGGTCAGCCTACCACAGTTGTTGGACATGGTAGGCATGACTCCTACCCCAGTTTCTGTTATGGACAACAGTGAAAAAGCTGCTAAATTGTTGTCAGCCAGTCACTCTTTGGTCTTCACTTTTCCATCTGCCAGGTTTGTTCTCAGAGCAGCCTTAGCACTTCTCCTCACCATATTCCCAATGGGGTTTTCCACTGTCTACAATTCTGCATAGATAATTAAGTCCAGTGGTAACACTCAACATAATTTTGAAAAGACAATGATTAGTTGAGGTTTGCATTCAAAGATAGATTTTCTCTATATTGTTTAAAATGAGATAGAGGAGAACATAATAGCAAAGGGACCATAAGGGTAACTAGAGTTTATTGAGAAAATCTTCCATTTGGAAGAGCCGATGCATGCTTGCATGGCATTAATCTATTTTTGTGATTCATGAAGCATAAAATGTTTAGCTTTCATGTTCTAATAGATAGTTTACTTAGCCATAGAGAAATGTCTAAGAAAGCAAAGGTGATAAAAAGACAATTAAGAAAGCAAAGATGATAAAGAAATACTATCTTGCATAATATTGTATAGACTGTATTTTTGTCACCACAAATATCCCTAAATATTGTGAAAACAGTACAACATAATGTCTTTGGTTTAAAGTGTCAATAACCTGATTTATTGAGCACATCTAATGCAGGTCTCCTACCAACTATTACTGCAATTATTTAAAGATTAAGACACCCTAAAAGTACACAATATGATAAACTACAATAAATCCTCTAAAATGTATGGTCTGAAGATATCCCACTGAACTACAGATAATGATTTATGGTCTGTTGGTAAGAGATGCAATTTAATTGCACTTTGAAATATTCCTAAAGCAGCAATCATCATGTCATAGAGTACCTGCAAAATGTCAAACTCTAATTTATTTTCATGACAGTGTTTCTCTAATTTGTCTGTGGTAATCTTTCACTCTGAAGGCTTATCCACAGAAAATGAAATATCAAAAAAATTATGCTCAGCTGTCATTGTTACCGTGTGCCATTTTGTCTAAATTTTGTCAGAATGTGAAAACAGGGAGGTGACCTGGACTGTTATGGAGCTAATTCTAATTTCCTTCATACTTACCAAGCTACAGCTAGTTTAGAAAATTATGCCTAGGAATTTAGAGGTAGATACATAGATAGCAGCCATATGTATTTTGGGAAAAAAAATTAACTAATTTTTAGCCCTGTGGTTAGATTCCAACCTGCTTTCCTGTATTTTGGCCCTTCTGGAACTGTATTGCTTTTAATGGATTTAATGTATACATCAGCATACATTTGGCCAGAGTGAAAGCTGTCTTTCTCAGTTTCATCGGGGGAAACAAAACCAAACACACACTCCCAAAAAACCAGCTAACCAAGAAAAGAAAAAACAAAACCCTCAGCCAACAGCAAGTTAGGCACTCTATTAAATTCCTATCCCCTTATCACAAACTCTACATTTGCAAATACATTATTTCAGTCTATCCTCCTCAAGCAGATCCACTAGCTCTCTTCCTGTCCTTCTCTAGCTGTTATTTGTGGTGGAGTCTCTGATGCTTTTTTTACTACTTGGAAGTGCCCCTGAGAATTTTCCCTTTATCTCATAGTTGCCCTTTGATCTTTATCTCACAAGAATACCTCCTCAGCTGGTGCTGCAGGTCCTTGCTGTGATTATGTCTGGATACACTTCCCTCTGGTACCCACATAGAGGTTGTTCTTGGCTGTCCTAGAGGCATGTTAGTCAAACCATTGCAATTCAAACAGAAGCCTTAGGGCAAATCTTAGTTTAAAATTCAGTAATTGTGAGTCGGAATGAAGTTATTACTCTTCCCTATATTCATGTCACGTGCCTCCAAAAGTCACTGCTCGTGGGCACACACCATAGAGTTAGAACACATGAATAACAAACCTGTAAGGCCCGCAGTCAGAAAGTATGGGGGAAGACAGGAAACCTTATCTGAAGGTCAATAAAAAACTGTGGAAGAAAAGTTGAAGGACTTCATTGAAAGCAGTGGTACTGTATGTCTGGGCACTGCAAAGCAGCGAACATGGCTCTCAGGGGAGACACTGGCCCTGTACATCCACTTTGAGTCCAGGACTGACTTAATCACATTTCTCAAAGGAAAGAGAGAACTAGTCCTCTTCATTTAAACCAATGACAACTATGAGTGATTTGTTTTTTATACTGTTCAAATTGATTTATGGTCCATTGGTAACAGATGCAATTTAATTGCACTTTGAAATATTCCTAAAGCAGCAATCATCATGTCATAGAGTACCTGCAAAATGTTAAACTCTAATTTGTATACAAAGAACTGGTAGAAATGCAGAGATTTTACTATACAGACATATGCTTATCACAGTTTGCATTAGCATATTTCCAAGAAATTCCAGAAGCAATTTATATTGTATTTCTCATTGTGTTCAGTACAGCTCAGTTGCAAACGTTTTAAAGTTATTTTGTGTATAAAGTTTTTGTAATCAAAGATAAATAAAATGCCTCTTTGCAGAGCCTAATGCTTATGTGCCACCTAAGAATTTTGAGTGAAACATTTGCATGATTTATTACTACTCTACCACCAGGAAGCTTTGAGTCATAAAACAGAACTACAGAACAACTGAGGTCAGAAAAAGCCTCTAAGATCATTGAGTCCAACCATTAATTGATCACTTTTAAGTCCATCACTAATCCACATGCCTAAGTGCCACATCTACATATCTTTTAGATACTTCCAATGATTGTGACTCTACTACGTGCCTAGGCAGCCTGTTCCAATGCTCAACAGCCCTTTCAGTGTAGAAGATTTTCCTAATATCCAATCTAAACCTCCCCTTCACAACTTGAGGCCATTTTATCATCCAGTCACTTGTTAGATGGCAGAAGAGACTGACCCCCATCTCAGCAGGTAGTTGTAGAGCAC
This sequence comes from Agelaius tricolor, assembly GCF_023055355.1. Lineage (NCBI taxonomy): Eukaryota > Metazoa > Chordata > Aves > Passeriformes > Icteridae > Agelaius > Agelaius tricolor. The sequence continues at coordinate 38,684,345 of NW_027269267.1, read as the reverse complement.
CATAAGATTTCTTCTGAACCTCCTTTTCTATAGGATAAGCAACCGTAGCTCCCTCAGCTGCTCCTCAAAGGACTTTTACTCTAGACCAGAAGTTGCCTTACTTCACATTTTTCTGAGCCATGGGCTCAGCTGAACCTTGCAGGTGAGGAGAGTGGAGAAATCATCCTCTTTCTGTATTCTACAGTGTTTTGGGCAGTGAACTGGCCCATAGTGAGTTGCACAGGAATAGAAATGGATAAGCACAGGGAATTTTACCATTCAGCGCATATTCAATACTGCTGGGTATTCAAGGTAGTCTAGATATTAAATAAGATGTTAGAGAACCTACCTTTTGCACATAAATTGCCTAATTTTCTTTGTGAGTCTTCCCCTTATTTCTTAGTTGTAATACTGTCCAAAGACCTGGTCTTACCTCGTAAATGTTTCCCTACACAGAGAGAAAGCAAGTCCACGTTCTCAGGTGTATTAAACAAATGGCTTTCTTATTATCCTTTTATGGATGAGCTACCATCGTAACCCTTAGGAAGGAACAATTAAAACAGTTTGAGGCAAAGGAGGTTTGTTGCAAGACAAGAGGATATGTCACTGAAAAGTGTCCTATAATGTAATATTAAGCTCTAAAATTTATGGCTGTTTTCTTCCTTCTGGTGTTTTTCAATACACTTTTATTACAGGCTCTAAATTACACTCTCACAGAAAAGGTCTCTCTTTAAACCTTTAGGTCAGAATTGTTCAGATCTTTTCACACTGAATCAAACAGTTTTAAGCTTGGCAGGCTTGTAAATCTTTGGCAGGCTTGTAAATCTTTCAAAGATCTTATCCAATTACCCTTCATGGTCCACAGGCTTCTACAATGTGATTGTTTCCTACCACGTGAGGAATTAAGTGCTCATGAAAGGTTAGGAACCAATAGAGTTGAAAAGTAAGCCAGCCCATTTTTCTGTAGTTCAGATACCATGGTTGTACCTTGAGAGACAGTGTAGAGATCTATGAAGAAATTCAGTCATGATCAAGAACACTGACTGTTTTGAGTGCAGAACTTAAAGACCAGACATTTTTCGTTTATTTTAACCTCTGACAAGGGATATTAGGAGAAACCCGAGGCTGACCATTAGGGTTTTGTAGCCAGGGTTATTAAGGATCAGAAACCCTCTACGCTTCAACTGAAAAAGAGATATTAGCATCCTATGAGAAGGTTCAAGCCATCTCAAGTTGTTGGGAAGAAGCATGTCCCTTCTTGGGGCTGTAATTGCTGTGCTACACTGGATGTTCAAAGGAAACATCCCCTCGACACCACCACCAGTGCTACACTAGGTAGCATTAATTACACAATGAGCCCAAATTGGAAAACCCAATTCCCCAGGAAAATATTATGGCCAGAGGGAAGAGATTTTGGAATATTGCATCAGAAGGCGACTTGTGCCCGAGAAGCCCCACCAAATAATGAGCTATCAGAAATTGAAAAAGTCTATGCTCTATTAACTGATGGATCCTGAGATGAAAAGCTGCTGTTTGGAGTCCCACAGAACGAGTTGTTGGGGCTGCTGAAGAAAAAAGCAAGTCAAGTCAATCTGCTGAAGGGAAAGCCATCCAACTAGCCCCAGAGATTGCTGAATGAGCAAAGTGGCCTGCACTCTATCTCTACACTGACTCCTGGATGGTGGCTAATGCCCTGTGGGGGTGGCTGCAGCAATGGAAGAGCAATTGGCAGTGCAGGGATGAACCCCTCTGGGCTGCTGCATGATGGCAGGACATTGCTGCACAGGTAGAAAATGTGACTCTGAAGGTACAGTCATATGCCCAGACTCTGGTGATCACATGCCCAAAAGTTGTGTCACTGAAAAACATCAAAACAGGTAGATAAGGCTGCCAAAATTGAGATAGCTCAGGTGGACTTGGACTGGGAGTGGAAGAGTGAGATATTTGTATCCCCATGGGCCCACGGAATATCAGGACGTCTAGGAAGAGATGCAGCACACAGGCAGGCTTGTGACTGAGGGGTAGACCTGAACATGGAGGCTATCAAAGAGATCATTCATGAATGTGAGACGTGCTACAAACAAGTGAGCCACATAAGTAAAACCTTGTAATCTCAGATATAAAATCTAAGTAAAAGGAGGAGGAGGAGGAGATGCTGTCATTGATTGTTTACAATGCTTGTCTTCCAGAGAAACTGCTACAGATGTTGAAGCCCTGCTTCCTGGGAAGGTGTTGAACATCACTTGCTGATAGAAAGTAGAGAAGAAACTTTTTTTTCTCTGCTTGTGAGGGTGTAAACTTTCACATTTGCTTTTGTAAACTTGCCTCATCTGAATCTACGAGCCATTTTCCATCTTATTTTCTCTCCCTGGTCCAGCTGGGAACGGGAATGATAGAGCAGCTTGGGCACCTGGCATGCTGCCAACGTCAACCCACCACAACATCCAAGGTCTTAAATCTTGCCTAGGACCACAAAATAGATCTCATTTTATCTGTACCTATCACAAAACTTAATCTTTGTTATATCTAATATACTTTCTTCAGGAAAAGTGACAAGGGGTCTCGGACTTCCTGGGGTTTTTAAATATGAAAAGGATTATAGTGAAGAGTGATCTCTGAAGAAAGCACTTTTTTTCATTATTTTATATATTATTGTAACATCTTCATTTACTAAGGGAATATAAAAACTAAATATTTACTAAGATATTTGTTAACATCAGAAAGAATTTTTGATGTCAGCAGCTTTAACCTGCAGTATTTATTCCGGTGACCTATAAAACTGCAATTACCAGGCTCTTGCAGAAACGGAAGAAAATCACTAAATCAGTTTCACATGTAGCATAAAGAAACATTATTTCATCTCACTCTCTTGGCCAGTATTACTAGAAAAATGCTCCTCCAAAAACATGACATGATTAATAAAATCACAATTAAGAACAAATTAGGAAATGCATGCTGGACCTTTGAGGGAGAGCTTAAATAACTATTTTTTTGTAATGTAAAAAAAAAAAAGATATTGCACTGAAAGAAATCCAGCTGCATCATGCACCTCTGTTAGTGACCTGTAACTAAGCTCTGGCATACTGTAATTTCAAATTTATATGCATACACATATTGAGATATATATATTCATTTTATTAGGTACATATATGTTTATTTATATAAAAGTTTCTCTTTTTTTTTTTCCACTTCACATTAAAAAGGACTGTCATTTCTCAGCTGAAGAGTTATATGGCAATCAACCAATATTCCAGGACCTTTCTTTGGTACTTCAAGACCTTTCTATGTCTGATTTCAATTGTATCTTTTATAATTATTCATTTATATTGGAACAAGACAGCAGGATCTTGAAATGGGAAACTTCACACTATGGAACTAACTGAAAAGCAATCAACACAAGTAGAATTAGCTCCTTGTTAGTTCATTTTTTCTAATACATTTCCATTCTAAATGGGGAAATCAAGTTAAAATAAATTTTCCCATGCAGCTTTTAAAAAGCTTTCAATTTAACAGATTGTGCTTCTTTGTATTTTTACCTCAACAAAACTTGTACTCATTTCAAACAGGAGTGTAGAATGGAGGGAGGAAATAAAAGTTCTATATGATGCCAAAGTCCATAATTAGAGGGTTTATATACGTATAAGAAAAACACTGAAAAATATTAATGTGGTCTGGGTTTCTGCAGAGTTCACCCTTTCTGGGCCTTTCATGTTTATAGATAAAAAACATCCTACCTAATGACACTTTTTCCAGGTCAGATTCTTGCGAGCTTGTCAATGTCATGTCACCCCAAACCAAATTTCATTTATAAGCTCATCTGTCATATAAATAAAAGGTCACGTCTTGGTTTGCAGCAAGAAATTGCTCATTACTTAAAAGGAACTTTCAAGATCCAGTGGGAGACTAGTGCTGCATTCTGAAGAGAGGAAAGTTCATTACTAATTGTATTGCTCATGGGTATTCCACAAAATTAAAAAATACAACGCAGAGTTGGAATTAAGAGGACAAGTTTTTTCCTATGTTTTATTTACCAGTGCTGTACTTTACAATTTGAGTACCCACATAAGTTGTTGACAGTTGCACAGAAGGTCTTTTTATATGGTGTTTAACCATAGCCTTGGAGCTTTTCACCTTAACACATGTACAGGAGAAAAATGGAATAAAGAAAGTTACATGGGAGCACTCAATACAGATACTAAATTTGGATGGTCATCAGCAATGTGAGTTATGTCAAAATTCTGTATAGACCTGCACTTCACTGAAATCATGCACATAAATGTTTCACCTCAACTGGTAATGCCTATTAGAGCAGGATCAATAATTTTGTGTACCATAATCATAATCAGCGTCTTATAAAAATTGGTGTTTGTTAAAGAAAAAGAAAATGAGAAAAATATTTTTCTTTATGAATTCAGAAAGAAACATAATTTTAAAGATGAAGCAAAAAAAATGCTGCTTTAAAAAAGTGTATTGGTGTTTTTGAGCTTCCTCTATCTGTTTTTTACTAAACGAAAAAAAAAATAACACTACTAACTGAGTTCCATAAACATTTCCCCAACATTTTCATGGGTTTTATTTTTTTTAAAGATTATTTGAATAATGATTGTTATTAGAAAATATTGAAGACCAAGAAAGGGTCCAACAAGGGAAACATCACCCCTCTTCTTAAAAAGGTGAGAAAGGAAGGTACAAGTAACTGCAATCTGGTTAGGATCCCATCTCTCCCTGGGAAGATCATAGAGCAGAATCTCATGGAAACAGTGTTGAGAGACATACAAGACATGGAAGCAGAATGGCTTTTCTGAGGTGAAATGTAAAAGAGCCTCACAGAAAAAAACATCAGAATGTAGTGAGCAACTGAATATTCTAGCCTATCATTTTGATTTTGATACTTTCAGGCTCTAATTCAACTCATTCAACTTAATACAAAGACCTCAAGAGTAAAGAAAACTTTTGTTTATATATCTTGTCTACAGTCATTGTATAATACTTTTGTGGAATGAAAAAGGTTACATATCCTCAAATCACTAAAACTTGATGTAAAATCACGGCACCACTCCAAAGATTATATCACTGTGTTGTATTTATGTCAGTCATTAAGATGGAAAGTGTCTGCTAGCTTTTGCTAACACTTGAACCATTTAGAGTCAGATTTTTCATTCAATTGTGGGTTGACAATCATTATTGATGAGAATGTATAAACTGCCAGCTCAAGCTGTTATGTCATGAGTAATGTTTCAAACGTTGAAGGATTAGTCGTTATGAAGAGGGAAGGCACAAAACAAAAGGCATATCTATCCAAGCAAATGAGAATTATTACAGTTCCCAGTATAATTCAGAAAGGTTTTTGAGTCTGTTCAACTTGTGAATGGCCACTTAGGGCTCCAGAGGCATTCAGTGATGGGTTGGGTTTTTGGAAGACCTATTTTGCATGATCCCTGACTGAGGGAAACAGCATATTGAGTCGTTCCTGAATTATTCTGCAGTGTGAGCATTCACTTTGAAAACAGAGATAATCAGGGTTTTCCCCAGAGGCTTTCCCCAGAAGAGGTATAAACCATCTTATTCACACCTTCTACGATTTCAAACTGAGCTTTTATAATTTTTTATTGTCAAGTTTGAATTAAATGTAAGATGAAAAAAGGTATTCCATCTTTTGCCAAAATTATGACTGACTTCAGCAATTAATCTGTTGATTTTTTATTTTCTCATTTCATCTGTCTTTCTGATTTATTAAACTGTGACTAGTACAAAATAGAGTAAATTTATAAAATGTCAAAAGCTTTAAATAAGGTCATTCAGGTAAGCTCAAGATAGTTAATTTATTTAATTCTTAGTACTTAAGAAAGGGTAATATTATTTATTTTTTTAATTTAAAAGTGTCCAGTTCCTGTGAAGTCATTATTCTACTCCTCATGCTTGTCAACACAGATCATTTAGACTGCCCAGGGTTCATGTGAGTAGACTAATCTTCACTTCTACCTCTATGAATCACTCTAGAATCTACCTCTAGAATCACTCTATGGTTGAGGCTGGACAAGACCTCAGGAGGTCACCTAATTAAATCCTCCTGCTCAAAGCAGGCAGCTAGAGCAGGCTGTCCAGGATTATGTCCAGTTGAGGCTTTAATATCTCCAAGGATGGAGGCTCCACAGACTCTGTGAACAATCTGCTCCAGGGTTTCATGGCCCTCACAGTGAAAACTTTTTCTTATGCATAAATGGAGTGTGATGAATTTCACTGATGCTCAGTGTGGTGAGTTAACTGACATGGTCTCACACATTCTGACCAAGCCTCTCTCACTCCTGCTCAGCAGGATGGAGAGAAAATAATATTTTAAATCTCATGGGATCAGATAAGGACATGGAAATCCCTGACCTTTACAATTACCATCACCAGCTGCACAACCAGTTTAATGTAAAGGATCCATCTACTCGTCCACAATCCTTTCCCCTTTTCCAGAAAGATTCAAAATACAAACATTGCATTAAGAAATAAAGCTGTAAAATGAAGACAGCAGATGTTCTAATTTGAGTGACAAAGCTGCAAGTCTCATTTCAAATAGAAAGGCTTTTGAACTTGGCTGCTGTATATCAGAATCTGCCCCATGAAGTAATAAAGAAAACAAACTAGAAGTTCTATTTTCCTCTATTCTCAGTCCTTTGTTCTATTTTTTTTCCTTGGACTGTAAACTTCTTATTGATTTTTTCACTATCTGCACCACTCATTCAATAAGCTTATCACCAAACATGGCCCTAAAAGATGCTCACAGCAAAAGAGAAAGTGCGATATCTATTCTCCCTCAGTAATGACTAAATTATCCTTAGTTACAGAGGAGCCCTTATGGAAAAAATCAAATTCCAGCAAAAAATTAGAAGATGGAGTCAAGCATCATATTTACCAGCACGAGCACATAGGAAGATCTGATCAAAGGACAAAGGAAATTATTTGCTGGGATGCATCCTTGAAGACAATAGTTTGACAGTTAAGATTCACTGCTTCTCCCATATGTTTAAAATCTGAAATGCAGGGGAGGGTAGATTCTTTATGGAATGAGATACACCTGAGTCATCCCTTCACAACCTAAAACAGAAAAAGCAATGACAGGCCAAGATTTTCTTGAAGGAATCCTCTAGGATAATTGTAGAAGAGATGATATACTGTCTTCTATGGAAAATTAAAAAACACACCAAAAAAACCCCAAATCAACTCACAGACAGTCCCATAATCCTACAAGGATCCACAAGTCTTTTTGCCTCCTCACTGGCACTCATAATATTGCTGTGATATTTTTTGATTTAGACTTCTTTTGTTCTTTCTACATAGGCCCAATCTTTATGTTTTCAGTGTATCACTGTATATTTCAAACATCATAAAGATACTCTTTCAAAATAGATGGTATCTTAATATATTTTTATAAAAACAACATTAAAAGTAACCAGATGCCAAAACATCACAGAAAATGAGTTATCTGTGTTACTTGAAAATTGACTCAGTTTATCTACTTTAAAAAACTGATTGTACTTTAAAAAAGTTATTTGACTGAAAGGAGTTGTACAAAAAGAAATAAGCCAGAAATAAATCATGTCAGACAGAAAAACTCAGAGGCCCAAGAAACCCTAAGGAATGAAAAGGATGAAAGTTCCTTATTTGTGTTTTAGTATTAGGGCAAACATCTCTGAGATGTGTACTTTGTGAGTGTAGCCCCATCTCACTGGCTGTACTCATTTGGGTGAATAAATGGTTCATCTAAATGGTTCCATTTAGAATTAACTAATCTGAATCACTTTAATCAGCTCACAGGATTCAGGAAAGAGGTGTCTTAAAGATGATAATTATCATTAGTAGGCAGATATGGCATTATGTGAGAAGATGGAGGAGGGCAATGATATCTGGCATTCTTTCTATTTAACCCTGACAGAAGAGCAAAATTATTTGGTTTGCAGAGATATGCCCCAGATTCAACTCATCTACAGGAAAATATTTGAAACTTGGAGGCAGGGTTCAGGGGGTCTAGGGAGTATTCATACACTAAGCTTTCCTGTAGGTCATTACATGAACTGAAAAAATATCTTATTTGTCTGATTCTAAAAAGTCTTAGAACTTTAAGAATTTATTCTTTAGTAGACTTGAAGAAAAGGTCTCTCATATACAGAAAAGCTTTCTATGCAACTCTTTTTTTAGGTATCTCTTACTGTTATTAGTTTCTGTGTTCCACAAAGCAGTGATTCAGCAGCAAGCCTTCTAGAAGCAAACTCTTTGGTATTTGTCTATGTAGGATTTCTTACAAGATTAATTCTGGCTTCTTTTAGTGACCATTCCTTTGGTTTTTTGAACCTATCTTTAACTACAGATAATATTCTATTTTAAAAATTAATCCTCTGAAAAAATGTTTCTCATTTATTTCCAGAAGTTGAAGGAAAACTGGCATTTTTAATGTCTATTTGAGAGTTAAATGTGCAATTATTTATTATATATTTATTCTGAGATAACTTTTAATACTTTTTACCTTTGGATACAGGTTAGACTTACTTACTTATATGTGCAAACTTTAAAGAAAAAAAGAAAATACATTAATTCTTAATCTGGACAGAAAATTATAGTAGTGAGGCTTTCAGGCAGGGTTTTCTACAGAATTATAATTGTATTTTTTTAATAATATTCTACTGATATGCTTCAATATCAGAGACACCAATTATTTAAAAATACTGCAATAAGTTCTGCCTTGATGCTGTAGAGACAACCCCATAGACAGGAAGCTAACAATGCAGAGCTCAGAAATACCTCTGTTTAGGTAATCATTACTATACCTCCTACTGGCTTTCACAACTTCAAAGGAAAATCTGGTCAATTATTTCCTAATGGGTGGACATGTAAATCTAGAGAGTTATAGACATTGAACCCCTCCATTACGGTATTGAGCCAAGTTTGCCAAGTCTATTGCCAAAGGAAGAGTGAATAAACAGTAGCACAGAAGGTTTAGGACTTGATGATAAGACTTTCTGATGTCCAGAAGCACCAGCTGAATGACATAAACTTTTCATATGAAGGATAATTTTCAATATCTTTGAAGAAAAAAAAAAAAAGGCTTTTATCCTGGCTAGCAAGGTAAATTCTTGCCTAATTTGTACTAGGAATTTGCAGCTCTCAAGTGTCCAAGGGTGTTCACACTTGAGCAAGGATTTGTACAGTATCAGTACATCAAGGAAAAAAACCCAAAAAACAGGGAAATGAAGCAAAGTCAATATTTTTATAATCTTAAAGATTTTCTAATAATTATGCTTCTGATAACATAATATTAATTTTTAATGTTGAACTGTCTAAAATCTCTCTAAGAAGTTATGAAAGAACAAGTCTGTTGTGTCAGGAACAGTTCAAATTTAAAACAAGATGCAGTCACCACTTCAGAGAACTTTCCACTCCAAAGATTGAATCAATAATCTTTAATCCACTTGTCTCACCTTAATAATTCTGTTGAAAACCTAGTAAGAGGAGCTATGCACTTAGCAGAATTACACCAGCTGAGCTAAATCATCCTGTGGCATGCCAATCATTTTCTCCCAACAAAGAATAACCCACAGCTGAAATGTCACCTGTGATCCAGGAAACTGCTATCAAAAAATGAGGCACTGAATATAATGCATTGCAGGGGACAGAAGAAATCATCCAGGGAAGGGTACCTTAGGAAACACAGATGAATGTCACCATAGATCATCACCTCCACCTGTCCTGCTGAACTTTCCTCTTTTACCAATTTTAGCCTTGGATAACTTTTTATATTTCCTGCTGGACTTAAAAGAGATCCAGCTGATGTTAAAAGGCAAATTTGAATTCTTTGGTTACTTGAAAATCCTAAAGTGGAATGGTTGCACTGGGTTTAAGGCAGCTGAAAACTTTGTTTTCACTGACCATATCAGTAGGACACGTTTTCACCGTGAGTACTTTTAATTCATCAACAACAAAATGATGGTAATATGAGTTACTTCTTGATATGATCTTTTTCAGATTACTTGAGATCTTCCCTGAACAGAACAAGAAAATAGTCACTAAATAAGGTATCCTCTTTCTCAGGACAAACCAGCATCACATCTCAGATTACTTGATATTAATTATCTCTCCTAATTTTCTGTACATAATTAAGACAGTGGCATAGAACACAGTAATAAAACATGCTAATAACATTTTACTTCCCCTGGATTTTTTACTTGCTCTAAGATTTTACTTAGATAATCTGGAAACCTCTCAGATTCACAGGAATAGATAAATCCCATGATTTTTAAGAAGGTTATAAATTACATGCCTATTTCATTTAGATTGACAGGAGTTTTTTCAGTGACCTTAATGCAAAACTGTACCTACAGAGGAGTAGATTATGCAGATTTGCAAGATGGACAGTACACTTTCAACACACATAAAATAGCATTATTTTGGAGAAATTCTTCAAAACTAGAGTGTATATAGTCTGGGAATGCATTTGCCTTTCCAGGGAGAAGCAGTGGCAAAGACAGTTCATACATGGCCAATTCTTTAAATCTAGGTTGACTCCTTGCAGCATGCTTTTGATTGCTCATTATTCTTGTGATAGTCTACCCTTAATTCCATTTATCTGCATATTTCAATGGACTTTAAACATTTTGAATAACCAGAAATAGGTTTCACGGATTTTCAGTCCACAGGTAATGACTGGACACAGCTTTGATCTTTCCTTAATGGTAGATCGCTAATTTTCATCCACTTACTTCCAGTCTTAATAATCTGCCTTCATTATATCACCTCCTTGGAAATTCATTCTAATATTCCTATACTCTTGCAAGGAAAATCTTCTGCTCATCATTTCCTTTGAATTTTCCCAATCATCTACAACAGGAAATTTCAGACTGCAGGCTATCTTTCGTGTGCCTGGGTGGAGAGTGCCAAGCACAGTATCCATGGTCAGCACTCTGCAAGTCTACTGTCACCAGTAATAAAAGGCAAAGCTGTGCCTGAGTGTGTGGGCTACTTCCAACGCGAGCTCTGCAGTCCCTCCGAGGGTTAACTGAAGCCGGAGGAACCTAATTTAGCTCAGTGAAATTGTGGGTGTGCTCATTTCCTGGTGCTGAGCATCCTCTCTTGGGCTATTTCGGTGAACGCAAGGCTGCATTCGGGGTGTCTCGTGATCAGAGCAGTTCTGGAGAGGTCAAACCCCCCGCTGCAGGGTCAGCCTTTGAAACCGTAAAGCGCAAAGGAAGCCGCAGGGAGCCGGGCCTCTCCTGCGGGGCAGGCGGCAAAATGGACTTTGCTGCGTTTGATTATTGTGTCTTTTGTTCTCCTGTTAGTGGGCCTGGTCCTGCCCACCTTCCCAGGGAAAACTAGCCTGATTTCCAAGAATTTTTTGCTTTTCAGGACCAACAGGTTTGGGCTTAGGTTTTTTTAGCGGAGTGAAAAAGGGATCTTGATCTGTTTTCTGTATCAAAATGTAGTTTCATTTTATTATCCTTGAGGATACATTAGAACAGTACTAAAGGAAGAAGTAGAATTATCAAAAATTAATCAAAATTGTCTGGATAGTGTGTAAATTCATTACTTTCAGAGAGTGCATATATTTTATAAAACAGAATACACACTGACATGTTAGGAAACCTTAATGACCCATGAATATATCTGTGTGATGGTGTTTAAACTCATTTTTTTTTTTTAATTTTAATTAATTATTAAAAAATACCATTAACTGGAGTTAAGTTTTTTTATAACAGCCCACAATAAACACTCCTGATGTGACAAGCCCTACACTACCTTTAACCTTGTATTTTAGAAAGGGAGTCCTACAGCAAACTAACAAAGTGAAAAATTGTAAACCCCACTAGCATGAGTTATTCAATGACAGTGATTTACAAAGCCTGTTGCAAAATTACTGTTGATTTGCTGAAAAACTTGAAGAGTTTTACTACTTATAGTGAATTTCAAAAAAAGTCTGTATTTGTCACAGGGAAAAAATGTACAGAGGGAAGGGAAGGTTATCTTAAAGTAGATTTGAACTGTTTTAACTGAAAAAAGAGATGGTTTGCTTTGTGCCTGGAAATTAAGCACCAGTACAGTAGTTTTTGTATTCATAAATGTAAAGCAAAGAGATTGATACTAACATTAATGTAATTCAGAAGACGCAGCATTAATAAAAATAAGAATTAAAAAATGTAAATATATTCTATCTAAACTCATTAATAATATGTTTTTCTTTTAGAATTCTCCCTTAGAAAACATTAAGAGAATAATTCACATCTCTAACTGAGAAGAACTATATACAGAAAACAAGGCAGAAATACAAATGGAAATGTATAGCTCATGTGGAGGGAGTGCCAGGATAAATAGTGTATCTGGGGACTCTTTTGGCCCTGGAACCTCTCTAGCATCCAGGAACAAGCAAGGGATGGGACACACAAGGAAGCCAGCAATGTCACAGCCTTTTTGTCTTTGGTCCCCCAAACGGAAAATTTTCAAAGGCAGTCACCATTGCAAATCCTGTTTGCAAATCAATTTGAGAGGTTCACACTGTAGGAACCCCAGGAGTGAGAGGCTTTAATCTGAGTCATAAGTGAGCAACAGCAGTATAGAGAGAAATTAACAATTGCACCATAAAAATATGTTTGCTACATTTTTTCAGCTGCCAAACCCTTAAAAATGACATTGCTTCTGACCTGAAGTAAAGGCATCTTGAAAGAGAACTTGATCTTAGAACAGAAAAACCCAATTAGCAAAGTATAAGCAACCTATTTGTACATGAAAATTTGAAAGACTTCTGTGTGTCCGTTCATTACACGTGCCCCTTTTACCAAATGAGAGAAGTAAGCATTTTCAGCAGGTGATACATGTGATTTTAGACAGATATGTGAGAGATGTGCTGCCTTTTAGAGGTGACATTTTTCTCTCCATTGATCACCAAGGTGACCTAAAATGAACTAGATCAGGTTTTGATATCTGCTTTGTAGATAAGTTGAGAAAAATTGTTTCTCAAGTTAGATTTTAGCCCTTTCTTTCTGAAATAAAATGTTCTGGTCCCTCCAATCACAGAGAAGTGATTTATTTCTGAAGAAATATTTTTTATTCAAGATTTATATTTCTCTTTCCTCGAAATATTTTTAGATGTTCATTTTCTCTTTGGGAATCAAATCACATAAATTGCAAAAAAATATTTTTAAAAATAATTGAAATGCTTAAAAATAATTGAAATGCTCAAAAATAATTGAAAATAGAGAAACAGATTTCACCCAAACAAAATTTTCTCAGCAATCCTTGTCCTTTTTGCCATGAGCATACTAACAGCTTTGAAAGACCAGCTGTGACACTCCTAAGATACAGTATCTGCTTCCCTCATTCATTTGAGAAAACATAAAAAATATGATGTTGTGCCCTAATATAAAAAAACCCCTATAAAAAAATGGAAAGTCATATTGAACAGGTCATTCATTTACCGCTATCACGGATTCACTAAAGTAAGCCATTTTTAAATAAAAGTATGATTTACAAAACAAGGAAATGTAAAATATATGTGTTATGTATACTTTCTTTTTTCTTAATATGTTTGCTAAAATTATGGTGAAGGACAGCCAAGGGTTTAGGGTTTTTTCCTATAGTTTCCTGAAAAAGCAGCTGTGGAAACTATGTTAAAAACCTCACGTGAGTTTTGCTTGTTAGAGTAAAGAAGTGTGTTGGGTTTGGCTGGGATAGAGTTCATTTTCTTCACAGTAGCTGGTATGGGCCTGTGTTTTGGTTTCATGCTGAACACAGTATTGATAACTCAAGGAGGTTTTTGTTATTTCTAAGCAATGCTTGCACAGTTTCCTGGCCTTTTCTGCCTCTCAGCCCACTCCAGCAGGCTGAAGGGCACAAGGATTTGTGAGGGGACACAGCTGTGACAGCTGCCCACCACTGAGCAAAGGGAGCACAGCACATGGCTCAGCCAAAAATCTGAGAGGAAGGAGCTTTGCTTTGCCTGTGCACACAGCTTCTGCTTTACCTATTGAAACGCCTTCATTTCAAACCATGAGTTTTCTCATTTTTACCCTTTCTGTTCTGCCCTCCATCCCATTGGGCCAGGGGCAGTCAGCAAAGAGGTGCATGGGGTTATTTGCCAGCATGAGGTTGTGTGGCTCTCTGTGGAAAACAGTGATTTTGGCTGTGTTTTTGTTTCAGCCCTTCTTGATTCCACCATTTTGTTCTGTACCAGGATGAAGTGAAAACAAGGTCCAGAGCACAATCCACATCCATCTTACTTCTTGTCTGAGACATTTTTTTGAAATCCTGGTTCCAGTGCTAGTGCAAGATGCAGCAAGGAAAAGCATCTGTTAAGAATTTAGAGGGTTTTAGGCTGTCTCTTTCAAAGCTACTTTCTAGTGACATTGTCTCACTGGCATTTCAAACTCAGGTGAACAAAAAAGCCGCTGTTGGTCAGCACAGTATAAACATACACAAAGGGGGTCACAAAGTCTTTTTCTGGCATAGCTTTACACTTAAGACAGAGGTGTACTATAACAAAACAAACAACAAAACCAAACCAACAAACAGGTGAAAAAATTTATTTTGTGGCATTTGTTTTCTGGAAAACCTGAATGTTTCATATCTAAGGCAGACTACCAGACCTCACCCATTTCCTATGTGGTGATCATTTCTGTCCACATTTGATGTCTCCATGTCAAAGTGATTGTGATGACAATGGAAAATCCTTATAGACAGCATTTGAAAGTTATGGTGCAAAGGCTCCATCAATGTAAACTGTCACAGCTATAGGGTAAAAAAAAAAGTATTCATAACAACTGAAAGTTGCTTCAAAAACACGTTTTCTCTCTTTAAAGTGGCTTGATAGCATGGATAAACCCTGTATTTGTTTAAATTTCTGAACAGATAGGTTTTCCTCTTTCTGAACAATTTGAACAGTCCTTAGGGAAGAGTACCTTAAGGATCCTACCCAGACTCAAACCCACATGGTATGTCTCCAGTCCGACCATTTTTTAGATTTTAACTACTAAATAATTTTCCTGATGAAATTATTTAGTTAATTTAGAAAATCAAAGGTTGGAGCTAGTTCTTTTTTTATTTCTTGATTTAGAAGGTTCCTTTTATTGCATTTAGTGCAGAAGGTTTTTATTCTGACAAGTGTAATATCCTGAGGGAAAAAAAAAGTGAAGTGCTTAATTTTCACTAGCAGAATGCCTATGGCATTCCCCCAACCAAGATACTGCTTTTCTTAAAGGAAAAGAAAATTTAGGAAAAAAGCAAAGTCCAAAGAGCAGGGTCTTTTTAATAGAATTTAGACAGATAACATGTGCAGGAGAACCCTTAGCCTGCCTAAAAGAAAGGAAGAATTTAAAACTATAAAATAGGGGAGTCTGTAACAGAAAGGAAGGACCTTGACACTAAATTCTTTCTTTCACCATGCATTATTCTACCTTTTTCATAGTCAGAGGCTGAATAGAGGCATATGATGCAAACAATGAAATAAGCTGTCTTCCTCTTCCTAGAATAAACAAATTGAATTAAAATGTTAGCATTGAATTATAATTTTTAATATAGACATAAAAGTGATGATTTTAAAAGTAAAACTGCTTTGTAAATTTGACTGATTCTAAATTAGCCATTTAAAATGCGACACTTAAACAGAACTTAGAAGCTTTCAAAGAATCACTGAAGCTTTCAAAGAATGAGGCTGGAAAGGATATCTGGTGGTCAGCTTGTCAAACCCCCTGCTCAAGGAGGGCCACATAGGGCCTGCTGTCCAGGACCATGTCCAGACAATTTTTTCATGTCTCCAAGGACAGAGGCTTGGCAATCGCCCTGTGCAACCTGTGGCATTACTCAGTTACCCTCAAAGAAAAAAAAAATCCACTTCTTAATGTTCAGAGGGAACCTTTTGTGTTTCAGTTTGTGCCCATTGCCTCTGATCTTGTCAGTGGGTACCACTGAGCAGAGATTGGTTCTGTCTGTTCTCTACACACCGTGTCTGAAGGTGTTTATACAGACTTTGATGAGATTCCCCTGTGCTTTCTCTTCCTCAGGGTATGCAGGCCCAACTCTCTCTGCCTTTCTTCATCTGTGAGGTGCTCCAGTCCCTTCATCACAGTCTATTTTCTCTTTACTTATTTTTTAAGAATTCTAAGTTGATTAGCACAGACATGCACAATAGGGACACCACAGTTAGACATACATGCTGAAGTGACCATCCTTCTTAAAACAGCATTGGCTTCATTCTATTCTGAAAGTATTCATTTCTGCTTTATCCTGCACACCTATTAGTGTATTTAACAGAGAAAGCTTTACTGGAATCTTTGGCATATGTAAAGGACAGCTCTCCTAGCAGCTTATGTTTTGAAATGTACTACCATTTCTTGGCTCTAGGGGATTTGCTTTCTGAATGTTTCCAAAATGTGATCTTTTCATACAATTCCCTTCTGATTACCACAAGGAATATTCTTATGCTTACTGCCAAAATACTAGGTTTTTTTGCATCAGGGGATGATGTGGTCCCTTTTTTGAATCTCACAGGCTGAGCCTTAGACAAAACACAGTCATGTAGCTTAACATGACCACTCAGCTCTCCAGAAGTTCCACTGTAATAACCTGGTAGAGAGGACAGCATGAATCCTGCTATCAGTACTATAATGTATTTGGACTTTATGGCCTGTGTAAGGCAGAAAGAAGCAACATACAATCTAATACAGAACTTTTTTGGATTAAAATTTAAAATAAAGACCTGACAGATTAATAATAATATTAGCATTTTTGAAGAAAATTAAGTGCAATCAAAGAACTTCAGAGATACACAGGAATTAGTTTACCAGCAATTTTTATTATATTTTCAAAATATTTCTAAAATCAAAGGATATTAAGGTTCAATCACATTGAGATTCAAACATTAAATCTCCAGCTTTTAATTTCTTTAAATGGCTATTTTGTTTCCATTATAAAAAAACAGATGAGGTGGTGATGGTCTTTTTCCTCATGCCTCATTACACAGCTAAGGTGTGCATAAATCTGACTACTTGATGCTCTGCCTGGCCTTGCCCTGATTACTTAAATGAAGTTTTATTGGGGAAACTATAATAATAAAGTCTAAGCTGCAGCTCTGAAGCAGTCCTGCAGTGTATGACATTACAGGAAGAGAACCTCAGGGTTTTTTTTCATGTCTGGTTTCTTTTAGCCTTGTATTAAAAGGAAAAAGAAAGAAAGAAAAAAAAAGTAGAAAAGTGATAAAACACTAATGCCTAGAATAAGAAATAAATGAATGTATAGAAATACACAATGCCTTAAAGTTTCCAGCAGTGCTGCAAAGCTACTGCCATGTGCAGTACAAGATGGCAAAGGTACTGCCATGTGCACATTGCCATCTAATGGTTTATTTGAGATTAGTAACTAGAACAATTTAGCAGCATTCCCATGTTGAGGCAGAGTAAATATCTAAGCAGTATTAAGAACATTAACAAAATATTTATTGGTAGAATTCTGCATTGTCATAATTTAGATAAATGACATTTTATGTTATTTTTATTGGGTTTGACACTGTTCTTATTTTAATGCATAACATTTAGAGTTGATTGCAACATGTAACAATCACACAGATATTTGTTTTAAAAGCAAACTGCAACAATCTCAGTATGGAAATAATAAAAATAAACATATCTTTTGATACCGTATATTAAAATATGTTTAACCTAGAAATCAAGAAATAAAATGTCAGAATGAAAAATAAAGATAGTACTGACAAAGCAGAAAAACAGGGAGAATCCTCTGAATTACAGTTTTCTGCCATTCTTAGCTAAATGCAAAAGCTGAACCACAAGAACTGAAGAAGTCGTATTTCTCTAGTCCTTTTGATCTCTGGCTTCTTATTCTATCTTCCTTTAATAATAAAGTACATATTGGGGTGTTCTTACTTCATGATTTTGCTTCAAGTTGATTTTGGCTATGCAGCAATATTTTCAGTTAAATTCATGGAATTTAATGTTGAAAAATAACCTTTATATACAGCAAGAATTCTACACAAGGAATATGTCCCTCTTGCACTAAGATGGCTTAGAATAAATAGAACAAGAAGCTTCCTTTGGAGCTTTAAACCATCTTATAAAATCCAGTATTCTCGTCACAATATTCTGTAAAACTCTGTAGGGATGACAACACACTCTCAACCCATACAGTATTTTTTTCTGCAGGGGAAAAGAAAAAATCAACTGCAGTCACAAAAAAAGCCAACCAAACAAAAAACAAAAACAAAAACCCCAAAACAAACAAACAAACAAAAAACAAACCAAAGATGATTGCTGTAATAAAGCTACAGACCATTTTTTATTAAGCTGCAAACACAACCTTCAGCCACAAAAGAAGCTACCTGTCTTTAGCCTGCTCACCAAATAGATACTTTTTCAGATGCTGCAAGATAACACAGACATTCTAATTATTAAAATTCCCAGCTATAACCTGTGCAGTTCAGGTAATGCAGGAAATGTCTCGTAATGATGTGTACTTGATGCTACTGATACCTATGTTGCAACATCTCAAGGAACTTTAACAGCAGTTAATGAAGTGTAAATAAGGATGACCTTGCTCTTGAGGGCTTGAGCTGTGCATACATTCTAGTGCAAAATTCCATCTTAACATTTCTACTAAAGGACCTCGACTGCTCTGCTCTCCTTACAATGGAGAACTTCCACTAACGTTAGAGAAATAAGCAAAAAGAATTAAATAAATATTAATACAAAATAAAAGAATTCAGAAGTGGTTCATATCTGCCATGCCATAGAAATGAGGGTCTGGAAGACATTTCAAGGATCAGAAATTATGGAGGCAGATCATTCTCTATACTTACTGTGCAAAAATTCAGTGAAGCACATACCACAGCCTCACAGTGTTGCACCATTCTCAAACTTAGAATAACATTTCTCATACTAAAAATAAAGCTGTTCTATTCTTCCAATTAAACTACTGTCATAACTTTTTCTCTGTATAACTGATCATTTCCTAAAAATTCCATCTTAACTATCTTCAAGATCAAACAGTGCAGAGCAGGCTTTCCCCCTGCCTGCTTCATGCTTTCCAAACCTTTTGGTATATTTTATTTTTGTCCTATGAATTCTGTCTAAACCATTTATGTCTTCTTTAACACCTGGTGCTGAAAGTGGAATGAGTACTCTGTGTGAGGCCTCTCCTGCTCTGGTCAGAGTGTGACAATGAATTCCTCCCCACGGTTCATGTGCAGTGTTGCTGCTAATGCACTTCAGAGTGGGAATTGAGTGTTTAGTGGCACACAGCATGGACAACTCAGTTTTGTGTTCAAGCATGATTTCAAAATTGCTTTCCCCAGTACTGTTGCTTATCCAGGTTTTCCTCAGGCTAAGGGCTCCCCACCAGGCAGTGGGACAGGGGCTCCCCACCAGGCAATGGGACAGCCAGCCAAGGATCATCACAGCCCCCTGCCAAGAGCAGGACAGTTTAGTGCACTGGAGCAACCCCAGCCCCTGGCACTGGGCACATCCCTGGGGCTGGAGACAGAATGGGGATGAAGATAGGCTGGGGCCAAGCCAGATCAGCAAGACAGGGTCAGGATCAGCAGGAATGAGGCCAGTCAGAGACAAGATAGCTCAGGCTTGAGCAGTTCCTAAGGGTAGGAAGCAGGAGTATCCCTACATCTCCCTAATTTCTCCCAGCTCTTTCTCCTCCCACACTTCCTCAGGAGGTGGGTTCAAGGCCACAGACCCAAGGAGTATCAGAGCTGGCCAGTGCAGGCTGCCAGCACAGCTCCTGGGGAACAGGAAGAGCAGCCACAGCCCAGGACCATGCCATTTCCAGTCCCACTTTATGAGGTTTGTATGGCCAGGCTTTGGAAGCAGGGGGGCTACAGGGATGGCTTATGTAAGAAGCTGCCAGAAGCTTACTCAGTGTCCAGCAGAGCCAGTCTCTGACAGCTCCAAAGATGGACATGATGCTGGCAAAGGCGGGGCCAATCAGAAATTGTGATAACACAGTTAAGAAGAGAAAAAGAGTTACTGTGCAGATATAATTATGGCCAAAGAAGAATGGAGTGAGAATGTGTAAGAGGAAGAACTCTGCAGACACCAAGGTCAGTGCAGAAGGAGGGGCACGAGGTGCTGCAGATGCCAGAGCTGAGATTCCCTGCAGCCCGTGGTGCAGCCCATGGTGAAGCAGCTGGGAACCTGCAGCCCGTGGAAATCCACAGGGATGCAGAGATTCCCCTGTAGCCCATGGATGAGATCCACACTGGAGCAGGTGAGTGCCTGGAGGAGGCTGTGAACCTGGGAGAAACCTGTGGTGGAGCAGGGTCCTGGCAGGGGCTTGCAGGCCCATGGAGAGAGGACCCCTCACTGGAGCAGGTTCCTGGTAGGACCATGGGGAATGCATGTTGGAGCAGCCTGTACTTGAAGGGCTGCACCCAATGGAAGAGTGACCCACATGGGAGCAGTTTGCAGAGAGCTCTTGCTTGTGGGATGGATTCATGCTGGAGAAGTTCATGGAGAACTGTCTCCTGTGGGAGGGACCTCATACTGGAGCAGGGGAAGAACTCTCCCTGAGCAATGGGAAAAACAAGTGTGACGATCTGACCATAACTCCCATTCCCTGCCTCTCTGCACTGCTGGGGGAGGAGGTAGGCCTGGGAAGGAGGGAGGAGGGGAAGAGGTTTTTAGGGCTCATTTTACTTCTCATTGTCCCCCTGCTCTGATTTTATTAGTAAGAAATTCAAGAAATATCTCTAATTCGAGCCTATTTTGCCCATGATAGTAATAAGTGAGTGATCTCTGTCTGTCCTTATCTCAGCTCATGAAGATGTCATTATATTTTTTTCCCCTGTTCAGCTGCAGAGGAGAGTGAGAAAGCGGCATTGGTGGGTGCCTGGCATCCAGCCAGAGTCAACACACTAAAACCACCTAAAACTAACTCCCACTTTGACCAGAAGTAATCAAAACCTCTTTTTGGTCTATGGCTTTGTGACCATGTTGTGCACAAACTTCATGGTAATTTCAACACTGTCATAAAATTTTGATTCATCACCATCACTTGCTTTTTCTACTGAGCAGAAAAAACAAGGTGCAGAGACTTGTTAGGTTGAATAGGGCATTCCTTCTTTGCTCTCCATTGAACAAGGGGGTTATGGTCACAAAGACAGAGGTCACCCTAGTTTGCAGACAGGAGTTCACAGAATTTTGACCAGTTTATCAGGCACCAGCTGCACAGAGGTGATGGCTTGGCAGGCAGCTTTAGCATCCAGTTGGGAATTAGTCTGACCAGCAGTTCTGTGACAGGTATGCAGGCAGATGGATTTGAAGGTAAAAAGCTGTCCTGAAGCAAGTGTTGCTAAGATTTGGGAGTGACTCAGGTGGGTGAGTCGTTTTGCCATCACCATCTCATGTGTCAAGCAAATAAACTGTAATGACTCATTTTGAAAACCCAGGCACTGGGCAACGACTGCATAGCTTATGATTTCATCCTTGTCACTTATAGAGAAAATACAAAGCTTGAATTTAAAATGTCTTTTAAAATAGTATTAGGGCACTGGAGGTGAGTCAGTTAAATGATCAGTAATTCTGATATGTAAGGAGCAAAATCTGTTAGTTTAATGCTCAGATCCTTTACTCAAAATCTTCTGATCCCCCATGCTTTTCCACTAATCTCCACTGCTTTTTCTGGCATTCACTGTGACCTCTCTAACCTTTACTCCTCATTTTGAAACGTGTGCATCCTTTATCCCTTCCACCTGTATCAGTTCTATATCAACACTTTCCCCACTTCTCTTTCTTTATTCTCAAGGGCTTTTAATTAATCTCCACTTCAAAAGCACTATTTGCCCTTTCCGGTACCACTCACACAAACAGATTTTATGAAGTCATAAGCCCTGGAACTTGCATACGTTTGCAATAAATATTTAATGTGAATTCTTGTTCGAAACGGGAAAATAAAACTGAACGTTTCACGCGATTGATTCTCCGGGGGTGTCTGGCCCTTAGCGGAACGCCCTGAAGCGAAGCCGTACCTTGATCAATGCTGCCATCTCGTGCCCGTCGGAAAAACTAAAATCCCTGACCTACTTTAGACCCATTTAGCTCTTTCTTTGCCTCAATTACTTCAGAGCAGGCATCCACTGAAGTGTGTAAGGAGATAGCTCCGAAACTGTCATTTAACGTTATATTCTAGTTTCGTGTGATGAATTTAGATTTTGTGCCAAGGAGTGCACTAGAAATATTTGTGGGGTTTTCTCCCATAAAGAAATATGCAGAGGAAAAACAAAGCAAAACAAAACAAAACAAAACAAAACAAAAACCACAAAAACTCCCCAAAAAAACAAATAAACAACAACAACAAAAAAAAAGTCAACAATTTGTTATTTAACAAGGATAAGAGTCTTTATTTAAATGTTTTGTAGATATTTCATTTTCTCAAATATTTTTCCAGCATCATAACTTTGTATGACAAAGGATTTTTTTCTTGTACTCTGAAAAGAAATAAAATTATAGAGAAGTGCCACTGACTTCAGGGGATGAAGACCAGACCTATCTCAAAAGCTATAAAATAATTGCAAGGATATAGTTTAATTTTAGAATAAATCTAAAGCATGAGTGTTCAAGCATTTTCAGGGTAAGAAATCAGTCTTAACAATTCATGAAACATATTCCTTTTCTCCCAGGATAACTTCATTTGTGTCTGCACTCAAAGTTAGAATACTGAACAAATCTCTCTCAGGAGTCTTTCAATGGCATCTGCTTTTCTCCATTGATTTTATGGGTAGTTAAATGTTAGCTTCAAGAGGACTGGAGCCTAAAACCTGAAATGACTGCCTCCAACAGAATCCCTGCTAGATTTTTTTCCATCAGTGAGAGACTGTGCTGTAGATTAAGAGCATTTCTCCTAACAATCAGTCTTGCACTGCCTGCAAGTGTTTTGTATCAGTGCATGGGATGGCAGGTGGATATTTTGGTGAACTGAAGAGGGATGGAAGTGCTAAACTTCTTGGGTGCAAGCTGACTGAGAGATAATAAAAAAATTACAACTCTGAATGAATATAAAAGCCTGAGCAGAATCTATTCATTATCATTCTAAAGAGGTTATAATTTGTTTATTCCAAAGCCTACTCATCACTAAGAATATTATTGGTCTTCCCCCTATATTTCTGTGCTAAATTCCCTAGAAATTCAATCTTTACTCCAACAGAGGTATTAGTAAACAACATAGATATTTCCAGTGCAGATACTGGAAATATATATATATATATATATATATATATATATATATATATATATATATACACACTATACTTACCATAAAGTTATCTTCCCTAATTCATAACCCTGGAATGGAAAGGGAATCTGTTTTCTAAAAGCCTTGTTTTCATGCTTTAACTTAGCTATAAGCCTAACTATTTTAGATATTTTTATACCTAGTCACAATACTGTGAATCATTATCACTGTGCTGAGCAGCTCCTTCAAAATAAGAAGGGTAAAATAGTTCAGTGCATTTAATAACTAAGCTTTCATTCAGATATGATGTTTTATTCCTTCCTTCTTGACAACTATCAAAATAAAACTAGCATTAGGAGCAGTTCACAGAGAAGGGGAGAGTGAAATAGCTATATCTGTGCTTAACTGTACCATTTTGTTCACAGTGATGAGAATCAGCTGCCAAATGAGAAAATTTTTGCAGGCTTAAAGAGAGGATTGGATAGAAGGGGTGAAAAAGGTCTCACCTTTATAAAATCTAGCAAAACATTTGATATTATGCCATATTGACAAGCTTGTTATTTACACAAGGATACTGAGATTAGTAGATGAATCTGTAAATTAGTTGAGCTTAGTAAATTACTTCCTAAATATGAAGGGGGAAACAAATTATGCAAAAATGGAAGTTTCACCATCCAGATTGAAAACAGGGGAAAAATACATTATTTCAGATCATTCTTGAAACATAAAATTTTGGTCATATGAGCATCACACTAAAAGCTGGGAGCTGTGGATGGATTTTGAACATGGTGTAATGGAGATGTTTAATACTGGAACCAGTATTAAAGGTGTTTAATACTGGAACTAGTATTAAAGGCTGGATTAGTAAAATGGGAAGTATAGAAGTGAAAAATGGTAGATTAAATTAAGAGACCCATACAAGAAAACTGATACTCTGAACTGAAAATTTAGCAGCTTTAAAATGAAGGATGACCAAAACCAGTTTTGTTTCTCCCATCCTGAGTTGCCACCATAGTACAGCCAAAGCAAAAATAATCCTTTCCAGCTAACAAACTGAAGTTTGTTAGTTCTGTTGTCCTGCTGAGAATTTGAGGAACTGTGCATAATTCTGATGGACCTGTTAAAGAAAGGGGTTGTTCATAAAACAAAATTTCAAATAGACATAGAGGAGATCATGTGAGCTTAAGAGGAAAAGGAAAGAAGCCCCAAAGACCAGGCTAGCATAGTTTGGTGAAACAAAAAAAAGGATATAATTAATGGTCCCTTACTTCTCCTACTGAAAAAAAAAGAATTTTTTCTAAGTGAGAACTTTAGTTAGTGTCATTTCTTGTGATTAAAACCAGATATATTCTGTCTATTCTGCTTTGATATCGTCCAGTGAGGAGAGAATTAAAGGGGAGAAGAGGAAAAAAAAGGCAAACAGTTTTGGCCCAATGGAATGATCCCTGAGTAATCATTCCTCCCAGAATGACTTTAAAACTACTTGAAATTTTCTATAAAGCTATTTTTACACTGTACTACTAGGATCTTGGGGCTCTCACTCTTCAGCTATGCCTACCATGAGTTGAATCACAGTGTAAATGTCTAATTATATCAACTGGTGTCACACATTCAGACTGCAGATCTCTCACTAGTCACCTAAGGCTCCCTTCAGAGTCCACAGGAGAAAAGTGGGACTTGCAGGCACATTTTATCTGCCTTATCATAAATTTATCATTTAAATAGCATCCCAGAAGCTCATGCTGAATAATTAGCTGAGAAACGGAGTTCTAAAACACAGCAAGCAAGATGAATCTCGCTCTATCTTTCTAAAATACACATATTAAAACAGGGGCTGTACATGATATCCACACTCCCCAGATAGCACGGGCTCAGGAGAAAATGAAAGCCACTCTGTCTGTGATAGAGATAAAGACAGAACTCAGAACAGCTGTGGTCTGAGCCATTTATTTAATACATATTTTTGGAAGAGCTGCACATGCTAGAAGCACTTCTCATAGAATTAAAAACAAAAAAAATCACCAGAATTAATGCAAGGACTGAAATTATTTAGGGAGTCCTTTTATTATCACAAGTTATCATCATGAGAATTCAACTGGAATCAGTTTCTGTGACTCAGCAAATCCAAAGCAATGAATGTAGCTCTGCATGCACTTAGGGATTGTACCATGCCTTTTATAATTTTTGTTTACCACTTGGCATCCTGAAGTATCATGAAAGTATCACGGCCTTCACCGTTCTCTGCGTAGGGCTCTGAAATGCTGCTAAACAGTGATGAGCAAGAATGAATACTGCCCAATTAACTTCCTTTATAGAAACACTCTGTCCTTGAAAGTCCATTACTACAGACTATTGGTTTGATATTTTCCTTCTTTTGCACACAGATTGCAAAGGGATGAACATTTTTTGTGTTTGCAACTGTGATTACAAATTCTTTTAACCTCCTTTTGTTCATTGAATGTAAACAACAATGCTTAAGTCTGTGGGGTGACAGACAAGCATATAAGTGACAACTTTCCTCTGCTATTAACAGTTGCTTAATTGATTCTAAGATGAATAATAAAATGACACTGGATGCTATAGTCAGTTAATATTCTATGAACTATGTGTAACTAATAATCATCCCCTTTTATAGCATATAGTATTTAGGTCATGGGAACTCTCATTTTTTGTTGGTTTCTTTTTCTGAATTCAATACAAAAAAACAAAATAATCACAATTATCACTGTGAAACCAGCCTATACAACTACATATTCTTGTAGATAAAAGAGATTCAGTGCATATATCTCCATGATCTGTTTCAGAATTTTTCAGGGGTCAGCAAAGCCAGATTTTCTGGCACCTTATTTTTTAATTTGAGTAGCATATGGATTGGCTTTAGGCAATTTATTTTCCTAAGTTAATTTTTTGTAATGTCCAATGAAGCTCAAAAAGAGAAGTCAAGGGCTTGTGAGCACAGTGGCTCCCCAAGTCACCTGTGATACATTTAATTTATAAAATCCCACAACTCAATACATGAGGCAGCTATCCTTAAAATTATACTCCTTGAATTTCAAAAATCTTATTGCCTATTATTAAATGAACTGGATTAAGATATACTGCTTTACATACATCTGAGTAGAATATGACATCTGAAACAAAAAATCTTAAGCATCCATGTTTTGATTATTTGTGGAAACGTTTTTCTGTTACAGTGACAATGCACCTAAGAGCTCAGCCATCAAAACAAGCCATGTTCTTGTGAGATACTGTTGTACAGCAGTATATCTCCATAAGCAAAGTGATCCAGGCATGTAATTCCTCTGAGATCATTAATAAAGTCCTTGTTTATGTCAGTTGAGGAGTTGATCTAATATATGAAAGTCATAAATGAAAATATTTAATTATCTTCTCCTGAGTTGTCTGGTTAACAATGGCCTCATGTCTTTTTTTTTTTTTAACCCAACAATATTATTCCTTGCATTTCATGAGATGAATGCTGTGGAGTTTTTTAAAAGAACACTTGTGAGAGACCAGAATGTATCACACAGGACTATGCCCTTTTAAAATTTCCTAAAATCACCAGCTCCTTAGTTCCAAAGAACCCAGAGATCAGCTGTGCTTCAGATACCAACCCAAATGTATTTACAAGAACATTTCTCCAGATTTCCTGTTGATCTACAAGGTCAATAGGTTTTGTGAGATTTTTAAGAACAATAACTTAGAAAAATTCTAAGTGTGAGCATTTTCTTCACCATTTGCTGTTTAATCAGAAGAAATTTAGGGAAAACCCCTCAGCTTTTCTATTGAAATTAAATTATTAAAGAATAAATTATTTAAGATTTTGCATACACAAAAAAAAAAACCCTTAGGAACTCACATTTCAGTGTTCTGAACTGACTACTAAAGCTATTGATAATATCTTGGATCCTGGAAGTTTTCCCACATCTACTTTACTTTTGGGTGTTATGCTAATTAATAAAATTGTATTTGTTGTAAAATGAAATGTCTTCTCTAACTTCCATCATCATTCTGTTGCTTTTGCATGATTGTCCCAAATGGAAAAGAGGGAAAAGGAAAAGGAAAAGGAAAAGGAAAAGGAAAAGGGAAAAAAAAAACCCTCTAGAACAAGCCAGTCAGTTACAGTCATATTTCACAGGAGATCTGAGCTAAATTCTAAGAAAATTCCTCTTTAATATCCTCTCTTATCCATGTTACCCTGCCTAAAATCTTCATAGCTAGGAACAAATACAAGTAACGGCTGATCAAAAAATTTGGGCCATGAGTTTACATGATTAGAAGCAACTTGGGTGGACTATTTGGCACTTGTTTGGGAAAAGAAAAAAAAGACTTGC
Organism: Agelaius tricolor; assembly: GCF_023055355.1. Lineage (NCBI taxonomy): Eukaryota > Metazoa > Chordata > Aves > Passeriformes > Icteridae > Agelaius > Agelaius tricolor. The sequence continues at coordinate 38,656,824 of NW_027269267.1, read as the reverse complement.
TTTTCTCAGCTTTATTCAGTTATTTACAATTTTGAACAACAGGAAGGTATGTTTAACACAATCAACTACAACTCTTCAATTTAACAATTAAATTGTTATACCGGCCTTCCACACATTAAAATTTGATTTTAAATTCCTCTGAAATAAAACATGAAAATGAATCGGTAGATGGAAAAAATTAATATTTTAGGCCCCAGTGAAAAAATATATTTTTTGTTTTAACTAGGAGTTTTATGAAGTGAAGACTTAGGAACAAAATACAATTCAGTTATCCTACAATTGCTAACACAAAGTACCAGCTTAGGGCAGACATGGCCAAATCCATAAAATCTTCACAGTCTCAGGTCATTTACTCCATAGAAGCCTGAACCATTGTTTCAGCAACTCTTAATAGTGTAACTTCCCTGGTCTGCAATTTTAACAGGACAACTTAAAAAGAACATGTGTTTCTTTTAATTCTCTCAGGACTTTAAACCAACCACAGGGACTTTGCTCTTGGTACAGAGACCAAGCATAGAACACTTCAGCTCCAAAGGGAGATGTGTCAGAAAGTTGTGAGAACATCAGGATATCATGGAAATTGTTCTATGACATTCACAACAGTGGAGACAAGTAACAGCTACTGCAGTTAAGAAGCCCAGTGGAAGCAAAGTGACAGAAGTCAAACTGTGTATCCCTTTTGATCTCTGTAAAGTCCTGATGCAGAGATAATAAGAATGTAGACCAAATTCTATCACTGTGATGTTGAGTTTCAGGAGAAATTCACAGCATAGATACCTGCAGGATAATAAAGACTTTGTGTCACTCTGTCAGCATCAGCTCTGACTTTAAGGTAACTATTTGGTCCATTATCTTCTGTGTGATACATTTTGAAAATGATATTTTCATAAAAAAGTACACTGATAAATCTCTGGACACCAAAATTGCATCTCTGGGGGTTTTTTAGTTGTACTCTAAATAAATATTAAGGGTATAATATTTATTTTTAAAGGAATATGCAAATTATGCTTTGTTAAAAATTGTGAATTAGAAAAACTCTAAAAAGCCAGAAGAATATAAAAACAGAATGAGAGAGATACAAATTCTAAGCAGCTGTTTGAACATCTACCCAAGAAATTATTTTCACTTATTCTGATAATTAGGAGCTTCTTAATTGCTAAAAGGTTTACCTGAAACTTCCCCCCCCCTATTCTATTTAAACTGAATCTTCATATCACTTTATCTCTTTTTTTTCCTTTAACCAAATCTTTAATGTTTTCTCTACTCCAATTCTTGGATTTTTTTTTATCACATGAAAATAAAATCAAATCTATCCAAAAGCATTAGTCATATTTATTATCCACATGATAAATGGAAAGTTAGGATCTCCCAAACCACTCAGTTTTGAGTGCTGTTCAGTTATGTATTAAATCTTATATCTCTACTATTATCTCAGCCTAACCCTGAGATCCCACAGCTGAGGCTCTGTGCAGGTAGTGCCTGAATTGCAGTTGTAGAGCTGCCAAGGACGATTTTGGATGTGCTGAACACATGTGCCTTCATGCATGCACAACTCAACAATTCTAGAAAATGTGATCTTGCACTGGCATTCACAAATACTTTAAAATTTGTATTTGCAAATACTTCTCAAATAACCTAGAGTCTTGGTATGAAAAATAATTTTTTTTTTTCACCACTGCTGATCCAGAATATTTTCCTTAATGTAATGGCGGGGGAGGGGGGTTGGAAATCCACCTAAATTCTCCTCTAAATGGCAGAAATCCTGAAGTTGCAGCAGTGATGCTCTGCATTGCCCTGCTGGACTCTGTGTGTTTTCCCTCTGTCCCGGCAGGTGGCAGCCTCAAGAGGCTCTGGTTTGCAATGATCATCCTTCCAGGCTCAGAAGTTTCATTGTTACATAAAATATTGTTCAAATACGTAGATGTAAACGATTTTTTAAGACATCCACTTAAGCTGAACAAATTCATGAATACCCAGCCTCAGGTTACTGTCAATTATTTAACAGAGGAACTTCCCAAGACAATTTATTACATCTGGTGGATTTCTGGCATGTGTCCACTTCACAAATCCTGTGCTAAAGACACAGTCTGTACTGCATCTCACACAACATAGTCAGCCTTACCCTTAAATAACTAAATATACTTTCAGCACTTCATTAAGGGCTTTCAGTCTCGTGTGTGGACAAACTGGCCTTAAATGACACTGAAATAATAAAAACTGGGGCTACTCTCTTGGCTGGAAAAAAACAAATAGAAAATCTTTTTTTTTCCTATTCCTATATCAATTTTTAAAATCTTATTCAGGATAAAAATTCTTGAAAACACATTCTGAACTTATAAAGAAAAGAAAGAAAAAGGATTAATAAATTTGCTTCCTGCAAAGATTGTGTATCTGGAAAGGTGTTGTGTTAATTCAGTGCTCCTGTGCTCCCACTCCCAGCCTGCAACAAGTATCTGATAAACAGATTTTAAACTGAGGATTTTGTAAGTTGCAATTGTGCCCAAACTCCCATTACTGCTAATGGAAGCTACCTACACACTGGATATTTTTGATGTTTTTCTTAATTTCCTTGAAAAGTACATTATCTAAAGCACTTAGCACTGTAGAAGCAAGCACAATTTAAACAGAGAAGCACTGGTGATGTGTAAAGTAGATCTCAGTTTGTCTGCTTGACATGATTTCTACTGTCTTTTCTCAAATTTTTTTCTGTGATGTTAAACATTTTAATTTACACTGAATGCTGAAAAAAGAAGAAAGCAAAATTACCCAAGAAATAGTTTATTTCTCAGTTTGGAAAGTACTAAGATTTATGGCCGTGGGTGTGTGCTGTTCCCTATTTTAAAAATGTTAAACTCCACTGACAGCAGAAATCTTTAGCATTATCAATAAAAGAGGAGCCTGACCCTGTTTGTTTAGGCAGAAAAGATTTGTCCCACAGCCTCAGCCAAGGAGGTCTATCCACATGGGGACTCTCTGCTTAGTTATACAGGGCATTCCCTAAAAATTTTCATACACCTTGTGCTATACTTTCTTCAGCTAAGCTGCATGACTAGGAGTAGAGCAAACCCCTGTATGGGTAACAATATGAAAGTTTTACTTGACATTTTTATTTTATCCCAGGGAGAACAGTTTTGCATGATATCTATGTGCCTCTAGCTATACAAGCAGAGGAGACAAACTACTACATCACCTACAAGCAGCTATGCCCTCAAGACAACACTTTTTACCAGAACTTTTAGGTTAATACACTTATTTAACATGTTTGTACGTGTCCCTTTTTCTAGTACACACTTGTATCTCTGATTTTCTCATTTTCTGCAGGCACATAGGAATCAACAATCCCTCCTCCCAAGCCCTTGCATGGCTCAGCAGAGGTGGTAGTCTCTTACTCTGTGACATCTTTCCATGTAAATCTTTATAAAACCATCACACAAGCTGGGCTGACAGAATTATTTCCCCCAAAGAACAATGCATCTCTCTTTAAAGAAGCATGATATGGGAGCTGTAAATGAGTGGAAGAAAAAGAGGCACAGAGAGAAAAGATTGTTTATTCAGAGGAATTGGACTTTCCATAACATGCAAGAACATGCTTCGGTTCAAAGTGCCATAATTAAGTGTGTATTTTTTAATATAAACTATTTTCAAGTCATATTCTTGAAAAGTGATCCTTTCCATCTTAAACCAAATGTAAGTAGGTAATGTCAAGATATGCAAAGCTATTTACAAAGATAACTTCCCAGATGAGCTGTTCTGCTGCTGGGAAACAGCCAGTGTCAGGCTATTCCCAACAGCAATGACACCAAACCAAACCAAACCAAACCAAACCAAATGAAATTATTTCAGCTTTCTCTTGACTATAACTCTGCTTATTTTTAAGGGAAGATTACAAACTCTCCTTTCTTCAAAGAGAATAAACAAGAGGAGACTACCTCTTTATTCATAAATCCAAGTCTGGTTTTTGGTCAGCTCCGAGCCTAAAAGGAGCTCCCACTGGTTCCCTCACTGTTTTTGGGGAGTTGTTTTCAGACCTGTGTTAATACACTTGATTACTCATGGCTGTGGATGTGTGAGAGCACGTGCATTGCTTTGTTCATTTTAATCCAAATACAGTAGTGATCATCTGCATTTATGCAAAAAAAGCATCTTCAATTACTTGGGGCAGCTAATATTCAATGCTGACCTATGACTGGGCACAAGTGTCCTAACACTTCAGGCATGGATTAAAAAGGGTGCTTACCTACACCTTCGAATGAGACAGAAATTAAAAAGTTATTCTCTGCATGAGCCCGGCAGCAACATCATATAACATCATGATTTCAGGTCAGAAGAAGTTTGTTACATTATTTAGCTCTCACTCTTCATCTTTTATGCAGAATTAGTCACTTTCTAAGGTGATGTGTTTGTTGCCTAAACTGAACACTATCTGGGGGACACCTCACCTATCCTGTTCTTGTTTTCCTTAGATTTTTTTTCATATGCTGCTGTGATGGTTTTGTCTCCATCCTACCCTCAAGTCCATGTACTGGCACAGCAGTCACTGGCCTTTAACTCTGGGTGCAGGAGCTGACTTCAGGATGCTTCTCTGAAAACAGCTCTGCTGGAGCTGTCTTTACAATGCCTTTACATATTTATGCCTCCTGAGGAAGGATGACTCTCCATCAAATGGTTTCCTGAGATGTAGATTGGAGTGGATTGAGACATGGATCATCAAGGGGGAAAAGGTAAATTACTGCTATCAGAGTTCAAACAAACTAACTAATAATAAGAATAACAATAATAATAGTAACTAGAGCATCAAAATTATTACTTGCATAGTTGACTATAGCATACAATCATTTACTTTTCAAGGCCTATTACATTTTTCTATTGTTTTAGCAATACTCAGTATTGGTTACAGAGTTAAACTGTCCCCTGCCAATGTTCTAGGCATAGCCCTCTATTTTGATATTGAGTCTTCAGGCAATGTTGTAGGTCACTTAAGTCAAATATAAACTACCTACCGAAAAAAATAAATCTCCCTTCTAAATACTAAAACTGTAGTGGTGGGGGGTAAGGGAGATGACCAGAAAAATATTTACAACAAATAATTCTTTGGAAATCAATTTTAAAAATGAATATAAAAACTAGTCTGAACTATTCTGTTAAGAATATCTAAGTTAGGAATGAGAGAGCAGCAGACATATTTAATTTTTTATATTCACCTCCACATGTGCAGATCTCCTCTTTGGCATATCCACGAAAGCCACTTTCCTGACCTTGTTTCAGGCTTTAGTTCCTCATGTCCTCAGTCCTCAGCTGAGAACTATAGTAAATGGATTAGAAGACATGGATCAGAATTTCTTTGTGTTTAGAAGCAGCAGTTTTTCAGTGAAATAAAAAGCAGATAATTAGCAAGTAATGAAGAAAGAGATGATAATCAGCAAGTTTTTAAGCCCTTGAGTTTTTCTGTGATGCATGTATCTCACGTCTGATCCTGTACTGATTTTCCATTCTCATTTTCATAATTTACCTACAGGTAATATTGTATTTCCAGAGATACCCATGGCTTCAGAAGTTTTCTAAAGGAAAGTTCTCCGTCCTGTCAGTGATGGGATCACCCAAAATGCCTTTGCTATATCAAGTGACAAGAGCATTTCTTTACTGGAAGACAAATTCACAACAAACACCTTTAGTTCTATGACCACAGCTGATGTTTGTATCTTATCTCTCACGCTACTCTTTTAGGAACACCTGACAGAAGATGAGCACAACTTTTATCCTTCAAAGAAACTTTGTCATTAAATTCTGAGAACCTAAAATAGTTAATATATTACTATGAGGGTCAAGGAAACCCTTCACATCAAGGTAGCAGCCTTTTTTTCAGATACCATTTTCCTGATGAAGTTCCTCTGAAATTCACATCTTTTTGACTGTTTCAATCTGAAGGTTCTCATTTAATTTTTTTACTCCATATAATTACTTACAATATATTTTTCCTCTCTTTCACAGTCTGGCACTGTTGTTGGAGGACAGGCAAGTTCACAAAAAATGGGACAAAGCTTGTCAGATTAAAAGATATAAATAGGTATTTAGGAGAATGTCTAGCAGTCAGTATTGAATCTATAATAAACGTAGCATTCAAGTCACTAAAGATTTTTGCATCAGTACAGAAAATTTTGGTGTGTAAACATACCATCATTTAATCCAAATGTCAATGATGAAAAATTAAATCCTTCCCTTATCTGGAAACAGGAATTGCCCTATGGATAAAGTTGTGATTAAGACTATCCCAGTATGTCTCTTGCCATGTCAATTATTTCCTCTATCCTTGCATACACCATTATATGTATAGACAAAGAAAAGCTCCTTCTTCATTCTATAAAATGAGAGAATGATTACCTTCTAGTCCCATATGGTATTGGGAATTAGGGCTAATTCTCTACTTTAACTTCAAAATCATGGATTCTAGTAAAGTAAGGGAAATTACTTTTACATACAGTAAAGTAGCCTATGTAAATGAGGTTTTTAAGTTACTGTCATCAGGCTTCTTCTGATGACATGTGTAGGTTTATATATATATATATATATATATATATATATATAGTGTAGGTTTATATATATATATATATGATATGTGTCTCTCTATAAATGAGAGGATGTACACAGATTACACAAAGTAGTCAAAACAATCCAGCATCATATGCTGATTTCTCAGTGTTTTTACAATGTACTCACTGAGCTTGTTCTTAATAAATTCAGCTACTTTTCATGAACTGAGCCTTGTAATTTATAGTGTTTTCATGTGCTGTTGAAAAGCAACCATTAATTTAGCTACTGTAACTGTTGGATGCTATATTCATTTAGAATGCCCATTATCCAAGCTGTATTAGTTAATTTTATCTAGATAAACTAAATTTGCTGTTTCTTCCTTTCCTATTAGCTAAATATATACAGGATGTACGAGGTACTGACTATTTAAAGAAATGAGCAGTGCAGGAAAATTTTGTGCAGTCTTGCTTCAATTTATGAACACTTAATAAACCACAGAGTTCTTAAAAGATGCTAGCTAGTTAATTGTGAAGAGTCCACTCTTGAGACTAGTTACAAGAAACCGTTCTCTTCATTTGTTGTGAATGCATTGCTCTATGTCCCATTGAAGACTTGTCAACAGAAGGGAAAAAATTTAAAAGAATCTCTAGATTTTACTTGTTAGGTTTTGGGGTTTTTTTGTCCTTTGGCAAACTAATAGTGAAATCCTTCATTTTTTAAGGCATTTTGAAATGGAATATTTTTTTTATAAAATCTGGAATTTACAGAAAAACATTTCAACTGACCAAAAAATGAAAGTGCTTATTCAAAGAATGTCAACACACAATTTTTTGTTTTCTTTAATACGAGGAAGTTGTGATTTCTTTTTGTCTAATATATCTGTAGAAAATTCTTGTTTATTCACTATTGTCTAATTCTGAACATACAACACCGGATGCAAAAGGAATGCAGTATTGGATACCACTCACAGTTCCCATATCATTGTGTTAACTAGCATATTTATGAAAAACAAACAAACAAACAAACAAACACCCCTATTGAATGCCTTTCACTATGTTTTTTTTTTATAAATTAGATTTATGCTATTTTCCCACCTTTCACAACTTTGAAATATAATTTACTTTTGTTTGTCTATAGGATATATAATGTAGATCAGCCTTTAGCTGATGTAATGTATTTATTTACTCCAGAGTAATCAGAGGTCTGCATATGCATACGCCAGCAGTGGTTTGGAGCACTACAGTAATAAACTAAACTCTTCATAAAACAGGAAAAGAGAATAATGATTCTTTAATATCCATGCAGTTTCTTCGAAAATGTCTCTGGAAAGTCCCTTCTGTGAGTCCAGGTAATTGTCCATGCCTCACTTCCTTCAGCATTAAAAATCAAAGAATAGTTGCTGCCATGCTATGCTCAGCAGCAAGTTAAAAAGCCCAGAGTCTCATTTTCATCTCAACTACTGTATTAAACTTTTATTCAATGCCTAAATATCTATTCAGAGTAAGTAAGAGTTTTGCTTCTGATTCAATGAGATGTTAGCTGTCTGTAATTTGTTTGAACTGAAACCCCCTGTTCTCCTGGAGACAACGGCCAGCAGTAATCAGATCCGGTGGTAGCAATGATCTTCTGGCTGTGATTGACATGCCTCTCACCACATCCTCCAATGTTTCCAGGTTATAAAATTATCTGGTTTTGAGGGTTCAGTTATGAAATTAAGGCAACAGTCTTTGTTTGTGTTTATTTGGTTTAGTTGGAGGGACTAGATAAACTAGTTAGATACCCAGCTAATTAAGGCTGAGTCTTGTTAACATCTTCAAGATTGAAAGGGTCAAAAGGCTTATGAATATGTAAATATACCTAAATATAGAAACATATAAGTATATATATAGTTCAAAAGCAATCGAATGACCATTGTGGTGCCAATGGAGAGAGCATGCTCCACAAGACCAATTAAGTGTACTTAGCTTTAATTTATTAAGGACAACAGAGAACAAATTATTGGGTTTTTTTAACTAGTTCTAGTTACAACAATTAGGCATGGGGGCAGGGAGGAAAGAGATAAAGGTCTCCAAGGACAGGAAAGGGAGTTTACCCAGATCTTACTGGCAAACAAACATGTCAGAAACTAAGAGTAAACTATAGTAAAAAATCTGAACCTCTAATTCTTTAATGAATAGAAAGTTTTCAGCTATTGAAAACTGATGAAAAACAATACCAAAATGGAAATGAGCTGATTTATTCCATTGCAGTCCATAAACATAACAGCTAAAGGTTTCCATAGTCATTAACTCATAAATGCACAAATTGTTCAGCAAAGTACACAGTAGTCCAGTCAACAGTTGCTAATGCTTCAGATACATAATACTGGCAAATTACTATTGCTATGGAAACCTTAATTTGTATTCTCCATTTATTTTTACTTTAGGTTTACAATGCAAATAGCCTAAAATATAATTTTCTATTGCACTTTCTCCTCACCACCTCCCCATTTAACTTTAGGTGGTTTACCACAGCAAAGTATGCAAGTCCTTCTCTTTAGTGTCAGCCCACAAAATATTTGGGTTTTTCTTTTTTATTACTTCAAGTCTGCCTCTTAAAATTCATGTATTTCTCCCACTTAAAACCAAAAATATTTAGAAAAAATATTCCGATAAATTGCAGATCATGTGCAGTAGCTCCACCAATACATTGCAAACCCAGATGTTCAAACTAGATCCATGCTTCCACTGCAAGTAGGTTGTAGAGTTAGACCCTGATGCTCCCAGGAAATTTTGTTTGCTTGCTTATTTGTTTTGTGTAGTGCACAGGTTGCTTTGCCATGCACTGGAAGTTCAGCTTTTCCAATGAGGATTTAGCAGTCATGAAGAGAAGCCTCTGTGTACTGCACACCCGGTACCATATCTTGAACTAATGCCATCTGTAACATCACGATTCCTTGGACATGATTTTATAAAGCATTCAACACTATTTCCATCTGGGAGTTCTCACAGGACACATTCTAGCTTAGCTCATGCCAAACACTGTTGCACACATGCAAATCAAAATCTATCAAGTTATGTCAGTGCAGAGACAAACCTCAGAGCCAACTCCTGATTCCTATTTCATTAATTAGGACACATCCCTTATGCCTGCTAAAATCTGAGCATAACTTAAGATGGTAAAACTTAACCACACAAATTGCTATATGTATCATGACATTCATGGAAAAAATAAGGAAATAAAATCGGTTGTCTCTGGTCCATGATCCCAGCACTTCTGGTTTTGGCCTCAGGATAAACAAAGGTTTATTTGGTGTCTCCATCTTGGTCAGGGGTATCTTTTGCTTTACAGTGCACTTGTTTCATTGCTTTCATATTAACTAATCATTAATTAATGAAGAACAAGTAAACAATTAGAGAGTGCCTAAATAAATAATGAAATAAAATCTAAAAGCCTTCTTGAAGTCTTATTAAACTGTAATAAGAAAAGGCTTACTTTTTCTGTTAAATCTGAAATACCATAACTGTGAAACTCTCCTTTTACTCTGACATTTAGTTTTCCAAGACCATGAAATCTACAATTTGTGAAAGAGAAATGAGAGTATTTTTCAGCTTTTCTGTTTTCTTTATTCTCATTGAATTTCAGAGCCCTAAAAGAATTCAGTTCCACCTAACTGCCTGCTATTTCTCCTAATCATTTCACAAGTTTCCTTAACCTGGAATATCACAAACAGGAAATGCCTTGCCACTCTCTACTAAATGTGTTTTGGTATCTGGAGGCAATGATGTTGGCAGATAATACATCAGTGCAGATGGCAGTTGGTGTTCAATGCAAACCACAGGTCAATGTGCCACACTGTTAGTAGCCATAATAAATTATTAAGAGGAACTACCTATGACACTTTCAGGATGTGTGTTAGCCCTACATGGAATGTTTTTATCACAATTCATAAATATCTTCTTAATTACATGCAAAGTGACACAATCTTGCAATAATCTATAGCTGTTCAGGATTTAACTAGAAATTATTGAAGGAACAGAAAAGAAAAGCCTTTCTGGTTTTTTTGCCACTTTAACCTTTCAGGCTGAAATGCTTAACTTAGGCAATTCATTTTAACTGCTAAAATGAGTTCCTGACCTATGTGTGAAATGTACAGCCTATCTCTTAATTTCTGAATGAAAACTAATAAAATGTAAATTGATAAGAACAATTAGGTATTTTATATAGAAATTTTGTGTATGAGTTCTTCCAAGACTGCCATTCCATTTCTTTTAGAATCAGAATGTTATTTTTAGTACCAGAAAAAGACATTCCTAGATCCTATATTGTAAGACGTGTTGTTATTATAAAGTAATTGCTTTCTTTGAGCAATAGCAAAGACTCAGTAGGTTCCTAGACTCTAAATAGCTTGATTTTACTATTAATGCTATGCAAAACAGCTGTTGTTCACTCAAATGAAAGGGCTTTTCAGATACATATGCTTGTGGAGTCTATACAGCGTTTGGCCTGTATGATCCCACGTGTGTATCCAGCCTGAGTGGATTACTTTGGGGTGAGGGACATCCTGAATCTGATTGACTCAAGTGAACAACAACCCTGCAACCTCTTCAGTAGATTTTATCACCAGCTAAATATTGACTAAATATTTTCTGTAACCATTCTTAATGGATCGAGGAGTTTCATCACTTTGGATTATCTATAAACTTATGTTGTGCTACTTAAATGGTTGTTCATGATTACAGACATTTGTACTTCAGTTATATTCTGAGATATAGCCTCTCCTCACAGGGCAAATAATCCACTTCCAACCAGACTGGTGACCATCCTTTAGGTTTGCCCCAGCCTGATGATGTCTTTCTTGCTTTGGGAGAGGAACTGTATGCAGTAGCCTGTATGTGGCCTGAAAAATGGAAGACTAAGGGGGATATTCAGCCTCCTGGCTACAATCACTTCAGGTCACTCTGCTCACATCTGTTTAGACATCTATCAATGCCAGACTTCTCTGATTCTTCCCAGAGATCAAAGGAAGGAAAGTCCTTTTGTCACAGAAGCACCTTCTAGCTTGCCAGATACTGTTCTTTTTCCTCCAAATATCATTGTAAATTATATCATAAAATAAGAAAAATGTTCAGAAAGGAAATGTGTTTAGGTATTACTGAAAAGATTCTATATTCCATTAAACATTTCATCATCTAAATAGGTAAATTTCACAAGCTAAGTAATGGACTTCCAATTCTAAAATTCTCCCATTCATCTTCATAACTGTCACAGCTACTGCTAGTTATTTGTTGCATGCAAAAGTTTATCCAGATGCTTATATGGACTCTAAATTGATTCTGCATACAGCATAAACAGCATGCTTCTTGGGCATTTTCCTGGAAATCATTATTACTTTGCATCTCATGACCTTATAATGCTGAAACTATAAATTTGGCCAAAATTTACCCTTAGTTTAATTCTCTTCAGATATGAAGTACAGATTTGAAAAGAATAATAACAGAAAAACTACAAATCTTCCAGAACCGTATGGAATAAGGCTGAGCCTTGCCTTCAGTGATTTCAGTCTTTTGTGACTCACAGAGACAAAAGACTTGCACAATGACCACAGCTAGTGACTGATCTAAGTCCCAAACACATTGTGTTCTCCAACAGACATAAACATGTTCTGAGTTCCTACTTGCTCAAAGGATGATAAGGACAATAGGGACTGCTCATGTAGGCTAATGCTAGAATTTGCAGTTCCTTAGCTCTCTTTCTCACTGTATTAACCCTAACCCTAACAGCATAGTCCTCTTTTACAGGACTACTTTTTCTGTTCATTATTGTAGCATTCAACATGAAAATATGGAGTGTTTGGGTTTGCTTACATACACTCCAAAACTCTAAATTCTGTCAATGGGTTCTGGATTGCATCTTTTCCTCCCAGTTCCAACTAAATTTGGTGTCATACACAGTACCCTGATTTTCTAAAATATCCCTGTTCAATCAGTAAAAGAAAGATACAATGTCAGAAGAAGAGTGCATTTTTAACTGAAGGGGTTTTGTTCCCTAGAAAGAAGAACTTGTGCTGAAGAGCCTTTTCAATTTGCTTCAGTTTAGCTAAAGTGGCAGATGGCAGCTATCTCTGTTCTTCTCCCAGTCCTGCTCTCTGTTGTTCAAAGGAGCTCCACACTCCATACAAATTTCAGAAAAAGGAATATTAAGGTGGTAGTTGAAAGAAATGCTTTCATGAAAAGCAGGAAGCTGCTCTGTGGAGAAAAAACAAGCTCGTTGTTGACGGAACAGGACGGGGCAGGGGGCAGAGCAGCACAAGTTTGAGGGGCAACAGAATGCACCCGAATTTGAGTATCATCCTCCAGCACTTACTAATATTTGACTAAACCTAAATTGCAATAATACTGAAAGAAAAATAGAGGCAAATATTTCTGAGTCTTTTACTACATTAAGAATAATTTCCCACCTCACGTGGTATTTTTGTCGAACAGGAAATTGTGAATTTCCCAGGACCAATTGTAAATCAATACTTTGCGAATGCTCATTTTCTTTTAAAAAAACCAGTTCCATGTGATTCTTTAGTTCACTTTAATTAGCATAATAAATCAAAAGTAATGGTATACATTCTGGTATGAGTATCTAGTGGCTTAACATACTAATTTCTCAGATTTTAAGTAAAATTATTTTCTAAAATTATTTTTCCAGATTATTTTCTAGCTATAGTTTTTTTTCAATTTTTAAAGAACTTTCTGCATAGATAACTATATACATTTTCAACAGGTAACTTCCACATTTTAATTTCAACCAAATTTATCCACTGTAAAATAATTAGAGTGTATTTCCTACTGTCACTTCACTTACTAATAGTTTGCTTCTGGCATATCTAAGGTTTGAATATCATTCAGATTCCACTTTACTGTGTGTATGCAATAATAAGACATCCTGAACTACCAGACTTCCAGTAAACATAGAAAAAAGCTAAGAGGAGAATGGTCATTTATTTGTTTTAGATTAAGAAATAAAATGGCTAAATGCTTATGCAAAATTAATTTGAAAAAGGTTAGGATTTTTAATTATTTTGAATTTTTATAACTTAAAAACAATAATGCTTCAAAGGGGATTTTTTTCCCTTCCATGTTCCCTTTCATTAAAAAAAAATAAATTGGAGAAAAGAATCAAAACACTTATTTACTCTCTTCCTTTTTCCCCACTGAAAATTAAAAGGAAAAGTTTAATGCTTAAAGAGAAATGAAAGACAGGATAAGAATGAGAAATGGAAGGTAAAAGTAGGATTCAAAAGGAATTTTTTAATCAATTTTCCAGAAGAAAGGAAGGTAAAAGCATGGAAAGAACATTTAAAACATTCACTTTGACTCTGGTTGCTTTTTTCCACAAATATAGCTTCTTCTCTAAGATAAACAACCATGAGAAACAGGGAATCAGTAGAAAGACAAGCCCTGAAATCCTAAAAAGAAGTTAGGATTTTGGAAATAAGTACATATCTCTGTTTCAAAAGCATTTTTTTAAAGCAAAAATGAATTCAAGGTCAAAGTGTTGACTAGAATATTTTAGTGGGATTCAGCTTTCTCACTAAGTTTATACAGCTACACTCTTCCAATACCATTTATCTTTGCAGCTGATCAGGAGATATGTACCTGAAGGAGCACATTGAACTGCTTTACCACCCATCAATTGGAAGAGTTAGAGGGGAAAAAAAAACAAAACCCAAAAAAACCCCAGGTTTGTATGTCCCTTTATCTGTTTTTCTCCACATGAAATGTGCTAATCATATGAAGAGAGGGATCAAATTAACAAATTCTGAAACATCAAAGCTTTTTTTTTTTTTAAGTTGTTTAAGGAAGACAAGCATAGGTTACCAATATTTTTGTCTATAGTTTTATCCATACAGAAAATTCAATCTTTATCTTATCCAAGCAATCAGATGAATCTAAAGTTTTATGAGGGTTTTTTTGGTTTGTTTTTTTTTTCTGTTAGGTAGATAAAATATTTTTGTGTCTTTCTTTCCTCTAAATGTCAACAAATTAAAACAACCACTGTTGCTTAGAACTCCAAATCTCATTTTTCCTAGCATTCTAGTCTCTTGTAGCTAAAGCAGCGTATTGCAAGATAAGGAGTTCAATTCACAGAATATTCTGAGTTGGAATGAATCCACAAGGATCACTGAGTTCAACCCTTATGTAAATGTGTATGGGGATTGAACCCACAACCTTGGTGTTGTTGGTACCATGTTCTGTTCTGTCTCTGGGTCTTTCTCTATGCTTTCCACAGGCAGGTCATTTTTTTAGTTTGTCATGCATTTAGTTCCAGCAAATATTGTCCCAGTGTTTCATCTGAATTTCTGTCTTAAGGAAATTCCTTCTAACAACAAAATTTAACTTCCAAAGATGCTCTGTGTTTTGGATGCTGGCTCCTATTTTTGCAGTTACATATTCTACAAACCAATGTATTTACCTCTCTATCTTGGATATATGGCAAAAGTTACATAAGAAAGAAGAAATATTTCCATTAATATTTCCATTAATACATAAGAAATATTTCCATTGTCTCTGAGAGCATACATCAAGTTGCCCATAGGGCTTCAGGGTAGGCTTCTGAAGTACAGCAGGGTCTGAAAGCTTTTTCTTTCTCAAAGGAGACTTTTGCTCTTCATTCCCATCTGCACTAGTCCACACTCCTACAGCTTACTTAAAACAAGTGCTGGTGATAATTTGATCACAAGAGAAACTGATTCACCTCATTAAATTGGCAAAAAACCCCACCTAACTTAGCAGGAAAAAATAAAAAACAACCTAAAACCAGCAAGTGCTGCAGGGAGGGCTTAGCCAGGTTAAAGATACAGAGTGTTAAAGCCAGTACCAGGCAGGAGTAAACAATTCAGCTGATAGCAGGAACAAGTACAGGAAGGAAGCAAAGAAAAGATGACTCAAATGAGCTTATAAAAAGGTAAATTTTTTTCATTTCTTTTTTCTTTTTCTGTTACTGCTATCCAGTAATTTGGCATAGATGTAAAGAGAAATCAAAACAAATTAAACTGAGCAGGCATTGTCAACTCATATTTAACTTTGAAGTCTGTTGCTTCTACAACAGACTTAAGAAGGGATTGTAGGTTCTTTTTCCAACTATACAGGCTATTCTAAGATCTTGCCTCTACAGACATGTCACATCTTTTCTCAGTACAACTGGCTGCTAGATTTGTCTATTATGGCTCCTGAGGCTGCCTGTAATATGCCAACGTACAGCTAAGACATTAAAATTGTTAATTTTTGTAAATGGTGTCAGTTTCAGTTGAAGGCAGTAAGACTGACAGTGTCAGCTATGTTCTCCCTAGCAGAGACAAAGCCTCTGTCAGAGACAGATCCTCTGTCACAGGATTAGGAACTGTGACAGTTTGCAGAGGCTAACCAGTACTGCTTAGATCTTCTATGAAAAGTTGCATCTTGTGTCACCAGTGTGTTTAGAAAGCTCCATGCTGGTTGCCAGTTGCTAAAGCTTCTGTGAGGAAGCTTCAATCCTATCTGAAGTGTAAGAGAGGAGATCTGGAGATGACTAAGGAAAAACAGGTGTAAAATGGTTGAAGATGCAACTGAGATATGGGGTGCTTCATAAATGGGGAGCTAGCTGGGAATCTACAATTAAAAAGAGTGCATCAAATAATTGCAGAAGCTTTGGCTGACTGACAAGACCTGAAAATTCAGCTCCTTACAGGAAAACTGTCAATACTTTTCTATGGTAGTGTGTGGCAAAAACTGGGACTTGGTGTCAGGCAAAAGAAACTGATGGCTCTGTTCTCTTTGTCAGGAAGCCTGACTGGAGAGAAATAGTGACAGCCTCAATCACCCCTAAAACGAACTCTTTTAACCAACTATTCCACTTACCTCTATTGCCAAATTAATTTGACACATAGTCTGTTCAGGAAAGGTCACAGAGAAAACTGTGCCAGTGATGAATCCCACTGCTTTCCCACTGTGTCATAAAGCCAAAAAAGTTCCTAGGTCCTGACTATGAGGATGCCAAAGGTCATTCTTTGGAAAAGCATGTTTGAGAATCACTGAATTGTTGGGGTTGGAAGGGAGCTCTAGAAATCATCTATATATTTTATAAATGATTTCCCAAATCACATACTCAGGAGAAGGAAATCTGTTGATCTAGGACAACAAAGAGAAAGTCTTCTATGACCCAGAGAGAGTGAAACAGAGTTTTCAGATTCTTCATGCTTTTTTTTTTGCATGTGCAAAAAGCAGCACTCCATTTGATTTGGTCAATTTTATCCATGCTACTTCAAAGCTGCAAAATTCATTGGTAAGGTCTCAAAATGCATTACTGAGCAGTCTTTTGGTTGAGCAAAAGCTACATGCTGGGGCCAGTGTTAAACAGAAACTGAACCCATTAAGATTATGAGATAGTTTGAGTGACAGCTATAGTCTTTCTGTTTGCCAAAGTAATTGTTTGCTCTTGTAAACCCACTACACATTTGCCAAACCTATTTTAAAAAATATCAAATATTTGAATTTTCACTGCTTTCCCTGAGAGGCCGTTCCACAGCCTAATAAATTTAACTGTCAAGATGTAAAAGACTAATACTGAGCATTTTCTCTTTCTTATGTACAGTTCTGCCTACATTCATTCTAAGCCTAAATCAGCTATTTTTTTATCCTAAAAACTTGTTTCAGAATTTTACTAATGTAGCATTGGAAATTTTAAATGATTCATGAATAACCTACATCAGGGACCAACTGGAGGTACTAAAGTTTGAACCACTGACTGTTTCTAAATATTGTATAATCTTGAGAGAATGAGAGGAAACACATTTTCTTTCAAAGGCCTCTGCAGAGAGATCCCTCTTAGCATGTGTCAGATTACATCTCTGACATGCCTCTGGGTGAGCCTCAACACTAACTTCCTTCCAGAACAGTATGTAGCTTGATGTAAATGTTTACTTTTTCTCTCTTTTTTTAAATCAAATTGTATGCAGGTTTTTTTCCATAAATTTCACTACAGTGTTTTTTCTAGTGTATTATATTTAATATATGTTGAGAGTGCTTTGGAAATGAAGTCTAGTCAACTGGAATGAATTGTTATTTCCTATTTTATTTCTCTCCATCTGAAAATAATAGCCAAAACTTTATGTATATATTCCATATGATCTTCTGTATCTTCCAGTCATCCTTTTGTCAGAACAATACCCAGAACAATTTTTCCTTTTTGTGTTTGTTGTATTTTAAATAACTTTAGTCATTCACTTTGTGCTTGACTGCTTTGCCTTTTATTATTTGGCACCATTACTGCCTACTCATATTCTGGCATTATAAAGTCAGACTTCACTGGTTGAATGGATTCTTTTTTTAGTACACATATTGGAAAAGTAAAAAAATTATTCTATCATATGATCCTTTCAACAAGTCAGACAAATATCATCAGGAAGTTAAAGCATTGATTTATGCTAATTTCTCTTTTGCTTTAATGGTTAAAATCAGATTACAATCTAAAAAAAATAATAAAAATATAAGGCTACCTGAAACATAGTACAGACACAGTGCTGTGTCACTCTCAGCTCTTTGGAGCCTCACTGGAATGAGAAGGTTCACATTTCTGGTTTAATAGCAGCTAATAAATTAATACATTTCAGCTGGTCAGCTTGATCCAATTTTAGAAATTAGGGTCTGTCATGAAGTCCAGTTTTGGTTTATCCAGAAGGAGCTGATTCAACTTCAGAGGACACAAGGAGGTTCTATCAACTGATTAGCAGCTGCCTCTGGTCATTGTTGGTTCAAATCTTGAAAGGTTCACCATTAACCCACTCCTTGCTTAAAAGCAATTATATGCTTTCTGTGGGCAGTGAGATATCTGTTCTCATACTTTAGTTCAGCAAATTAAAGTTATTAAATGCATTTTTAAATACTCAAAATATTACTATTACAGTAATATTTTAAAGTATTTCTGTCTTGTTTTAAATGCAAAGAATATTGTCTTATCACTCTACTTTGCCTGAACTGAACTTGTTTCTTCACAAATCTGTGGGTTTGAACCTATATTTCAGTATTTAGTTTAACTAGAGGAAACCTAATATGTTCCTGTAAAATAGGATGCCCCCGTACCCTGTTAAAAATAGTAATTTAAACTCTTGCCAGTAACTGATATTAAGGTTAACCACCTCCTCAGGAATTGCATTAGCTTGAGGATGATTGATATAACCAAACCCAATTATAGTAAAGTAATTTAACATGCAGCAGATGATATTCACAGATGGGATTTCCCACTTGTGTCACTTTGGGGATAGAGCAAGTGTTATGAAAAAAGAAATCATACCATTTTTTACATACTTACTATAGGAACTCCCCTAAAGAACACTGAAACTGACAAGAATTTTGTTTCAACACATTCAATCAATGCTTTTTGAGATAGAGGCAACCTTTCCAAGAAAATCAGAATTTAATCCAACTTAATTTATGCCTTTTTTTTTTTTGGATAGTAATTTGTCAAAACTATAGACAAGCATTGAAAAGATATTGATTTAGTTGCCTTTTTTGATTACTTTTTTCAATCAACCTTTTCACCCTTGTCACATGCTAATGAGCAACTGCTCCACTTAAACTCTTAGCAGATCATTTATAAGCAAAATTAGGAACTAAAATTACATAGTTCAGAGAAAATGCGTTCAAAGCACAAACTCACATTTTATTCTAGGTATATAAGTTAATATATGGAAAAATATAAAACTCATTGACTTTCAGTGTTCTTATGTTAAGGCTGTGAATAGAAATATGAACTGGGAATTTGTATCATGAAACCTAAAATACAGAGGTAATAAATATTTATTGTTCTTCTTTAAATAAACACAATTGCTTATGTGAGTAACAGCAGAAGATCAGGATCCCAGTGTTCACAGTATTCAATAAATACAGGAGAAAATACATGGCATAGCCCCATTCCCCAGAAGCCAGAATAAGAGCATGCCTCATAATTTTGTAATTTTGAGTATTTACAGTTTTATCAACAACACCGTTTGTTTAGATATTTTTGTTTTTAAAACCACATATGTAAGACAAGGACATTGACAATAACATTGTAATATATTCTAACAAAAAGAAGAATATACATCCCTTCTTGCCTGACAGCTGAAACCTACATGTTCCCAAAAACATACTATCTAAGACTCGTTCACACTGTAGGTTATGCATCCTCCAGGCTTCCCATAAAAATGTTCCAGAGAACATGATTAAGATTTACCTTTAAGAGAATCTTTTTTTTCAGTAACAGTTGGTTCGGTTTTGTTTTTTAAATCATCAACACACTCCAATTTACAATGGTAATACTGAAACAAGGTACCAAACAGGTGAAAACTACCTTATCATTATTGTCAGCCATCTGTGGGCAGAAGCAGATCATTAATTAATTCTTGGCAACCAGTCTTTTCTTCATATTCCAGATAAGGTTACACTACTGCACCTGATTTGACTTTAAAATCCTGCTACAGGGTTGTATTTTCCTTCCATCTGAAGTAGACTGAAATGCTGAGACTGCTTTACATTAAAAGTTATGCAATTGCTCTTCAAGTAATTGAAGAACTTTATTATACCACCCTGTGAACCCTAGAGTTTGCTTTTCCACACCTTTCACTGCTTTGTACAGGAGGACAAGTATTTGAATTTTTCAGTGATAGAATATATGGAGTTTGATTTCCAACTGAATTTCCCAGTTTTATGACAAATGAGGTTTCACTGAAATCAGCGAGATCCAATTGCAACTCAAAATAGCTCTTTGCTGGCACAGTGGCATTTGGAACAAGGAGGTATAGACAGTAGATGAATTTTTTAGCTATACTCACCTCTGAGGGGAAGCAATATGGGTGAATTGAGTATCCCCAGCATATGTAACTCAGAACTTGAACTGAATATTAGGTGTGTTCTGTTTTACACACTTGACTGTAAACTGCACCTGCTCAGGTACAAGTGCAATTCTGCTTAGCACAGAAGATAAGCTTTTGGGGAAGAAAAATTTGGCTTAGACCCAACTCAGCTAAATCCATGCACATATTTGAGCTACCATCCTAGCTATTATAACTAACTCCCTAGAACTCAAATTAAATCTCTCCTGGTCTGATTCTCTTGCATAGAGCCAAGAGACTTCTTTTATAAAATCATAATATACAGATTACCCTCCTTTTCAATTATCAAAGCAGAAATCTATCAAGTTAAAATTTGGTGTGTGGAGTGTGCAATTGGAAGATAACATCTATAAATATTAATTTTATCTCATTGAACATTAATATGTTTCAGGTAATAAAAGGAGGGAAAATAAAAAAGACTTAAGTACAAAAGAGAAAGGGATGAAAGTTAAAATTAGACACAACAGAATGAGAATGAATTAGCAAATGCTCTCAGTGTACTGTCTTCACAGCAAGAAGAGAAGACGTTCATTTGAGTGAGGAGCTCATTCTGCAGCCCAAATGATGTGAGGGATATTCAGTAACCTTTTAGTGCAATGGTGTGAAACTGGCACCAGTAACAGACAGTACTGCACTGTGCCATTGCAGCTGGGTAGGAATCCAAGTGCTAGCTCTTTGAAAACCTAACAAAGATTCTTTTGGAGTCTTTACATTTCAATGTAACTGAATTAAAGTACTGACACATTCCAGTTTATCTGGCATCCTTCTGCCAATGCAGAAGCTTAAACAGTAATGGATACTGCATTTTCCCTGGGTAGTTGCTTAGAAAACATTAACATTTTCACTAATTTGGGGGTGTAATAACTACTGTATCAACCAAATATGTTACAATAAAGAACTGCTTTAAAAAAAAACATAATCCACAATAAAATTCTGTGTGTACTATACCTATAAAGAACAAAAAATATTTAAAAATTTCCCCTCTCGTTAGCTATATCATAAAGAAATTATTGTAAACAATTGAAAAATTGTTCTTCTGATATTTTTTCCAAGGTAGGGGAAAAAATTTAAAAAATAAATAAATTGTGGAAAATATATATATATTATGGAAAAGATTGCAACACCCTTACTCACTCTGAATAGTAATGTTGATCATAACTGGTTCCACTGTAGTTAAAGAGATTGCTCACAAAAAGAAGGCAGTTTTTATATGAGAAAGAAAAATCTAGATCTAGGAAAGTAATAAGATTATGTGATTAAAAAATATACACAGATAAATATCATGGTGACATTTAATGTTTTCTACAAGGTGAATCATAAAAAGCTCCTTCTGTAGGCAACCAAGAAATATTGTGACCAAACAAGATGTTTAGAGAAAAGAATATATGTCATATACTCACCAAAGACAACACAAACACTCTATTTTGTTTTGTTATATAACAAAAGGAGTGCACAAGTATAACTCCTCGGGGGGCTGGAACCCAAAACATAGACACATGCTCTTAATATTTTAGATTTAATATTATAAACAACATCTACATTATATTTCTTACACATCAACCTGTCTTCATTTTTTTAAATGATGATGTCATCACTTATCAACTCTCAAATATTATGTTCCCATTACTGCTATATTCCCTGTTTCACAAATTGCATTTAGGATGATTTCTCTATTCACTCAAATGCCAAAATCATTTTAGAAGTGCACAGGGCTGCACTTCTAAGATTTGCAGCTTCACAAATTTCAGAACTCAGAGGGATCTAATCTTATTTTCAGGCAATTTCAAGTGCAATTACAATTCTACCTAAATATTTAAAATAGATTCACTGCAAATTGAACCTGTTCCAGCAAAGTCCCAATTTACAGAAAGTGGATAACAGTTGCAAAAATACCCAAATCCTATGCAAATTCTTTGTGTGGTCCAAATATAGAAGCAAGATCTTTCTTCCTGGAGATCGATGACTGTGGTTATTCAAGTCTATCAGACTTTCCTACATTTCGTCTTTGTCAGCAATTTGACCAAAGTTTTCTTTGGAGGACACCTTTTCTAAATAAGAGTTAGGTATCCTATTCTGTCTGCCTGTTTTATTTTGGAAACTTTTTAGTTGTGCTTCCCTAGACAACTAGAGAAAATCCTTACAGTGGGCCTGAATTTTCAAGGAATTTATTCCTTAAGAAAATACATCTCTGCTCTTACTGTAAAACCAAGTAGAATAATGTATTTCATGAAAATGCAGAATCCATCCAATAGGACAGATGAGATACATGTAGAAAATATTGACATCTTTCCAGTCTTGCTCTCCATCTAGCAAATTTCAGTGGAGGTTTTTTGGTTGCAAAAAAACATACTTCATTAGAGGTCTTCATCTCAAGGAAAATCTCTTGGTCACTGTCTTGAGTTTGGCAATTCATGGCAATTCATCTGTTCCTGCCTTAGGGATCACCTCTATGTATTTTCTTTCACTCCTCTCTGCCATAAGCTTATCCAGTGAAACTTTCCCACCAAAGCCTACCCTGGGCTGTTGGGTGGCATTTTGGGGTGGTGTTCCCTGGCACACCACCTTGAATTTAGAAAACCTACTCCACCTGGAAAAGGTAAACAAGCACACTGGCTTTTCTGGACACCCACAGAAACTTCTTGGACACAGCATGAAACATATATCCTGGTTCTGGATTTTTTTTTTTCCTGAGAGGAAGGCAGCATCAGATTGTCTTTAATTTTATTTGGCCCTCATTTCAATACCAAGAGGTTTTTTTCCCATTTTAAATTTCCCCAGGCATTTTTCTGGAATCACTAATTCACTTTGGTTCAGCAGAACTTGCTTCTATTTTGTTAAAACCACTCCCATCAGTGACAATTTTGCTATGCCTTCTGTAAGCCAAACAGCCATATACAAATCACAAAACAAACTGTTTACTTTCAGAAAAGAAACTGATGAGTCACTTATTTGGTATAATTTTATTTTTTCTTTAAGGGATGTACACAGTAATCTTCCCCAGAGTTACAGTCGTAATTATTAGCATTTCACATAAATGCTCACTTTCTTCAGCTTTTAGTCAATGACAGATACATTATCACAGAGGTTATGTCATGCTTTGTTACTTCCTTTTTGCTCCTAGGGATTTCTCTCTTTCTGAAGGTGTAGCTCAGTGACAGCTATGAGCCAGCTTGGAGCAGTGGCCGGTGAAAAGTGAAACGCCCAGGCTAGATAAGTGTCCAGCCAACCTCCAGCCAGTCAGGCACTTCCCCAACCCGGAGTCAGGGCTTTGTGCCCAAGGCGATGTCAAGCCTTGCGGACGTGTGGCCGCAGTAAAGAGCTCCGAAGTCGCAGGATGAAATGAAGAGGCGACCCTCAGTTTCTTCGGGGGGGTGGTTTTATTGGTAGGGAAACGTGCAGGTTCGGTGGAAGAAGCTGAGAGCCCCGAGGCAGGGAAAGCCTCGGTTTTACAGAGGGTGGGAGGGGTGAAAGATAGCAAATCAGAGAGGGATACATTAAGGATTGGCATGATCGGAGAACCCATCAAACACAGTTGCGGGAGGGACCCTGGCCCCTAACCCAATCACTCGACACCCTGGCCCGAACTCTCTAGAAAAAGAGGCAGGGGTGTCGAGTGACAGGCAGGCTGCCAGGGGTGGGGAACAAGAAAGATACATTTGGTAACCAAGACAACTGGGGAGGGGTTTGGGGATTGACACAAACTGGTAACAGGGCAGGACTTTCTGAGAGAACAATGGAGGGAAAACTGAACAAGCATAAAACACACCACAACACCAGCTGTTGCTACAGGAGGTGGCTGTGAACACCAAGCCCTTCTCCTCATTGTCTGCTTGCATACCCAGCTGTGCAGGTCACATTCCTCTCCTGCTATGTCTCTGGCTCTTCCTGGAAATGCCCTTTTGATTGATTTCAGCCTCTCAAAGACCTGAAAACTAAGCTTTCTTTATCATGTTTATTTTCTGTTCATTAATCAAACAACCTGTTCAGCATGTCTGGAAAGAGCTAGAGTGGATGCAGAGGGGGACCACAGGGATGGGTGGGCATAGGAGGAGCAGAACCATCTCAGCACTCAGGGGGCAGTTGGATTTTGCATTAGGCATTTTGTTGATCTGTATCTACACATGCAGCACTTCACTAGAACAAGAGTCACAATCTCTACACCTGCTTTATTTACATTTCTGTCAGATAACCTCACATTTATGTCCATTTGAGGTACTGACATGCAGGTATGTTTGAGCTGTGGACTCTTTTATTTTACTATTGGGAGGTAATTATAAGGGATTCTAAAAGGCCCTTAAAATTAAAACTGGACATTTAAATGAAGAGTAAAGACTTCACTTATATAAGTGCCTCGTTCAGTGCATATTAACATATTCGAAATTTGTTAAAACTTTGTCAAAATTTGTGTTCTTACTGATAAGGCCAATACTAGGCATATGCTACACATATTTCTTGATAACAGCCCACCGCCAACAAAAAAGGAATTTAAATAATTAAAATAGTAACCCCTAAGAAGCATAGAAAGAAATAGGCAATGTCAAAAAATGCATAACAGTACAGTACAAAATGGTATTTGGTTACAGTATAAAGGATGATTTGCAGAATTCTCCACTTGACCACAATATGAGACATAGTGCCTCTCCCACTTCCACTGGGAATATTTTATCTCTGACCATGTTTTACAACCTATTCTGGGTTTGGATGTGGTCCCTTGTCTTTTATTCACTTTTGGACCATATTTCTCCCTCCTTGCTGTTGTTATTTTCTTTGAGTGCTATTGTTTTTCTTCTTCTGCCAGCTTTAGCTCTTGCTTGATGTTAAAATTTCACTGTTTGTTTCTTTCTATTCAGCAATAAAATACAGCACTTAGTTACTGTATATGTGCCAGGCATAGGTGGAGAAAGCTAGCTGCAGGCTGCTTTTTTGTTCCCTGAACTCCTGACAAACTGGGGGTTCATCTGCATGCTTTTGAGCTGTCTGCTGTTATGCCATTATGTATAAAACACAAAGAGAACTTTGGCACATTCATCCATTGCTTATACTGTGTCTGGTTCTTTTAGTGTTCAACTGATTTAACTTGTCATGAACAGGGTGACACTATGAAAATTAAGTAGATCTCAATAACCAGAAAGCCTGCATTTTCTTGGGGATTTTTGTTGTTGTTTAACATTCTGTATTTTGTTTTTCTTCTTTTCTACTTATTTAAAGCAGAAAGAATAGCTGGACTTGCTACTAGCACTGCTCACTTCTCATTTAATAGGTGATATCTTCCATTACATAAATTTAGCAACAGAGGCATCATGTTAGGACTATAGTCAAACATAGCAGGAATGCAAGTTCCTTATTCACAGAGTAAAACAGGCTGTAACCTACAATTACTCATGTCCTGAGAGATTTATACTTCTCTTAAGTGGATATTCACACAAATTTGAAAAACTGTACTCTTAACTGGGCACTTCCCTCCGAGTTAGCTACATCAGTCTGTGTTTACCACTGTTAGAGACAAAATTTGTCTTTGCCTACTCCTTCGTTAATCTGATTTAAAATCCTTTTTTACAATTACATGTCCAGATCTTGTCCCATTATGGTCGGTCTGTAAAGAAAAACTCATTCTTGACATATGGAAGATGAAGTTTGCTTCAAAGTAATCACGTCAGGTAGTTTCTGTTCCATATCAGGAGCAAAACATTCCACTTTCTCTTAATTTAATTAGTTTCCATGATGTACTGAGTTTTAGCAATTCCAAATTTGTTTTCACTCTTACAGATTGATCGATACCTACACATTTGGCAGAATATTATCCAAGTAATATACACAGATCTCTGGAACACGCTTCATGCAGAACTAACTTTTTTTAAATTCCATCTGTGGATTTCAAAGTATTTCCTAAATATTAGTTAATTGTGTCTCTTTAAAGCTCTGTGAAAATTAAAAACATTTTACAGTTTGAAGAAACCCAAGCCCAGATCATTACAAAAAACTTACAGAAACACATTCAAGTATTCTGACTATTAAAATAGGGGACTCAGCATAATCAGATTTTTCTTCCCTTCAGCAAGCAAAAAAAGCAGCAACTGATAGCAACTCACTGAAAAGAAACTGAACTATTCTGATACATTTTATTTACTGTCTCTGTCTTATGTTACAATAATTTGCAAGCTATTATCTGGCTCTTACTACTGGAAACAGAATCCCTTGGCAAAATCTGTCTTAAAAAATATCAGAAGTTAGAACATTTTCCATTACTCCTTCTAGGCAATCCTAATGATCCATCATATATAGCTACTCTAGAAAATTAAGAGTTGATTATTAATCAACATCAGTAGATGGAAGTCCAAATAGCAAAACAGATGAAGAGATTGCTGTCTGACCCAATGGGTTTGGTTTTTTTTCTTTAAAATAGAAATACACTGTCAGAATGTTTGACTGATTAATCTTCCTTTTAAATGTGCAAAAGAGCATTATTCTGAATGTTGTAACATCTTTATTTCTTTCCACAGGGAGTTTTAGTAATATGATGAGAGGAAACTGGATGCCAGTCTTTACCACTATGCAAATACTTTTTCTTCCATATGGTAACAGAAATAAAAATATTAGGGGTATGAAATAATAATAATCCTTTCCTCAGTGTCAAGGGCAAGGTTTTATTAAGGAGTATGGCGATGCTTACTTCCTACCAACAGGAACCAGAGCTTGTTGACTGAATCCTAAAGGCAAATATGGTATTCCTAATGCACTACAGTAAACATTTAAGGAATTTAATAAAGAAGTATTGCATGAAGCATATTCAGACTGCTGACCCAACACCAATACCTTCTGCAGAAGATGCAGCACTGCAACAATGCCACACTCTGTCTCTTTCCATAAAACATCCAGGATTTCACCACATAGCTCAGTTCCAGTGTTGCCTGCACTTGAAGTATTTTGTGGCTGGACACTACAAGCAGACTTCAGAAGTCTGAGTACACCACAGTAGTGTGATATTCTGAATTTTGGTGGCAATTTCTAAAACTGCCACTGTTCAAACTGGGAATTTTGCATTCCAAGTAGCCAAGAGGCATCCTGGAGTTCTGTCTTTTTCCATTCTTCCTGCGCTTATTTCTTTGTTTCACAAGTATTTTGTCCACAGAAAGATCTACAGACCTCCCTAGGGTATTTATGCTTTACAGCTCAGCCCCTCCACTAGTCTTTCAACCTTCAGGTTTTTATCTCAAACAAACCAGCTAGCAAACTCCTTACTCCATTCTTAACTCTCCCATATCTGCAGCTTTTATCTGTTTGGTACAATAAAATCAGGTAGCATTTTTTCTACTGTCTTCCTTGCTTGAGTCATCTCAAAATCTGTAGTCAACAGAGAGCTCATCTTCATTCTTTCGCCATCTCAAAGGAAATGCCCACAGCTTTTCCACTATCAGTGTTCACCAGAGTCCACATGTCTTGATCTGTGCCTTCCCTTTCCATATTTATTCGCATCAGGTACCCCTGCATTTCTCCTAATCATATCCAGAAGGCAAAAAATACCAGTTCAACACTTCCTTTTTAAGAGGGTAGATATACAGTGCTAAGAAATCTATCCCTAAACCCACAGAGTTATCCTGAGGCGAACTGTGTGACTAACTTACAAACATTTACAGACGTGTTGCCATAAAACTGCCATTACTGCCCCCTTTCACTGCCCCGTCCCATTTTTTCATACAGCCACACTTCCCAGCTGGGTGTGCTCCCCAGCTGCTGAGCTTATCATCAGCATACTCAGAATCATATCACCAGATCATCTCTTCATTTAACTAAAGTTAGGGAGAAAATACTTCTTTTGAGTAATTCCTCAGGAATCCACACTGGAAGTTTCAGGGGAAGATAGTATGAATAAACCTTCTGGGCTGATTTACTGATGTGTTAGGTTCTGCTGAAACGAAAGAAGGTTAAAGTCTTCCAATAAAGTATCAGTATTTACTTTTATGAGAGAAAAAAAGTCAAGCTTATGTGTAGAAACAAGAATATCTCAAGTGTGTTATATGGTTGAAATAGTGTCTCAATTCATCTATTTTTCAGTAGGTGCACACAGTATTTTCTGAAAGGGTATATAAAAACATATGAGCTCCAGATGTGCATGAAACCCCTGAGTTTCTACTTAATGTTCTCAAGAAAATACAGTCTATCTTTTTATTATGGTATACTAGAACAGAAAAAGATTAAGCCAGGTTTAAAATGTATGAACAGGGGAAAATACAAGTTTTTGACTGAGATGCCTGGAAAAATGTCTTTTTGACACTCTGCTTATATCAGCTGGTGTATGAAACATACTACCTATCCTGACTGAGTAGGTCTTCCTATATTCTTTAATCATCACTTCTACAACAGCATCTCTACCTCTAATACATACACATAATTTTCTATGTTAGTGTTTCTCATTGTTTTGGAAAATTATTTTTGCTATACTGTATTTTAATTTGTAATCAAATCAGAAAATGCCAATATGGAATTTTAAAGTCTTGATATGGAAAAGTAAAAGTCACATTTCCTACAGTAATTTATGTGAAAAATACTAATATATTTGGGAAATCCTTTTACAGGTTATCTTGATGTAAAAGCCCATGTGACCATTGTTTATAGGCAAGTATTTACACACTGAATGTAGTATAACTGACTATTTTTTGTTTTCCTCATTTACTTCTTTTATAGGATTTTCTTAGTTATATATTATGTTACATTTAACAACCCTCAAAAAAATTTCAAGTGAAAAGAGTGAACAATTTCACTTTAAATACCTTCTGGAGACTGCCAAATTCAATCTTTATAAGTACTGCAAACAGATTGACAATATTTCTTGCAATATATTGCCATCTAGAGGAAAAAATGTATGTTGCTACAAAATAAATATGAGGGTTTAGGTGCTATTTATAATTCCAACATTTTAATGTGGAAAACACACACTGTGTTTTTTAGGCAAACTGATGTGTCGTATTCACAAAGTCAGCTGGATAGAAACACATAAGCACAAAAAATGCAATAAGACATAAGTGTGCAGTTGTTGAATGCTGTATGTGATCCAATCACACACACACACACACACACACACACAAATACATGTATATGTGTGTGTATATATATATGTATATAAGCCAAACAAATACTATTGGAAATTTCAGTCTGTTGCAACAAATAAAACAGTTTCTAAATAATTCACTTTGTGCATCCCTAACCTGTAACTGAATTTCTAATTAAGGCTAAGTAGCACTCTTTTCAAATAGCGCCACCAAAAATATTAAATTTACTGATTAGATGAATAGAAATAATTGAGATGCACTGCAGGGTAGCTCTGTAGCTACACAGTTGATTGTACCTAGAAATAAATGGGATATATGAGTCTAATACAAATAAATGTGGATATTGGGTCTGAGTTCTTTCATGTAATATATAATAAAAATATACTGTATATGTTACTGAATCAGCTTTGATGTTTAAATCATTTGGACTGTCAAGGTCTCAAAACAGAATTAGGCACTAAATACCTTGCTGAATCAAGACCTCTACTCTCAACTGTCATTCTTATCTTAAATATGAAACTACTCTATGGATATTTTAAATCTGACCTAAGGATTAAAAAAAACTTTGTTACACATACAATTCCTTTTTATTAAAGGTTTCTAGCTATGTTTCAAATATTAAAATAGTAAAAAAGAAATACACAAGTGAGGGAAATAGAAAATGAGTTTAAAACCCTCTAACCCAGAATGAGGTCAATTAGTACAACTAAACTCACCCATAGCGAACTCCATTGCAGGCACTCCTTATCTCAGACTCCTCAAGTGCAGTTAAATACAGACTGATCTGTACATGCAAAGCAATGACCTTAGTTTTTCCAAAACGTGGCAAAAAATATGAATTATCTCAAAGAAGTAAGAACGTGAATTCCTTCTTGAGAAGAAAAAGAAAAATGCAGACACTGGCATTAGGGGTTCCACAAGGGGAAGTGCAAAGTCCTACACCTGAGAAGGAACAACCCTAGGCACCAAGGACAGGCTGGGGGCCACGCAGATGGAAACGACCTGAGTGTCCTGCTGGACACCAAACTGGACATGAGGCAGAGATGTGCCACTGGGCCAAAGAGGGTTATCAGCATGCAGGGTTATCAGCATCAGGGCTAGTGCTACCAGCAGGTCAAGGGAGGTGGTTCTTCCCCTCCACTCAGCACTGGTAAGGACACACCTGGGTACTGCATCCAGCTCTGGGCTCCTCACTAAAAAGGGATACGTGGACATGCTGGGGGGAGTCTAACAAACAGCCACAAACTGGTGATGGACTGGTGAATCTTTCTTATTATTGTTATTCAGCTGAGAGACATGGGACTGTTTAGTGTGAAGAAGTGTTAGGGGTAACTCATCAGTGTGTACAAATACCTGAAGGAAGGGTGCAAAGAAAACAGAGCCAGGCTCTTCTCAGTCATTCCCAGTGACAGGACCAGAGGCAACGTGTGCAAACTGGAACCCAGGAGTTTCCCTCAGAACATCAGGAAACACTTTTTCACTGTGAGGATGATCAAGGACCAGAACAAATTGCTCAGAGAGGCTGTGGAGTCTCCATCCGGAGAAATATTTTAAGAAGCCCATCTGGACACACACCTGATAAACCTGCCATAGGTGGCACTGTTTGAACAAACAGGTTGGACCAGCTGGCATACAGAGGTTCTGTCAAACCTCAGCCATTCTGTGATTCTATGATATGAATACATATTGCTGGTATTCAGGTACTTCGAGATGGGAAAAATATATATATATTGACAACCAGTGCAGACAGTGGGGGGTACTCCATCCTCCACTATTTTATTATTGTCTATTTATATCCCTCAGAGGAGATGGAAGCGCAGAATTCACTAATTTTCACTTCTGGTTTCTTTCTGAGACATAGTATATACTTATATACTCTAAATTTACTAAATTCGTTTTTCACTGAAGCAAAGCAATACAAGTATGTAACTTTATATTTTGTCAGGAAATAAAGGAAATCATGCATTCACAGCAAGGAACTTCACTCAAGGTCATTTTTCTCCTGAAAAACAGAACTGATGTCTTCCTATAGATTGCTTCCTTGCATTGGAAACTGACTTGAAAATTAAAAATCAGGCCACAAAGAAGTGTGGGTCTGGTTATTTTAGCAGGAGACTGAGTGAATAAATTTTTAATTAAAACACTTAGACACTTTCAAAATGAAGGAAAAGAAAAACTTGCCTTTGTTGGCAAGAGTGCTGCATTTAGAATTTGGATGGCCTCTGGAAATCAAATTATTCCAGTTGTGTTTTGTTTGCTTTTCTTAAAGCTGTTATTTTTGTAAGATAATCAGTAGCAACTTAGGTAATAATATGACGATAGTACCTATAACAGAGACTTAAGTAATTCTGTCAGTGTCTGTTTGTATTATACATTAGTGTTAGCAAAATAAAAACAATTAATATTAATACTCTAATGTTATTCTGTTTTCACTTTTAATTGAGAGTCAGGTAAATCAAATCTCATGTTCAGTTATCTAAAAATATATCAAACATGACATTTAGTGGGAGTTTCACTGAAAAAGAACTTGAAGCTAATAGTACAGTTAGTAAATAATATACTGCAAGAAAATGTCATAAAATGATAAATGAAACTGGAAAACTATTTTTTTAGACAATATGCAAAGACTTACTGTCTGGTGATTAATATGTATTTTAATATAGCAGTATACATTAATATGTATTTTAAAAGCCAGCAGTCTACAAAACTAACAAAAGGCATAATTTCTCTGAAATCAATTATTCTGATTACCAAAGTTTGTATATATTTAGATGTATTAGACATAGCTCCTGTTACAATTTGATGGACACAAATGACCACAGCAACTACCTAAACTATAAGACAAGAAAGTGAACTTTTATAAATGCTTGATAATAGTTTGTTATTTTGCCTACATATGCTTTGACATTGCAGGGAGCCAGTTTAAACACACCCTGATAGGAGATTTGAAAATACTGGAACTGCTAGATTTTTTTTTATAGAATTTTGTCATGCTGTTTAGAAATTAGGGCCATACACAGCCAGTTCCTACTGTGTCTACCATCAATACACTGGGATTTGTTAAAAACAAGATGGAATTTGTTTTGATTGCTGTTATTTGTACACTTGAACAGAAACATGAGAAAATAACTGGTTTACACTCCAATACTGAGTGAATCAAACATCAAGATTGGCTAGTCTTGGTAATATCCATTAATTTAATACTACTGTTTTTTCATAAAAAAAACCAAACAAACTACAGCCATTAAAAGCACCACTTTGCCAAGTTTAAATAATCATTGCTTACAAAGCATATTCTGACAGTCAAACCCAAGGCTTTCAGAAGTTACTTTTGGCTGTAGTGATGTGGCTGTTCAGTCCCGAAACTGAGATGTTGCAACAGGATCTAAACAAAACAGATAAAGAATGAATTCTGAAAATCGGGGTCCTGTTACGGGCAAGCAATCACATATATGGAAAAGATGAGGATAAGCACAAGGCTTGAAAAACCAGAATGTAGACAAAGTGTACATGCCTGAAAGCAAAGATGCACATAGGTATATGCAGCCTGTGACAGAAGCTCATTGAGAGTAAGTGCAAGTTCAAGCCTCGTCTCTGAACCTGCATCCCTTTACAAAGCCTCCAAAGGCACTTCTTACTTCCTCAGCAGTTATTTTAGTGCTTTGGAAAAAATAAGAGAGCTCGCATGTTTTATATGTACTTTTAAAAAGCAAAATCATTATATTCCATATATTTCTTCTTTTTTCCTAACAAATCTAAAATAGGATGGAGGCAATTTGTTTTGTTTTTAAGTTAACGCCAACTATTACAGTAATTAGTCATTTGATAATGAATAACTAGCTATAACAGAGGGTGCCAGTAAAAGAAGTGACAGCCAAGAACATAAAATATTTTTCTAAGAAAAACTTTCTTTCCAAGAGTCCCAAATGACTCATGATATATTATTCCCTCATAGGCCTATATTTCACTACAAGCAATTTTCCCCTTGCAGCTGTCCCTGCACAATCTTCCTTAAAGTGCTTCATGGCAACCTATATTTTGTTCCTTGGCTTCTTTTCTGTATAATTTCTGTACTGTGTGTGCCACTTTCCATTTGCACTGGCACTCTCCCTCTGGTACTATATTTGCTAGAAAATTCTACCTGCACTGCTGCCATCACCATGCATCAGCAATTAGGGACTGTCTGCTTCCAGCTTACTGGAATCAATTGACCATAGTAGTCACTTTTCCTAGTAGAAAACCAATTTCCTTCTCCTTTGAATTTGGAAAAAAAATGCATCAGTTTAGTCTGAAACATTGTTTTAGCTCAATTGAAGACACTACAGAAGTATCTGCTCTAGTAAAGGCATGCAGGAGAGATTCTGCCATTTCCTCTGATACTACAATCATGTTTAACACAAACTCAAACCCCAAAGCTGTGTTACTCACTAGAGATAACACTGAAGCCCATTTGCAGCTACATTTTAGTATTTTGCCACCTGTTGTCATTACAAGCATGAGTACTGATCTCTTCAGGAAAAAATCCTCTGAATTTCATATTCAACATGGAAGGGTGAAAGAGAAGTATCTTCTAGACCGGCAAATATATTAAAAATTACCTTTATTTTTATTATTATTTTATTTAATACTATATTATTTTAATTGCCTTATTCAAATGAACAAGAAAAAGCTGGTTTCAATACTAGAACTGAGCTCATTCTTACTGCTACTTCCAGGTTAAGTGGCATTTCTGTGCACCATGAGAACTGCAGGTGACTGAGATCATATCAAGTGAAAGAAAACATAGGACTAAATTATCTCTCTTTAATTATCACATATCAAAAATATCCAGTTAAAGGAGATCATATCAGAAATACCAGTTAAAATTTTTAATTAAGCTTGAACATTTAATGGAAGCTCTTTACTCCTTAAAGAAAATTTAAATTGCCAGTTTTAACAGTTAAATCTAATAATGTCTTCTTTGGCCATGGCTAGAGTCTGAGTATCTAGATATCAGTAAATCTAGAAATCAGTAAATAGTATGGTAAATTAGATAACTAGCATTTCTTTTAGTGTTAAGGTATCCAAAACTGCTGAAAAATATTAATCTGTAAATTTTATAGAAACAAAAGCCATCACAGATTGTCACCCATTGCCCAGATTCCATTTGTTGGGCAAGTGTCAGTGAGCACATTTCAGTAGCTTCTGTCCTTACTCCTGTTTGGTCAAGGCTGAAGTCAGGAAATGCCAGAATGAGCTCCTTGTTTGCAAACTGCAGGTGTGGAGAGACACAGTCCTTCATTATTGCAGTTCTGTGTGTCTCTGTAATTTATACAAATTTATGGAAGGAAATAAAGCAGTGCTCTGGTATCTTGGGTTTAGCTTTTTTCAGGTAGATTCCAGATTATCAAAATTCTGGAGTTTTATGAGTATTAATATTTTACACATTTGTACATACTGCGTAAGAGGCACAGCTTAACAAGAATGTGCAATCTAAAGACCTTTTGCACGTACCTTTAATAGAGTGAAGGATAAAGATCTTTCTTGTCTGATACATTTCCTGCATCTTCTTCAAAACCCTTTTTTTTGTTGTTTAAGAGAAATGAGCAAAACCAAAGTCAACTTTTAAACTTTTGAAGTGCTAGAGTCTGGAGGTAGCTGCCATCTTACAAGATTGCTATTGCAGCAGTTACACTTCCAAATGGAATTGGAAAGGTTCTGAGAAATTACAAAGATCCCAATTTGTAACAGAATATTTCCACTTTGTAAGATAATCTACCTTTCTAAGATTTTTTTCATTCCTAAGAACAGTAACACAAACTTTTACAAATTCTGAGTTTAATGACAATCTAGGAGAGAAGAAGCAGAAAGGGAGCTGTTTCCAAAGTGAAACACTAGTGCACATGGTTCCTGGGCATTCTTCCTTCCTGAGTCAAACTTAAAAGTCCTTTTACTCAGTCTCTCAAATCATTCTAGGTCTTCCTGAAAAATTAAGAATTAAATTCCAAAAATAACCAAAGAGATAAAGATGCCAGATTCTCACTGTTATATACCTGGTGTGTGTGTCTCTGTGTGTGTAGGATGTTCCACATGGTAGGACACCCATTATGAAACTACTTACTGAGGCATTACCCTTACTTTTATCTTGAGCATGTTCAGATCAAGAGGCAGAACCCACCCCCTTTTTTCTTCTGGTTTCCTGTTATTGTTGCTGCAGCTGTATATTTTTTCTTCCATTGCACTTTTTGCCTTCAATAAAGAGCTAAGCTGTGACTCTTGTCTTAAAATTCTGCAAAATTGTGAATGCTGGTTTTGAATGACTTTGCTACCTGAAGATTGTTGTCAAAGTGACTGTTTCTTCTTAGGAAAAGAGGTAAGAATATATCTGTTCTACCTACATCATGTTCAGATTCTTGAAGTTCCAGGCATCTCTCTTGGGTTTGACAAGTTGAATTTGAAGTGATTGACGAAAAAATAAGGTGATGATAAAATATTTAATCATTCTCAAAGTATTTAAAACATCTTTCCTCAAAGTTTTTAACCACAACAGGTAAAAGATTCCTTCTCCTGAGGATTTTTTTTCACCTTATTGTAGAACCATGGAAATGTGGGGAGGTGGCTAATATCCATGGGAGATTGCTCTTATTTCCTGACTGTATTTACTGACAATTTTTCTGGAAGATAAAAAATGTTCATTTTAAAGAAAACAAAACATGCATTTGTAATCTTTTGCTTGCTACACAGTTTTTTTTTTAAGCTAGATGGTTACATTTCCTTCTAGACTGTTCTGTTCTACCATGATCTTGATAATTTCACACTCTTCAGTTTATAATAGAGATGTCTAAAATGGTCAACAACTGAAAAATCAGAATTTTTTTTCTTTTCCTGCATAGTTGAAAATACATGTCTCATTTTTCACAGCTAAAACATCCATCTGCAAGCACACATCCATGCACAAATACACACATATATTATACAAATGAGAACATAATTAACATTTAAATTTTAATCACTGTAGGAAAAGATTTGTGTTATACTTTTCCTTGCCTTTTCTGGGGAGGGCAAGGGGAGTGTCGGTTGGTTGGTTGATTTGGTTTGGTTTAGTTCTTGGGTTTGGTCTTGGTTGGTTTTGGTTGTTTTTTTTTTTTTTTTTGCCTTAATACTTTCTTTGAATATCATCATACAGAGAGCTTTTTACTAATCTCAAGTTAAGTAGAAGTAATTTGCTGTAGAATGCTGTGGAATAAAATACTCAAGCTTCATG
Organism: Agelaius tricolor; assembly: GCF_023055355.1. NCBI lineage: Eukaryota > Metazoa > Chordata > Aves > Passeriformes > Icteridae > Agelaius > Agelaius tricolor. Next base: position 38,620,127 of record NW_027269267.1, on the reverse strand, counting down.
ACTGGTTGAAAATAATTTCAAAAGGAGAGAAGTACTTTTTAGGGGAAAAGCATTACTATGTGTTTCCTAAGTGATCAGGAATGTGGGATTTAGAAATGCAGTAACATTTGGAGTCTAAAGTAAAAAACACACCACCTCCTGTTTGGTTACAGCTGAGCACTAAAAATCATTTTTTTTATCATTCCTTCAACAGCTATGATTTTGCTTCCCTTCCAGATTATTCATCCAAGGGGAAAAATACAACCCTTTTTACACTTAGTCTCCTTCTTCAAATGCTACCTTCCTCTAAAGCATATGAGCCCCTTGCAATCACAATCCCTCTTCTCATTTTATATTAGCCTGGGTCCATGTTACCAAGGATAGTGTGAGAAGGAAAAATTTTTTGTTGTAAGATCTATAATATTCTGAAATTCAAATCCCATGAATATGAACTTCCAGTTCATGAGATGAGGCTGTTCTGTATACTACCTGTGCAGCTGATACTTTGTTATATGCATAACAGGTGGTTCCTACAGCTGATATGGGAAAAGCTGACAGACTTAGAATATTGAGCCATGAGAGGATCTGTACAGGTTGTTCTCTGGCAGGCAGCTGCCTCTGGATTATGTTCAAACTGCCCAGACTAGGCTCTGAATTTTCACTTTTGCAGGATAAGAAGGACAGTCAGCTAAACCTAGCAACCTGATTCTTAGCACATGAATTAGAAGCCTGTATTCTGAATATAACTGGTAGAAAAAACTAACACAACTGGTTCTTGAAGAGGCTTTGGTTGAAATTTATCACCCACTATAACAAAATATGTGTGGTTTGCTAACATCAGAAGCTGGGATGACTGACACGTCTTTCTCTTTTCCTCGCAAACCATTTGTCCTAAATGTTTTTCTTTTACCTGCTCTTACATGAAACACTCATCAGAGTTAAAAACATTAATCCTAGCTCCTTACCAGTCTATCAATGAAGAAAACTCTACAGCTTCCTCCTCAGGCATCTCTGTGATCCTACAAAGAGTAATTTGGGGTCTTCATTCTCTCTGCTTACTGTAAGTCTCAATGTCTCTGCAGAAGGATGGAGTCACCTCACAGTGAGTTTCCCAAAGATCAGCAGGTGATTTTGGGAGGGAAGTGTGACCAAAATAGGTCCTGACCCCCAGGTTTCACAGCACTTCTCTTTGTTCAGGAGGCAAAATCCTCTTCCCAGGGTGCAGTGTAGGAAAAGCAGGAGCACTGGTGGAGAAGACGCTCATGTTTAGAGGACTTACGTGGGAAATGAGGGGCCTGAGATGCTGGCCAGTACCTGACCCTTCAGAGGGGATTTCAAGTAGTAACTCTGTTTTCCTGGAAGCTGCCTTAAGAGCAAGAATGGCAAGGCTGCTTGGTCACCCACAAGGAACAGTACCACAAACTCAAAAGAGAAAGCCAGAGAAGGGGCAGCTTTCTTCTCCTGTCTGTGTGAGAAAGCAGAAGCCCTGGGGTCTGCTCACTATAACTGAAAGGAGCAAGTAGGTTGTGACTGGTAACAAAAACAGGATAAGTGGCAGCAATTGGAGGTGGCATGAGAAATGTGAGCCAGGGGGATCAGGAAGCACAGAGCACATTGTGGTAGTTACTACACAGCTCCAGGGGTTGGAGTGAGAGGATGAGTTTTGCCTTCCCTGAGTTCCCAGGTGGTGACGGAGTATCACTTCCCACAGCAAAAGGGTGATAAGAGAAGCTGTGCCCCCACAGACAGTGAAAGCTTTTCCTTCCCCAACCTGAAGCTTGAGAAAGATCTATAAGCTCTTTCCCACCACATCAGCAGATTGCATAGGAATTAAACAAATCATGAAGAGCCTTTACTCCAGTTGTTCTCAAGGGCTTATCAAAAAAAAGGGGAACCATAACCCATTAATGACTAAGTACACACAAACTAGATTCCAACCAAAGCTATAAATCTGGTTTACTTTCTTTAAAACTACCTTTTCCCCTAAATTGCATACATAGATTTCTGGATTAAAAAGAGATTTAAATAACTGTATGTAGTAGTACAAATCTGTGACTTCCCTATTACAGAGGAATAAGATATCATAAAACACCTCCTACTCGCCGGCTGGAAGAAGAAGAATACGTGAGGCAATTTTCCCCTTTCCCATGCATGTGGGCAGAGGGTGGGTTGGCAAGGGGAAAAAATAGGAGAAAGACTGATTGATACAGTACTGAAAAGGCAAAATAAACTAAACAGGACTGAAAAAACACTAAAAGCCCAGAGGTAAGGACAGACCAGTCTGCCTAGTGAATAATAACAAGAACAGAAGTGGTCCATCGGATATTTCTTATCAGACAGTTATCAAAAGTTTTACTTAAAACTTGAGTTTCTTGAATAAAATAAAAAGACCTCCAATTTATCTAAGAATTATAAATGAGTTAAGAATTACTTGCTTATCCAGCCACTCCAAAAAGAAAAAATTGCAATAACTGAAGCAATATATGACAAGGACAAAATTACTCCAACACACTTCCTTAAAAATCATTTTGGTTTCCAAAATTAATGTTCATTTGAGTAGAGTATTGTACTGTAACACTGACGTTAGGCAGGATTTGTGCTGACTGATTGATGCCATCTGCTCACGACTCGGATGTTACTTTCTCTAGCCTTCAAATAGGGAAAACAAAAAGCAAAACTAGCTCTTCCCATTCTCAGTTAAGGTGTTTAGTCAATTTAGTAGAATTTTCAACATTTACTGCACTGTTCCTTTGGGGGGAAAAAAAGAAAAAAAAAAATAGCACTCGTACCATAACGTTCAGTCCCGGTTTAGCAAAAAGGACTCTCTGCAAGTTATCCGTGCTATAAAGAGAAGGAAGCATTGTAATTAGCAAGTGTTTTGCTAACAGCTAGAAATGTACATCCACTCCGTAGGCTTGTCGGAACATAAATTGCTTTTTTTCTCCCGACATCTGGTATCCATTAAAAAAATAAAAAAAAAAGGGGGGGGGACCTAGCAACCAAACTTCACATATAGCCTCTTAAAGAGGCAGCACACAATGAATCACGCCCTTCCTTAAGTACCGGGGAACCCTCTTCCTGACACAAACGGAATGAGCAGAGCTGGGGGTATCGGGAGTGCCAACCAATTCAGATATAAACCTGCTGTGGGTTACCAATCTGTAGTCAGCAGTGTGAGCCTGGGATTATTGACACTCAAAAATTTCAGGCAAAATTCCCTCCCGGCTTAATTCCTTTGATTTCATCTGATTAACCCGACTTCCTTGGAGCCCGCTCTCCCGCGGAAAGCCGGGCGCGCTCGCAGCCTGTCCCTCAGCGGCACGGGGAGCCGCTCCTCCCCGCCCCGGGGCAGGGCAGGGCAGGTCTGTCCCGCCGGGTGTCCCTCACCGCCCCGGGGCAGGGCAGGGCAGGTCTGTCCCGCCGGGTGTCCCTCACCGCCCCGGGGCAGGGCAGGGCAGCTCTGTCCCGCCGGGTGTCCCTCACCGCCCCGGGGCAGGGCAGGGCAGCTCTGTCCCGCCGGGTGTCCCTCACGCCCCGGGGCAGGGCAGGGCAGCTCTGTCCCGCCGGGTGTCCCTCCCCGCCCCGGGGCAGGGCAGGGCAGCTCTGTCCCGCCGGGTGTCCCTCACCGCCCCGGGGCAGGGCAGGGCAGCTCTGTCCCGCCGGGTGTCCCTCACCGCCCCGAGGCAGGGCAGGGCAGCTCTGTCCCGCCGGGTGTCCCTCACGCCCCGGGGAGGAGCCGCCCGGCCGTCCCGGCCCTCTCCCCGCTGCCGGGGCTGCGCGGGCCCGTCCCGCGGCCGCTGGGGGGCACCCGGGCGCTCGGCGCGGCGGCGGCAGCGGCAGCGGCAGCGGGAGGGGCTCGGTCGGTGGCGGCGGCTCCCGTCAGGGCCGAGGGGCGGGAGTGTCCCGGGAGGAGAAGAGCCGAGGGGAGCTGTCTTCAGCGGGAACTTGGCGGAGATTCCCGGCCCCCGTTCCTGGAGAGTGGCAGCCGGGGGAGGCCGAGAGCGAGTTCAGCGCCTGCCTGTGCCTGTGCCGGCGCTGTGGCCGCTGCCCGCCCGGCCCGACACCGCGCTGCTGTGCCGGGAACAAAGAGCCCCTTACCGGCACTCAGAGGTGTCCCGGCCGCTACTGCGGCTGCAGAAACACCTTGTCCCGCCTGGTTCACGGCCAGAAAGCTCCCAGGAGTGGTGCGGCTGGCAGTGACTTGCTGCGAGGAAGGACCAAGGTCTGCACCCGCTATGGCATCAAACTTGGCTGGCACCAAGGCAGCACCAGGCAGAGGCCGTGGCGCGGGTGCAGAGCATCCTGTCACTGCCCCATCGCGTACAAAAAGCGTGGCCAAGAGACTGAGGAAAATCACAGTGTCCCTCTTCTGGACGCTGGGAGCTGGCAGATGACAGGGAGTGCTGGGGCCCCGCACTTACAGGAGAAGCTGGTCCGGTAATGGTGTCTGAGATAATCGGTGCCTAAAACATACCCTACAAGAAAGATGGGGTGGAAAAACGGAACTTTGGTGGTCCTGAAGGGCTTAGTGATTGCTTCTAACTACTTGAAGGGCCACTATGAAGGTGACAGTAGTGCCAGATGATGTAGCAAGAGTGCTATATGTGCAGTCTTGGGAGGCTCAGTCAGGAGGGTTGTTCAAGACTAGGAGTTCTCAGGACTGTCCTTGGAGCGCTTCAGACATCACCCCTGACCTGGGATGGGGTAACAGTCCTCCTTCAGGTAGGAGATTGGACTCTTACCACCTCCAGAAACCTTCCAACCATTATTTAGCAACTCCATGATTTGTATGCTTGTCAACTTTGACATCTCTGTTTCTCTACAGAAAAGGACAAAAATGTAGTGCAACTTACCAATAAAGTTTTGTGTTTGTGTTGTACAAAGAGTACAGTACTACATGTAGTTTATTATTTTTGCATATTATTTCTGTATGTCCCAGCATCTGTAAGTCCCTTTATAGTTAGGTGAATGAGATTAAGAATTCATTTGTTTCTATGATGGAAGAAAATTCCTTTGAGACAAACCTTATGTCCTGGTTTAAACCACTTGGTTAAACTATGATACCTTAATACAGGAATTTTCAGCTTATAGACATCCCTGTCCTGCAGCTACTTAGGAAATAAATTAGTTGACCCATTTTGAATCTCTTGGTTCACTAGGTGTGGGTAGTTTGAAAGCACTTCATATCTTAGTAATAAACAGACAAAAACTTTGCCTCAGACATCAGGTGCTGCTGCTAGAAGATAATAAATCTGTGAAACAGGTGTTATGTTATGCCTCCTCATTGCGTGTGGATCTTTGGATAGATACTAGGAGTAATCAAATGATAAATCTGAATCTAAAGAACAGTGATTATTTTTCCCTCAGTAGCTCAAGGGAGCAGCATTACCAATGAGAACTGTATCTATTAACTCCTGATGAAAGAGTCTAATTTATCAAGTTACCATATAAACAAAATTAATTAATTTGTGATAATACACTTGACTATATTCAAGTGGCCTCCTCTAGAAGCAAACATGAGTCTTAACAAAAATTTAATCTAACAAATTCCATTGTAGTCCAAACATGTGTGGGTTTTCATTTTTTTTGAAGCAAAACTGACCTTTATTTTCCTCAGAAACTGTAGCTTTAGGCAAAAGTAGAAATTTTAAGCATTACTGGTGGCACCTACAATGAGAAATACCTAACTGCGGTATTTAACAAGGAAGGAAAGACTAAGCAGCTGAAGTCTCCTTACATTTTTGCAAACACTGTTTAAATTATGTTTTTAAAATAATTTTACTGATTTATAAGTAATCAGTACATTTCAATGCATTAAAAGAGCATTCCAGGTTTCCTGCTTTTTAGCCAAGTAAAAATATGCTTTTTTGTAGGATCCAGAAGTGTGGGATTTGATCAGAAAATTGTCTCTTTATGGTTCAGGAGTCATGGACTAAACATATATTTCAATGTATTAATAAAAAACCCTAAATAATAATTACATTTTCAACTCTATATGTTTTTTCTCATTCTTCAAGCATCTCATTTACGTAAGTGACCTAACATAATGCACAATATTTGTTTCTTCAACAAAATGCCTGCTGAAATTTTTTTAGGGTTAATGTCTCTGTGTCAGTTGGGATGACAGGAAGTAAAAATGAACTCATCTTACACTGGATGTCATACTAAATAATATTTACTATTGCATTCTACATCATATCTGTGCTCTGAGCCCTCAGCTGGCTTCTGTCAGGAGTGCTGTGGCTCTGGTGGTTAACTTCATCCACAGAAAACCATGAATGTCAGGTTTTCCTTAGGAAGCAAATGCTATCTGCACAAGCCCCCTTTTTCAAAGTGTAAGACAACTAAGCAAGAAACAAGTACTAACACCTTTCTAAGAGGTGAAGAATGGCCTCCAAGAATTCCTTTCCTGTGAGCATTCTCAATTCTCTCTGAAGGCAAAGGGGTAATAGAAAGAAAGAGGTATGTCTGAATGACATTTTTCTTCACCATTATGACCTTAATATTGTTCTACAGCCTGTACTGAAGCACAAAAAAATGTGTGAAGGTCTGCACATACTCACAGAATGGTTGAGGTTGGAAGGGACCACTGGAGGTCATCAAGTTCAACCTCCCCACTCAAGCAGAGTCCCCTAGAGAATTTTACTCAGGATTGCATTCAGGCATCTTCCGAGTGTCTCTGGGGAAGGAGATTCTACAACATCTCTGAGTAGACTCTTCTAGCACTCAGTTTACTGCATAGTAGAGAAGTTCTTCCTCGTATTCAGGTGGAACTTCTGTGCATCAGTCTCTGCCTGTTGCCTCTTGTCCTGTTGTTTGGCACCACAAAGCTAAACATGAGAGTCTAGGGAAATGTTATCAAGTCTTTTACAAGATAAAGGCCAAATTTTATGCTTTCCAACATAAAAAAAAGCTGAGTGTTCTCAAGTTTTTTAGTGTTGTGATAATAAACAGTGATAATAGATAGAATAACTAGTACTGTTTGTGCATTGTACAGATTTGTTTTATCAAACATCTAGTGTGGATGGATATGCATTTGCATGCATCCACAAGTAGGCTACAAAGGTTTCTGCTAAAAGCTATATAGTGTTACACCTAAAAAATATGAGAGCTGCCAGTAGAGTGAACTATCCCCAAAGGTGTTGGCTTTGTTGCAAAAGAAACTGGGCTTGTTTGTTTGGGTTATTTTTTGTCCAGAAAAAAAGACCATAAATGCATTAATGCTTATATAGTGTGAACAATGAGGAGGTGAGGGCTCAGAAGTAAACGGGGGAGGTATGCCATTTCATACAGAAGCAGATGTATCTGTTGAAATCTAATTTAGTTTGGGATTTACACCATCATCCAAAACTAAATTTAAATAATATTTAATGGTTGATATGGATTGGGTGTTTTTTTTCAGATTTTCAAAATGGTAAAGAAACATGAATGATAAAGTCTGCACAAAATTTTTATAATGGAATTATAATGGAGTTGGGCACTTCTGGAATTAGTCTCAGACTGGTGCTTTTAATAACATTTGGACAGAGCACTTCCCCAGTAACACCAAATGGCAATTATTTCTATTTATAATGTTGAATTCTACTTTTTTTTCCATGAGGGTGTATTTTTGAGGAAAAGCCATAAACAGAGGGGTTTTATTTTAGCAATGCTTTGGTAGTTACTTAATAATTGCAACATCCAATCATAGATTAAGCTTTGAACAGCTTCATCATAATCAAAGGATTGTTCTTCATATTTCAGAATGTGCCAAAGGCCTTATGTTTCCATGTTAAGAACCTAGTTAAACAAATACCTTAGTAATTCATATTGCTTTACTAAAAGACAATATAAATAATAATATATAAACAATAAACATATAAAAATGGAAGAAATTATCTTTAATAGAAATATAATGTTAGATCTCTTCAGAATATAAAAAGAATATAAATTTTTAAATGGTAGAAATAATTTTAAAGACTATATTGACTTTTAAGGCATGAAAATGGTGTTTATGAAAATTAACCAAACAGTCCTTATTCATTATGTGGACTAAACAGTAATTAAGAACGAAATTTTAGAAAAAGACATATTTGGACAAATTATTTCAGCTAAATTTAAAATTTCATTGGTAACTGTATGAATAACATGGAGGCAATAATCTCAATTCACCCCAGATGCATAGAGAATATGAATATTCCAATATGCATTCCTTTGAAAACAGCTGGAAATAGTACCAGCTCACATTGCTTTTTAAAATTAAAACTGGAAGACAAACTATTCTTTCTATGAATAGGTTACATTAATATGTGCATTAACAAATTCATGTTTCATTTGAAACCTTCCTAAAGGTGTCAGTTTTTTTATGCTTAAAATTTTCAGGTATACAAAAGCGTTGAACCTTCATTCCACAGTGATTTTTAGGGTAAAACTCGTCTCAGCAGATTGTAAACATCAGTCATGGAAACAACTGCACCTGTACCAGTCATCATAGACTCTTCTTGGAGAAAACTCTTGGGATACAACTCATCTGACCAGCTTAAGGTTTCTTTAGTAATTTTTGTTAAATTACACCAAATAATCACCTGCTTCTTTCCACCAACTCTGAGAGAAAGGACTGGGACACATCCTACCCTTTGCCACGCAAAGGTCCTTTAGAGCTTTGCCTTCCATTTAAATATAATCAGCAGAGTAGATTCTGCCTGCATTCCTAAAATACTAGATTTATTGGATTATACATTTTGACATGTAACTGTTTCAACATAATTTGATTTCTCTGAGCCTGAATAACCATGAAAATATACCAGAATCAGTTTCATCTACAGTACCTTGGATTACTGAATATTAGCCCTTCTTTTTCTACTTGGCTTGTTCAGGTTTTTCTTTCCCTGATTTTCAATAGTTGTTTTGAAATATTTACAAATACTCTAAAGGTGTTTCTGTGGGTGTCTCAAATTGAAATTTTCATTACTCCAAAAGAACAAATATATACATAAAAAACAAAATTTATACAAAAATTGCTGAACAGGAAGATCCATGTATGTATCTGTAACTGTGCTATAGGAACAAGCATTTGAGAGTGTATTGTACTAAATATTGAGTTTGGGAAGGACATAGAATTCCAAGAACATGTTTCAAAGCTGCATTTACCTGATGCTCTTCTGCATGTAAGATGTCATCACTGCCTCAAAAACATACATAAAACCCCAGGACAGCACTCACAGTCTCTAATTTTAAAATCTATCCACATCACTGGCAGATATATCAGTTTACAGAATTTTACCTCATAATTCTATATTGTTGGCAAAGCTAAATAATATGAGCAAAACTATCTGACTGGTAAAGTCAAAACTAGTTATATATATTTATAAGAGCTGATGTGAACAGTCAGCATCAACTTATACATATCAGGGAATTCAATTCCTTTTAGAAGCCTGAAAATTTAAAAAAAAAGACTGAAATTTTAAAATGTAACAGAAGATTTTATTTTGTGTAAATGTGAAGTTGTATTATGGCATCTACATCACCAAAACCTAAAAACCTCAAACCCCCTAGTAAAGCACTCATTGCCTTAATAACAGAAAAAAGCAGTGGTTAATGTAATTTGACTTTCTAAAGCAACTAATTTTAAACAGATTGTTAAAATTCCTACTTCCATGTTTTTACAGCAGTATGGAGGGAAGAGGGAAATCTTCAACAAAGTAAATGTAACTTTACAAATTAAACATTCATCCTTGATGGATGAGGGGAACTCGCAGGGGGAATTGGACTAAATGATCTTTATAAGTCCCTTCCAATTGAACTATTCTCTATTCTATTCTCACATTATTCCCCTGTCTACCGTCTCCTCACAATTATTTCTATATCTGAGGTTCTAAATGCATTGTCTTGGTCTGCTCTTCTGTTTTATCCATTTTATATCAGAATTATTTCAACAAAATCTCAAGCTCAGGCTTCCAGGCACAGAGAAGCCTTCACCTTTTGAAGGATTTTCTCTGGTCCTTCACATTTTTAGGAGACTTGCTAATCATGTTCAGCTGTCCCCTAATCAGAATGAGAAGATGTTTCAGTCTTTGTTTTACAATACATCCATTCTGTTAATATTTTCCCTGGTGGAAAATCCTGCAATATTGGGTGATTATTGACTAGAATCTATTGTTGAGTTAGTTATAGCAGATGTAGAGTGATGCATGTCATGTCTATTTGAAACAATTATTATTACATAATTAATATTTTCATAGATAAATATATGTCTCTTCTCCAGGCTGAACCTTTAATTTCCCACCCCATTGCAGCTCTAAAATTTTCAGTAGTACTGCCATCTTCAAGTGACATCTTTATCAAAATATTGTTAAGAGAAACTTCCAAAAACTATTATTTAACTTACTAGCTTTCCTATTTTTATAAAGTAAGATTATAGAACTGACGAAGTATGTGCAGAAACGGCTGCTATGTCTGTTTGGAAAAGTGATTTAATTTGGCTGACTTTGCACCCACTTACTTCACTTACCCTAAAATTTCTTTCTGTCTTAAACAAAAGGTTCTCCAGAAACCAAAAACTACATGGCTCAGTTTTACTCCACTCCAGACCCCTTGAAATTTGTGCAGTGGCATTAGTAAATAGTTTTGGCTGAGGACTTGACAGCCTAACATCATATTTATCTGTTAAGGATGCTTGAACTCATTAGAGAAAATATTTGTCAGTACAGTACATTACAGACAAAACTTTGCCAACTAAAACTGAATTTTGGTTGAGTTATTTGTTAGCTATTCCTTTTCAAAGAGTAAAACAATGATCCCAGATATTATAGACTGAAAAATCTATTGAATTCATATATAAATGTTAAGAAAGATAAAGTCATGTTTTGTGAGTTAGACTCTCAGCCTTTCAAGAGCACTGACAGTGGCAGCTCCTCTGAACCAGATTCTTTAGAAATCCATGATGAGCTTAACCTCTTGATTCTTGGTTTCCAGACAAAACTGGAAAACTGCACTACTGAAAAAATTGTGTTAAAAACATAGATCCACTTTCCAGCATGTCTGTTCTTCTGTGTGTTTCAGTACTTTTGCCTAAAGTACAGAAATTGATGAATGCAGCCACTTGTGAATACTTACAAATATTCTAGGTATTGTGTGACATACAATAGCTACTGCTAGTGACATGTTGTATGCTATTAACCAAAGTGATTAATTATTCTAAATGTGTTAAGAACATAGCTTTCTATAATGCAATGTATTTATTATGTAAGGTTTTTCCTTTATACCTCTACTTAAAAGAGAAGGTCTTTTTTTTTATATGTTTTAAGGAGGACTTTCTACATAATTTCACTTCTTTTTTTGGAGGTTGGTTTTGGTTTTATATTGGAAATAGTGACTCTGTATTAAAGGTTGCTGTTTCCCTCTATTTTCTTCTAGCAAGCTTTTGGAGGAAGGAGATGGAGGAAAAAAACAGGCTTGGAAGGAAGCCTAAAATATACAGGGGGGAAGTGAGCAGTATTGATATTTTTTCTTTCTTTTTAGCTCTACTTCCTCCGTCCTAGTATGGACAACTTCTATTATATGACAGATACAAATTCTTTAATATTCTAAGATAATTAAGGAACCAGGATTTTAAAACATGCTATCCCCTCAGTCATGCCTGGACCCTGCTGTTATGCCTGTAGTACTAATAAACAGGATGAGGGCATATATACTCAAGCACCACCAGCAAATGGTCTCCTGTACAATGTGATTTGCTAGCACACAAGCTTCTCTGCTTTTGGTCCTTCAAGAGGATCTGTCAGACAATGTTTAGATGCTGTCTAGGAAATACCACTGGACAGAGACTTCTGTCTGCTGGGCAGTAAGCAAGAGGCCATCTTGTGTGGGAATGAGAAAATATTTTATCTTTGTGGGTGTGTTAGCTGCTGCCATCAGGACCAGTAGACTAGCTCTTATCCCTTTCATTTATTCATATAGCTGTAGTCTCAGGGTTTGCCCTAGATGATTGGCAGCCAGATGATAACCAAATAAAAGATCATTGCTTTAATGGGAGTGCCACTGGTTTAATGGGCCTATGACCTGTTTGTTATTCTGCTAAGGTTTGCAGAAAAGCCTAGAGGAGGACACAAGATTGTCCTAGCAAAGTAGGATAAACTGCTCAGTGAAATAATTGGAAAAAAGAATTAGAAAGTTAGAAAAGGCACAAAAAAGTAAGAGGGGTATTTAGAGTATGCCTTTGAATAACTCCTTAAAGTCTGCTTAAGGATTTCCTCATGTATATGTTGGCCATAGAGACCGAGGAAACAATTCAGCTACAGCCCATCCCTGAGTACTGCCTTTTGGAATCAGTTCCAAGCTTTCCCAGGGACAGGAAAACACTACCATTTCTCCCAAGCCTCCACAGTGCTGCAGCCTTGAGCAATTTTATTTCTGTCTGGTACAAATGTATCCTCTCTTTTTGTTTTTTTTTTTTTTTCTTTGTCTTCTGCTGTTATTCTTGGTCTAACATATCTGCTGTTCAGAGCGAATCCATCAAACAGACCTCATTGTTCTTTCAGGTAGCTTATTTGATTCCTAGTGTATTATTTATTTGCATGTTTCTTCTACCTTAAATGATCATCTAGTTAACAAATTGTTTGCAAAACTCATATAATGTTTTATGGATATTCTTAAAGAAATATTTTTTATATATATGTGCATACACACGCACACACACACAAATTGCCATTCCTAAATTTCTGTTTAAATCTTCACAGTATAAATTATGACAATGGTATGCCAAGCAAGTGGTCTTACTGAATACACCACAGTTTCTTCTCTACTCATCTAAAGAGCTATAATTGATGTAATCCAACTAGAAAGCAGCTGGATCGTACACCTGGATCCACTAGGTGGAAAATGTTCCTAGGTTCCTCAACTTAGACAAGTTCTTAATAATACAAATTATATTAACGGTATAGGTGAAAGATTGGACATGTTAGAATCAGACATGTTTTTCCTGCATATCTTTTGTAATTTTTTGTAATCTCCTCCTATTGTGGAGATAGATTATAAAAATTACAGTATAAGAAGATTATAAAAATTACAGTATAAACATTAGTTTTAATACTAGATACTAAAATTTAACATCTCTAATGTTGTTAAGGTTCTTCAACAAACACAAGACTAAAGAAATGTGAAAAAAGAAATCTACTCATCTTTATTAGAGACCTAAATGCCTTAAGTTGGTTGACGTTTGTTGAAGTTATCTTTTAAAGCAAGTGGTTACGTTTCTTGGATATTTAATAGTTAGACTTTGTTTCTCAAGAGGGTGATTTTTGCCTCATTCAGTTTAAAAAGCAAAGTTAAGCTAATTAGATTTCTTTATGGTATCTTCAAAAAACCTAGTCTTCATCATTGACTCTATAAGGAACTCAAGTATTGTGAGAACAGTTCAGTAGCTTCCAGGATGGGATTAATCATACCTGATTTAAACTGTTTAAAATCAGATTGTCTAGTCCAACCTTTTTGCGTACATTTCAACTGTCATCAACAGCAAAGGTCTTTTCTAGCACAATTCATCTTATCCTCTGGAGGTGTCTGTTAGCTCCACTGACCATGGATACCCTTTTGGGAAATAAAAAAATCATCAGGGAATGAGTTCAAACACTGGATAACTACTTAAAATACTTAATTCTTTGCTGTTTGGAAGTGCCTCAGATTTACAACTTATTTTCTCCTAGCCAAAGCCACCATATAAGATTTGGATGCTACTATAGACATTAAAATTGTTAAGTGAGCATCAGAATCAAGGAAAATCTTACATGGCTAGTGCTTAGCCATGTTTCACTCAGCACTATAGAAATAGCCAATATGACTAGCCTGGCTAAATAACTCTCGGATGGCCACTGTTGGTGAGGTAACTCTTACCTAAGCTGTAGGTGGGAACAAGATATCCAAGTCAGGTAAATTGAATTCTTGTACTGACAAGTTCGTAGCAGGCAGTGAATTGCCCTACCAACGCTGCTTATTTGGTTTGATTTGTTTTTACAGCTCTTTTCCCTGTGCAGTCACTGGCCTTTATGATGGGCTGAATTCATGCTGAAGATTTTCTTTTGTATATATTAATAGGGTCTTCTCTTCCCAAGTACCAGTTTTTATGAAAACTCCAAGAGCTTGCATGTCTTTGGTACTCCCAGCTCTCTGTCAGAAGTAACTGATCAAGCAGAAAGTGACTGAAATTGAGTTAGTAGTGTATACATACCATTCACACGGCCAGTGCCGCCACAGGAGTCTTCCCTAGGAGATCATCTGAAGATGATTTACTAATGATCAATAAAAGCAAAGACAATGTAATGTGTTGTCTCTAGTTTTGGGACAAGAATTTGAGATATTTGTTAAAAAATAAGTGGTCTTTCCATATGCCTTAAGCTTTTATGAGAATGCATGCAGTTGACCTGATGATAATTTAACATTGCACATCATGCTAGCTTACTTTTATCAATATTTTTATAAACCAGGTTTATTAGGAAATAATTTAATAAGAAAAAATATTGGAATAATAAAGCACGTTAAGCATACAGAAAGGCATCAGGCATAATGGAATAAATTTTTCCAAAAATTATCATAATCCACCTCCGTCCTTAGAGTCACAGGACTGGTCATTCTGAAGGTTTTCTACATATATTCTCTTAGGCTGACTCTTTGCAAACTGATATAAGTGAGAGCCCAACAGAGTGATAACAGACTCAAATAGCAGTATGTTTTTCCCAAGAGTTGCAGCAAAATGAAAGCTTCATAAGTATAGTTGTTTAATGTATCAAAAAATACACAAAAGCTCTGAAAAGTGCTTTTCTCCTAGCTTATCATGCTGTGAGGTTACTGACTCTCTTTGAGACCTTTCAACTTCAGCTAGTGTCATTTATACCATTTCATAAAGGCCAACACTGTTGTAACCAGCTGGAAGCAGCAATACCCTAACATAAACAGAAAGGAAAATAATTTTTTTGTTTCTGCTCCTTCCCATAAAACTTCTGTCTAAACCAATTCATTTTAAATTCTCTTACCTTCAATTTCATGGTTTCTTCTGTGCTGTCCTTTAAGTCTTGAAGAAAATAATATATATCACTGAAATATTTCTGTAAGACAGCCTTTTATTCCTTTTGGCAGAAATCCATGTTATAATCAAATTTAAAATAAGATGCACACCAATTTAAAACTTCATCTTTAAACTGGACAGCTGGGAAATTTTCTGTTTGGACTGCATTATCTGTCTAATTGAACTGCTTTCTGAGCAATGCAGATTGTGGTGAAAGGTGCCCTCTAGCAAGATGGCATTTCTAATTGACTCATCTGAACTGTAACATTATTGCTGCCTTTCATTTGATTGTGTCATGATGAGTACATCATGATGCCTGCGATCTTCAGGGAAGGTGGATCACCTCCCTAAATTTAGGATGTTATGAATTATGGGCTGCAAAACTGTCCTTTGCATACAAACAACCAACTGAATTTCTTCCTGACATGGTCTGTTACTACAAAGACATTAGAGATGCTATTTTAAGTCACATGTGCAAGCTGCCTGGAGACTATAATCAGGTTGACTAATCAGGTGGCATGGCAAATTTGGCCTGTCATATGGTACATTGAATCCACTGTCTTTGTATTCAACTCTAATGTTTTTTACTTACTGAGAAAATAAAATCTCTTTTCTCTTCACTTCTGTTTAAACTCAACTCATCCAGAAAAGTGGGTATCCAGATGAACTAGACTAGTCACTTATGTGTAAGCATCAGATATAGGGTAAAACCTCAGGGTTTTATCCTATATAATAAATAGGGGCTCTTATAAGCATTATTATATTGCATCTGCTCTTGTTTCAGAGCCTTGATTAAAGACAGAATGAAGTCTGTGTTGCTAATGGTTTGTCGGTTTGTGGCTCCTTTGCTAGTTCTTCCTTTCCAAAATATTGCTTGCATATTTGTAGTCCATGATTATGCAGAAACAAAACCACAGATGTTTGTGTTACTGAGGTTTCCCTCTTCTAACTGCATACTCTCTTAAGCACATCCTGTGAAAAATCTATGTCTTGCCCATTCATTTCATAATCACATTAGAGATATTCTAGAAGCAGCATTTTATGGGTTTTTCTGTGATTTTCCTCAATCTCTTTGCCTTCCATTCTTCATTTCTTTCTTTCCTGAATGTCTCCTATCTCATTGGCATGCCTGACTTTTGGCAATATTGTTAAGACATCCATCCGCTTCTGTTGTTGTGCTTCAGATTCATTAATCAATCACTGGAGTGATTATCCAGTAGCCAAACCTCGACTAGATGTTCTTCACAAGGTCAAACTAGTCCCCAGTGGCAGAGTCATACCAATGGTAGAAACTTTGGAACAAAACAATATTTGTTGTCTTTCTCCAAAAATACAATACAAAGACATGAAATTTGGTTTGCCTTCTATCTAATCAAAATATTTCTGTAGAGTAAAGGGGTTGGGAAGGATAACCAACAGGAGGATCAAATTAAGAGATCTGACTGTAGCAGTCTAAATCATAGCTGGCCTATATTTTTCATCTAGGCTTCTTACTGTAGAATAATAGAAATGCAAGGATGGTGCATGCCAGTTGTCCTTAGACAGGAGTCATTCTTTTGAAAGACCATGCATCATTGCCCATAAAGGGAACCAGCTTATAATTCTAGTGCATCTGCAATTTTAAAAGGATGTTCTGCTCCAAGATCCAGTGGAGGAAAGGCTAGCTATTCAAGACAACTTCTACAAACCTTGGAAAAAATAGCAGGAAGGGATTTCAAGTTACAATGAAGATACAAAGGAAGCTTGTTTTATCGAATAATTTCAGAACTCATGTGTCTCTTACAGAGTTAGGAAAGAATATTTCATCATTTCCAGAAACTGGCTAAAGTTGGAGCAATGATAGAACAACTGCTATGCCAACAAGAGGCTGTTGCATTATTCAAGGAGCTTGAGATAATACTGAGAGTGTAAATCACACTTTTCTCATAATTTTTTGTTTGTTAAAGATGTAGATGTATACTCTTAAATATTGACATAAATACTGTTGCTCCATATAAATATTGCTGTTCTCTCCATTAAGGCGCTGCTGTTCTCTTTGGTTTCAAGATAATCTTAATACATTTTGCTTTCCCTCACCACAAGAGCATAGCTGAAAGCAAGAATTCAAAGGAAGTAGAACTATGAGTGAAAGGACAAACTTGTTGGTACCACAGCTACCCTCATCTGATATTAAGATTGCAGGTTGGTAACCATACAGTCCATGATAATTATAAAGAAAATATCTTCCTTTTATGAAAGTCGGGTTCCAAACCATGTTTTTCAGAACAATTACTCTGAAGTTAAGTCCAATCACATCGTCACGATCATTCAAGTTACAAAGCCACATATTTCCATACCTCAAGTAGGCTTCTTTGCTCACATGAAAGTTCTCCACAACTGATCGTAAAATGAACAATGGTAAGGCACCAGAATGTCATTATTTCTGCCTCTGCTGTTTCTAGAAACATACCTTGAACCTCTTTGTCATCTTTCTAGAGAAACATCCTTTCTGAGTAGTGCCAGACTGAAACTGTGCAGGTATACTTTGACACAATTCAGTATTCTTTTTTGAACTTTTAAAGTTACACCATTTTCTCATTTCAGTTTGAACTCTTCAAAATTCTATTTGCAGACAATAAATACACCAACATAGGAGTAACAACCCTTTTGTTTCAAACTAATAATCCTGTTGTTCCAAACTCTAGAGACATGAAACCTGAAGAAAGATTGAATGAGATGGGAATGTAGACACTAAGGAACTTGGAAGTTGGATCATATTTAGACAGAGTTTAGATCAAGAATAGTGTGTATATGCAAAAGCATAGAAGACTGTTGTGCAACAGGCGTCTGGAAGGAGCTTGATGATCCATCAGTTATTGTGAATGTCACATGCAATGTTAACTTTGGGGTAACAAAATGTGATCAAAGGTATTTGTGGGTTGCAAGACTTCTTTGGATTAGATCTTGGCGGCTGATCTGCAGATATATGAAGGCATGCTATTTTGAGGGGAAAAGGAAATGAAACATTTGCTAGCACATAGTAAATACAATTCAGGTAGTTTTAGGTATCTGCAATACCTAAGTTTCAGCTAGTCAGGGTAGACTTCATTTGTATGTAGAAGAAAGGAAAAGGCATTTTTAGGAATTTATTATGGACTTCAGTATGTAAAAAGTCCACAGTAGAAGGAACTGTTTTCTACAGTGTAAAAAAGGAAGGCCAGATGCCTACAGCAAGTCAAGATGTACAAGAGCCCTACAGTTTACATATGTGTATGTACTAAGCAACTATTTGTATTTACTAGCAACATTGTTTAATTTGACTTCATCTATGGCCAAAAAAGGTCTTGACTTATATTGGCTGACCACCCCTCGCTAACTAAACACTGAAATTATTCTCAGCTAGTGTCTGATTAGGACATCTGTTGGAATTCATATTAACTCTTTGGCTATTTTTTGGTTCAGGAAACGTGTAATAGAGTTTTTGTTTTGCTTTAGGTTTTTGTTTGTTCTCTTTTTTTATCCAGTTTGTGGTATGAACATGAGTAGAGAGTCCAAATTAAAAAAAAAACAAACAACATACTCAGCATGTTTATATAAATTAAATTCATAAGAATATTAGAAGGTAGAGATAAACCCAACGGATTTTAGAGAAAACTCAAGATAAGTTCTACATAGGGTGGAAAAACATCAGGACCAAAATAGTGAAATTTACAATAAAAGAAATAACCAAAGGAACCATTCTGTAAAACACACACTCTGTTTCCCAATTTGTGCAATAGCATAAAAAATAGGCAGAATAGAAGTCATTGAGTATTCAAGATCCACATCCAAAAACTAACTTTATGGGGCAAAACTTAATGTCTTCCTGTCTAACTATTAAATATGTGAAACAATTTTGAATACACTAAGCCAGGCTCCTTTGATGTTGATCAGTTTGACCTAGAGTCCTATGAATGAGTTAAACTATCTTCTACACTAAAGGGACATTTTGGAAACGTGGAGGTTGAACCATTCAATTACACAGTATTATTTTCTAATTCTTTTCTTTTTCCTTCCTTTTTAATTTTTTTTTTTTCTCTCCAGAAAGCTGAGAATTAGATTCTTAAACTTAAGAACACAAGTCTCTCAATCTGTCTAGTCTCTCACCACTGACTGGTGGTGTAGTAACTTAGCACCAGCAAAAGGCAGGATCCAGCACCCACAGAGAATAATAGAAACCATACTCCTAATTACTGCTGTTTAATGTAATGTCATCTATCCATGTAGTTGTAATTCTGGCATGTAGCTGTGGAGACACTTTGAATCTCAAATGGCTGTAGACAAGATGGGCAACTGAAGATTTCAGTATTTTCAGGTTTCAGAACCTGAAACCTGAACTTCAGCAACAACAGTACATCTGGCAGCAAAAAATGAAGATGCATTTTTGCATTTCACCTTTATCTCTGATGGTGCTTGCAAGAACTCTATTTTATTATGTCTTGTTCCAAGCCGATAAAGACAGGATATCCTTTCTGTGAAGCTTGGCCTTGAGAGGCCCCACATTGTCTTTTGGACCAAACTAAAACGTAACATGCCAAAGGCTAACAATAATGTAGTACATGATAGACATACTTATAGCCAACTGGAGACTAACCATGCTAGTACTGCAGTGAAGTGGTCATTATTAAGAGTCCTCCAGACTTACAGACTTGCTGTAACCTGGAGAGGTTAAGCTCTGGTGTACTGAGGCTGTGCAGTCTCACACGCTCTGAAACTTTTAATTTATTTCATTCTTCCACTTACCCATCCACAGGTAGAGATGACTTTTCCTTTCTGTTTCTGTTGAACAAATATCAATATTACAAAACATGCTGTGTAAGTGCTATTCGATGATATGAATAAATATGAACTAGAATTTGGTTTGCCATCATTTTTTACCATGTACCTTAATTGTAAGGGATAATCCCATAAGGTAAATGTAGACCCTTGCTAGCATATCTAAACTTATATTTCAAATCAAAGAAAATTCATTAAATCACAATCAAACAGTGTCAATCATCAATAAAAACAGACCAGACACACAATCACCTAATTAGTTTCTAGTTGAGCTACTTTTTGAAAATAAGAAAGTCTAAACAAAATAGTCAGATTTCTATTATATTTTAAGAAACATAGAAACACTTATGCTTTGAGAGCATTTTTCCCCTGTCATCTACACAGATTCTTTCACTTCATTTCACTTTTATGTGGCCTTTACATTCTGTATTTATAACTATGAATAAATAAACTCCATATTCTCAGGGTTTAGCAAAGCATTTGCTAGATCTTCTTTGCCAATGGTAGTATTGTTTTCTGATTAATGTCAGTTAATAGCACATGCCCCTCCATAAATAAAGAAACAGAAGCAGTTACAGGCATGACATAAAAACAAAATGTCCTTCTTATTTGTGCTTGCTGATGCTCAGGTGCTGTTAATATTGATGCATAAACTGTGTGTTCTATTTCATCCATACAAAAATGAACCAATTTCTAAACATTCCTGGAATCATCCAACAGCAACTTAGAGAGCTGCACACATTTTCATATCATATCAGTGTTTAGGCATCTAAGTTATGCCTTCAGTTTGTCAGCTTTTCCTAGCTGAATATGTGAATCTTGCTGTTTGCCTTTGATTTTCACTGGCTATCTTTGCGCAGAAACAGTGTTTGGGTGCCAGTCAGGATACCTATATTGCTAGAACTAATTTTATAGCATAGGTCAGCGCTGCAAGGATTTATATGTAGCTCCCAGTATCTAAAGGTATACAATACTTGAGATGGTTTTTTATTGTCTATCCATTTCTAGTTAGGCATGTATGTATGTACAAAAACAGAGTATTCAAGCTGGGTGTCCAGCATGTCTGGGAAATTCGGTCCTTAATGGCAGTTTGCCTTATCATAAGCAGCAGCCTTCTCCTATTTTTTCCATTTTCTGGATTTAAAAGTTTTGAACTATTACCAAATTGGATATGCATTGGATATCTATTAAATAATCATTTATAAGAAATGAGATATCAATAGCAAATAAAAGATAAAAACACACAAAGATGAAACGAGTCAAAACCCAAAATTGTACCAAAAACCCAATTTTTAAAAAAAAAAATCAAAACACAGAATCAAAATACAACCTTACTGAACTAAACCAAAACACTGATTCAAAGTAATATGAAAATGTAATTTTCTCATTTACATTCACTTTTACAGCATCCACAGCTTCAAGTTTTACTCTGCATCCAGGAAGATGAAAATTTTTTTATAAGAAAGTTCAACTATCGTGTGATTGAAGAGGCACCTAAAAAAAACCTCACAAAAATTGTCTGCATTTGGTAAGACATGGAGTCACATAATAAGAGAGCACACTATACAAGGTTGAACAACTCTACTTAGCAACAATTTATAATGGGTGAACAGTTAATTTTCAAAATAATGAACTGAGAATACAGCGAATTTGGAGAAAAGCCCTAAGCTCATACAACAACTTTCATACATTTCAAGGAAGTAGATAAATTAGAGATTATTGTGTGAAAGAAGAACAAGCAAATTCTACATGTGGGAAATTAAAATAGTTATATTTGAAAATTAAGCATTTGAGAAGTACAGATTTGTTTACAATAAAATATTTAAGGATTTCAATAAACAAGATCAAGATACCAGGAAAAGTAGTAACATCAAGAAGGGCTAAATAATGGAGATAATGGATACATTTTGTTAATGTAATGAAAGATGACAAAAGTAAAAGTACTAAAACAGATAATTCTGTTTAGTCACTTTTAAAGTCAGAAACTTGTTTGTAACCTCCAGGCTTGCAATTAATTGTATCACTTATTTGTTCTGCAGAAGACTTCTTGTAAAACAATGGAGAAACAGATGCTGGCTTTGAACTCAAGCAGAGTAGCAAGCCAGAATGTGAAAAAAAAGGCTGTGTCTGAAAGTCAAAACATTTGAATTAACAAGACAAAAATACATTTAACTATTTGAATATTAACTTCATTACAAAAAATTATAAATGTGAAAAGAAAAAAACATTAGCACTTTCTAGGCTATAATGATATTAAATAGAAGACTATCATAATACGATTCCTGTTGTCTTCACATATAAGCACATATGTACAGACTCACATACAAAATTTCCCAAATATACTGTACTTTGGGATTTGTTTTCCATAAAGCTACAGCATGGTCATTTGAAAAAGTTCCAGCATGGTGGTTTGTTTTTTTTCTCAGAGCAAGCTGTAGAGATTCATATCCTAGTGTATGCAAAAGTCTATGTTTGTTGTTAATTTTTATTATATCTATTTGTGTTAGAGACCCATAAATGCTGTCATTCTGGATCATTTGATGCATCTAGCTCAGTCTATTTGCCTGTGTTAGTTGACAACAGATGTTATTTCATCTTGTAACAGATGTTGTATTTACTGTGAAGTACAAGTGGTACTGAAGAAATCATAAAAACAGAAAGAAAAGGTAGAATCCACCTTTCCCAAAGAGAACTTCTTGACAGGTCTGAACAACAGCACATGGCAATAAGGACATTTAGCTCTCTGTTGTGGATGTATTTACAGCTCTGTTGCTCAATTCTGGCCTGACATTCTAATCTTGGTTTCGTATCTGGTCACCTCAGCTGTTTAAATCAAGTTGTCCTGTAGTGGGGGATTTTCGACAGGATCATCCTATCTCATTGTTGTACTATCTTCTTGCCAGAATCAAGAACTTACAAACATAATGAAACTCACTGCAAAGTCCAGTTAATTAAGTTTTGTGATGAGTTTTTGGTGTTTGAGGGTTTTTGTTGTTGTTTTCTTCGTTGCTTTCATATGTATAAACACAAATAATTAAATGCAGTTTAAAAAAAAATCTGTAATTAAGTGGGAAATTTCTGGAAGACAGATTTCAACAGAGTTTTCCAACGAGCTGTCTCCTCATTTCTCTCCCCTCAAATCAGCATATTGGAAGTATGCATTTGTACTGTAGTAATGAGGAGTTAATTTACAGCTTCTTCATTCCTTATTTGGAGAAATCCATATGAAGAGGGGAAACTATTTTTGCTATAGGAACATATGGAAAGAAACAGGGGAATTCACGTCTTACATTATCCATAATCTTCAAAATCAGAATAAAGACAATGATATTAAAGATTAACTAACTGAACATCTTTGTATTTTTTTAAAGTATGAATAAATATCATCACATTTCTCCCATTGTTCTATTTCTCCTTATTATTATGATTACATCTACAACTTTCTTAGTCTCTTCTGTTTTCTACAAAAGTTGATTCCTCAGTTTGATAGAGCATAAGGTCTTGGGTTGTAATTCACTTTATATTGTCAGTATCAGTTTGACTACACCCTCTTCTATTCTGCAATGAATTTGTTTTTATCTTCAGTCTTGCATTTGTTGGATCAAGTTGCTAGCTACCATAAGGTGTCAAAATCTACTAAAATTATGTTACTGATAAATCTGTTTCATGTTTACTGGCCAGAAAAAGCTATTGAGAAGAATCAATATTATGTTAAATATTTTGCTTAGATACTGGGCTGCGGAAAAAGAGCAGAGCACAGTAGTGCAACTTTTTTTTCCTCCTTTTGTAAAGCACTATCTTAAAAAGGTTTAGATACAAATTTTAGAAAAAAAATAATAATTTTACATATTGTACAAGCTCATTATTTCATGTTGCTTTTCTTTCTTATTCACAAGAGTTTGAGCCTGGTGTTCTCATTTTAGAGCTCCTAGAATACTTCTTCCCCGTTGTGATAAAAAGTAAACCTTTTTGTAGGTGCCACAATGGCATAGGTACATCACAACCCCCAAAATATTCAATTCATCCAATATAAAATGGAAGAGTTTAAGTTCAGGTTACTTTTAAGCTATTAATATTGCTTGTCTGCTGATCAGATAAGATTACTGGAAGGACATTGACTGGTGTAACTGACCAAAGCTGAAATTGTTTTGTAAAAATAAAAGGTATGGGTAGTTTCCTGTGCTGCATTCATCAGAGAAAAATTATACTATCTAAGGAAATATGATAATAATGATAATAAAATGATAATATCTAAGGAAATATTCATCAGCCTAACACAAGAATCACTGCAGATTTTTTGTCACGAATGTCAGTTGACCAATAACATATGCATATGCGCATTATGAAAATAAATTTGTATGGGTTTTTTTTTTATTTGACATTACAGCAAAACATCATTTTCAGTTTTAGAGACTGAAAGGCACAATAAAGCATGCTGTTAATATCAGTTTGCAAATACAGCTATACAATAAATATTTGAAGTACATTTCTGAAATTAATAATAACGAAGTCCAATGTCATGGCCAAAATGTTGCACTCATATTTTTGATTTGTTCTTATTTGAGCACATAGGGAGGCAATGAATGTATTAAAACCCCAGCAGGAGCAATCAGGGCATTTAGCATCTTGCAAGTTACTGGTGCTCAGCAGTTTTAGGGGAAACAAAAAAAGTGCTTTGCAAGTGCATGCACAGGGTACTCTGCTGCAGCGTGGTGCTGTGATACCTAAAGGAGCTTCCTTTGAGTACCAGAAACATGGTCATTATACTTGGGCTAATTATAGCCTGAGAAGACTTCTTGAAGGAAGAACCTAGAGAGTGATGCAGATGGAAAAAGAGATGATGGAATAAAACAAAATGAGAAAATATTTTGAAGATAAGTAGAGAAAATATACATCTGAGGCTTTTCTTAAAAATATTTTCATTAAAACAATTTTTATCTTACAAGGTGGAACAAGATTTGATCATTGTGATTAATTTTCTCTTTTTTTTTTTTTTTTTTCCTAAAAAGAAAGAAGTAGACTAAGATTTTTTTGGACAATCAGCATTTCATCAGAGCTAAAAATAGAGATTATAATATTGTTTGTTCATGTAGGGAAATGGTGCAGCTGAGGTCAAAAATAGCTCTTTTACCATTGCTCCAAAAGGAACATGACTAAGCTTTATTAATGTGTAATCCTGCAAAACATTTTTAAACATATATCTAACAGTCATAACTGTTATGTCTCTTAATGATTACAATGAATTCTTATGGAAGAATGGGATACTTTATTTGTTTTTCCTAATAAAATTCCTATTTTACCTCTTCATTTGTCTTGTATTTGTTCCATTCCAATCATTATATTAGGTCAAAGTATTACAAATTATTTGGCATACCAACAAAATTATTTAGCATATTTTTAATATTTAGTGTAGCATTCGATGGCAAAAAATTTGATTTCTTCACTGTTCAATGTCTATGGGTTTTTTTTTCATTTTAATAAATCTGAGGCCATATTCCATTGATTAAACTTAGAATTACTGCCAGGTTTTTTTCACTGTAAAAATGACCAATCAGCTAGCTGAAACTGCAACAGATTTTTTATTCTGAGAACTATTAAATATTTATTTTTACACACACACCCCTGTACAACACTGATAATTCAACACTACTGGCTTCAATTTTTAACTTGACAGTTTAGATTAAGAGTTGTAATATGTTGTTGTGCAACATATTACAATTATCTAACTTCACACTCAAACTCTTGTGTAGCATAAGAGAACTAAAATTTATACACTATGTAACTTCATTCACATGCTTTCTTTCACTTAAGAAAATCTGTCATTTAAATTATATGTAGTTAATTTATCCTAAATAAAAAGATGAAGATAGCAAATGCTAACCCAAATGGATTTGGTTTTTGTTTTTTTTTTTAAATCCTAATGCAGTGGCCTCTGAACATTGAAATAGTATGAAACTATGCTGTTTGTTTATGTCCCTGAAGAAATAAGGAACTTTTACAAATTAACATTTAACAGCTCTATTGATGATGGAAACAGAACTGAGAAAAGTATACCACAATCTTTCATGGACACTCTTTTTTTCCCCTTAGGTTTGATGAATAAGGACTAATCAAACAGATTTTTTAGATCAGTTGACTAGATGTGACATGGATTAAATGCAAGGAGCAGATCCACTGAATAAGCTGAGTCAATTTCTACAAGCATACTTCACACCGTAAACACACTTGATCAACTTCGATTCTATTGTAACAAGAAAAAGTCCTTAACTGTATTTATTTCATTAGAAGAAACTAGGGGCTCTCTCATTTAAATGTTATGCATATCTTACTGATATGCATAACATTTAAAAGTAAAAGTTAAGTTTATATTAAAAAGATATTACTTCCTAGAGCATTTGAAGGAGTCTCTTAATGCAAAACAGTTAGTACATTTAAATAAAGTTATTTTTAAAATTTATTCCTATTGTAACTTAATAAAAAGTTATCTGTCCTCTGAATATGAAAGTTGTGATTCCCATATTTTTAATTTTCAAATAGTATTTGTCAGATCTTCCAGAAGAGCATTTGTTCATTACATTTTTATATCTATATTTTCATTCACTCATTACATTTGTATTTATAATTGTTTCCACATTTTGCTATCTTCAGATAAATATGTGAGATTTTAAAAAGTGTGGATTAATTTTGTTTCTAAAAACCAGTATTAATTTTTTTAAGATTTACTCTGCTAATGGACACTGTATATCAAGGGCACGAAAAGTGACTTGTAGTGTATGAGAGCTCACCATATGTGGCATTTGTTTTGATGTATTTCAATATTTTAAGTTCCATGCTACATTTTAGCCCAGCTCTTGAACACACTATATTCAGTTAAGATAAATCTCTGTTCATGAAAGAATCTCGATTAGCTTCAAAGTAGTTGCAGATAGTACTGGAAAAACACAGCTGAGATACACACAAACTGGAAAAAGATTTAAGAAGCTAACAAAAAGGTGATGAAATTTGTCTAAATGTAGTTAAAAATACATATTTATTTGCATCTGATAGGTATGTACCTATCTGCACAAGAAGACTGCATGTCTAAAGTATGTGTCACAGATGGTGGTCTAATTAATCACAGGTCCTGACACAGAACCATTTTTTCTTCTTTTTCCCCACTCTGTTACTACTCTGCTACTGACCACATCACTCTTGTCCAAGTCTCCATTTCTGGAAGAAATTAGAGTTTCTTTCCTCCTGATGGAATATGAATTGGAGAACTGGAGACACAGGGAATAGTGGGTTTTGCTGTCAGTGCAGTGACAGCATCTTTTATATTATCTCACTTCTAAACCTCTCAGTAGCCTCTCTGCCACTTTGAGTAGGAGAAAAAAACACAATGAATAATCACAAAATTCAGCTAAATGTTGTCTACTCTATCCTTACTGTGCACTTATGGGCTAGTCAGAAATACCTTCCAAGCAACAGAGCTCTCTCCATCAGTCAGATGCAACAACTGATACAGACATCTTCTTGCTAGCAACATCTAGTGAAAATCACCATTAGAATAATTGAAATATTTTTTGTTCATTGCTTGCAGACATCTAAAATGGGAGGTAAGCAATTTGGGAATTCTTCTTAAGAAATGTCCTATCACTTTTCTGTAACCGGTGTATTCAACCTAGCTTGCAACTGTTGAAAATTCTCCCAGGTTGTTGACCTGACAAAGGATTTTAATCAATGTGCACATTGATGTCACCAAGAAGGACTAGTCTCACTGACAAAAAGCTATGGAGAAAGATAAAATCTTGGCCAAAAATTCTACAGTAGACTAGCGCAGGCTGAATGCTTATGGCCTCATTACCATTTTTATTGGTGGATACATACATTGACACATACGTTTATTTTTGTATTGCACTTTCAGCACAATCTCACAATGAAGGGTAGAGTCACTGTGTTCTTCAATACATACATATGAACAGCCATATACTTGAATTCAGTGATTTTTCTCACTAACAAGAGAGAATGCTTTCCAAAAGTCTGCACACAGCTAGCCTACCTGCCCAGATAATGTTGGGGAAAAATGAAACTACGATATTTTCCTGTGATAAAGTGGTTTGAGCTAAAGCTACATTAAAAGGAGGGAAAATAAATACCTGAAGTTTGTTCCTACCTTGACTAATGTCTTAAAATTATTTAAAATGAGAAGAGCATGTGTATCTTTTTCATCTATATTTTTTTCCCAGTTTCTCACCTTAGAAGAAGGGATGGTTGCTCCACAAAGCTTTGTAAGAGCTGAGGATGGCACTGGAGAGGAAAAGGACTGAATGTTTGCAGAAGCACTAAATAAAGGCAGGGGTCTTTACGATGGAGAGCTTCATTCTTCCTTGGCATGAGGACACACCAGGTGTACCCAGATCCAGATACACTCCAACGAGGGGTTGTCAAAGGATGTCTTTGATGTGTAATGCTCATTGTCAATAGATATGCTGACAGTAAATGGAAGTATAATGTTTATTACTATACATTGTCCATGAACACTTATTTCTCAAGTATCTCAGTCCACTATGCATCCCGAATATTCAGGACTCTGACTAGACAACAGGGTTATGTTTGGTCAAAAAAGCTGCCAAATGCTTCAAAAAACATTAGCATCAGATCCTCTGAAGTATTACTTTGATCCTGGTGCCGGGGTGGTCCTTTACACACTGACTTATTTCAGAGTCAAAGGCAGAAGACCTAAAGTACAATTTATCATCAATACTTCAGATTCTAGGGACACACAGAGGTATAAATTTCTAAAGTACAAATATCAAGAGTTTACAGATATTATTCTGAAGAACATCTATAATATCTACAGGTGATACTGTAACATTCAAAAGGTCTCACTGTGCCTTGGTGTTCAGCTCATGCTCTCACGTGAACATAAAAAGTCTCTCAAATTCCCAGTTTTTTCACCATTCATCATTTTCTCTTCATTAATCAATAATTCCCTCTTCCATACTAATTCTCTCTCTCCCTTAGTCTATTAATCACCATATTCCCAAATCCCTGCAATACCTATGTTGCCCCAGTCCTTCCATCTACCATAGTCATCCTTTTCCACTCCTTCATTGCTAATCTTCATTCTCTAACTAATCTAGGAGATAGGTGGCTGTATTAAGCATTTGGGTTAGCTAGCTCAGGTACATCCCTAAAAGACAGCCATGTCTCTATAACCACATGCATCTCACTAACTGCTCTTACACACCTGTGAAGGTATATCACATAATTATTTGCATGAACGTGCCAGCTCCTACACAACAGTTTAAAAATGCCCCCATTGATGTGGAGAGGGAATTCTGGGGAAGGGTACAACAGCCACTTTGCTTTATCTCTCCTGGCACGTTCATTTATTTAGCCTCAATAAAGCCACTGTGAAGCTTGAAACCATGTTCTTAGTAATTCTGAATGTTTGCAAGCAAAACAAGAAGTATCTGCTTATTGCATGGATGCCAAGGGAACAGAAGACAAGAATTACATCTATCAGTACTGAGAAAGGCTGAAGGATAGGGTAACTTATCGAACATCTATAAAAACCGTGTCAGAGAACAACTTCATTCTGGAGAGATCCTGCCCAAATTGCTCTCAACCTTTTCTCTCCCCTCTTTTCAGAGTCTGTTCTTGAGCATCTTTTTCTTACTTTCCAAATCCCTTCTTATGATGCTTGCACCTGTGCTTTTCCCCTCCCTCTCCCCCCACAATATTTTTAGATCCAGTTTGGTCTGAAGTAAATCCTGTGGCTTCTATTCTTCAGCTGTTCAGCGTTTTTCACGATACCTTCCTATAGACTGTGTAGAACACAGGTAAGATACTTTTCTCATAGGAATTGAGAAAATGGAAGGCAGTGAATAGGTTGAAACAGCAAACAAGAGAGAGAGTTTCAACAACCAAGAAAGTAAGCTTGTGAGACCGAGGACAGAATACTTGAAGATGAGGCAGCGTATCTTCAGTCTTTCTCTCCCCAGCAACGTTTGCTTCCTGTAGCTGAGTCTGGATCACAGTAACAGAAACATCTCTCCAAATTATTTCATAGTAGCACAACATCCTATTGGGGAATATTTCCAGTTTCTTATTTCTAGCATTCTCAAGAAACCTAAGGCAGATCTTGCAGCAAAACTTGTCTGTGTAATAAAACACAGCAGCAGAGGCTTTTGGCCAGCTTAAAAGAGAGAGAGATTTAAGGGTCCTCCTGCCTGTACCCAGCCACTCCAGCCCCAGAGAGCACAAAACTTGAACTGCAGAGGACAGAGGTAAGGGAAACACTGCTGCAAATGCAACACTCTCCAGTTATAAACATTTCTTCTTTTCATGCTGCTTCAGCTCTTGAATTTTCAACTCTCTGCAGATGGTGAAAAATACCCACAGATTAGAGACTTCCATACCTCAAATGAAACTAACATATAAAGGGGAACATTTTTACAAGTGAAATGAATAGCTAGAGTCTGTGCAAACACTGATCTCCAGATAGGATAACATCATAAACACTGGGAAATAAAATTAATGGTTGAATGATAGCAGTACTATGCTCCCAAGAATAATAATCAGATATAGATGTTTAACTGCCTGTGACTGAGGACTCCTGTATCTTGTTATAACTCACCTCCCTACAGAGTACATGCCTCCTTCTAAATATAAATATTTGAAATTATGATTCATGTGTATTTGAGTATGATAAAATGAGAAGGAATTTTAAAGGTTTGATTTTTAAAAAATGGTATGACTGAAAAGGATAATCTAATCCTAAAAAACAGCCTCTTTGCACCATTATATTTGTTGTTTGGGCACTTTTATGTTGTGTTTTTGAATAGCAAAAATTAGCTCTGAAAAAATAAGTAATTCCAAAATGTTTTACTTTAGACGAGTTATTTTTTTTAACTGGTTCATGCATTAGCAGTGCTAAGTAAATATAAAAACATCTTGGGGAATTTTTTGTCCTGTTTTCTCCTTTTTGACTGAAATCTACTAAATCTGTCACTGCTGTTACAGGTAAACAGTTTGCAGTACTTTGAAATAATAAGACTCCTTTTTAAGGGAAATTTTTAAAGTTGGGAGTAAAATACCAAGCCAGAGCACCTTTTTTTTCAGAAATAAAAGACCCTAAAAGTTCCAAAAAGAATGCTACAAATTCTTTTTAATAAGTCTCACTCAAATGAAGAGAGTAAGGACAAGGAGCTGACATCACTACTGTACATCTCACTAGTTAATGCTGTTTTTTTAACAGACTTATGAAAGTTTTTTTTTTCTTCAGGTAATTTTTCTTTTCTCTTTAGAGGTAGCTTGATAAAGTAGCAAATTCCTAAGATTTCTTAGTAGTGTGTACTGCACAACATTCACATTACCTGTGATTCTGAGTGATGTATAAAGGATACTGATTTATTCCTTATTCTTTTTATCAATTTAAACAGAACTAACTGGCCTTTGTTAAGGAGCCAGTCTTGCCTTTGAATATGCTAATTTCTGTACCTTATTATATCAGATTCATTATCTGTTACACAGGAATAGTAACTGTCATGACACACTATTGTGAAGGTAAATATTATGATGTGATATTCTCACCTACTGTAGCAAAGAAAAATAAGATGGGCAGTGCTTTATAAAGGACAAACAGAAGTTTGTCGTGTTCATACATGTTAAAGGACAGTAACCTCAGGGCCTTAATTTCTGAATGTTTTTTCAAGATACAGAAGAGTATATACTGTTTTAATTTTTTTTTTTTCCTTTAAGGGCATTTAGAATTGTGTCACTTTTTCCTCTTTAGGAAAGCTGTTCTCAATTTAGTAGATTCTACTCCGAAGTTACACTTAACTGAAGTTATCTGTCGGAGAAACCACTAGAGCTATGAAACATAAAACACAAGAGAGCAACATGTGTGCTTGTGGATGACCACTGCACACACAATGGCTTTATGAAGACCATTCCACTGGTTTCAGTAGCAGACAGATTGGATTCTGAGCCCAACCATTTGAGTCAGTGAAATAATACATTTTTCTTCATCATCTTCATCCATCTGTGGGGAGAACACAAGACACTTAGGTTCTGAATGCAGTATCCTCTCTGAATAAAGTCACTGCAAAAAAAAAAAAAGAATCAGTCTAGTCTTCTTCCTCACTTATACTTTTGTTGGCTCCTTTCAGCCAGTGGAAAGTTTGGTATGCTGTGATGTTACTTTCCCTATCACTTCATTTACTCTAGATTTTGAGAATACCTGTCCAGCTTTGCAAAAGCCATTTGGAATCTCTGGATGTAAGACAAGGGTTGAAACTTTACCTGTTCAATCAGTGGGACTATTGCCACTAACTTTGGCAAAGCATGGAGTTCATCCAAAGCAGCAAGACAAAAATATTTTTCTATTTGCATCTTACTATCTTTTGTTGGCCTTTTTGCCAGAAGTTAGAGGATTACAGAGAAAAAAAAAAAGGAAAAAAGAATTTAAAATTAGAGAAATGGTTTTGGGGGTATGGGAAGGTAAACAGGGCTAAAGGTGCAAGAGAAGAGCCCCGGGTGCAAGGAAGAACAACTTCAGTTTTACTAAAATAAAATGTAAAACCAATTGCATTTTCCATTACTGTGTTTTTAAAAAATCAGCTATGGCACTGAAAAGGCCATTTATCAAACACAGAATTGTAAAATATTTTTTGTGTACATCAGTAAATAAATATTTATGAGAAACAAAATCAAACCAAAACTACAAGGTGTGGATGGGAAAAAAACTTACAAACTACTTCTGTGACATTTGACATCACATATAAATACTAAAACAAAACACCAAACACAGCTGTGGTTTATTACACTCCTAAGGTTCAAACACAGCAAAGTCGCCTAAAAGATACTGTTATAGCTTTATTGAAATGTATTTATGAGCATAGGAACTATTGGTGTCCTACTCTGAAAAGCTACAAAATTAGACAAACTGAGACGAGGCAAACTTTTTCTGCTATGTGAGAAAGGTTACTAGAATAATTTAAAAAAAACAAATATGCTACTGTCTTCAGAAATCACTAGACAACAACATGACAGCAAACAAACCCTCGAAGCGCATTAGAAATGGCAAATTCAGGCTATGGATTTTCTGGTGTTTTATTCAGAAGGCACAATGATTTTTCTGTTTATAATGACACAAAGAATTGTAGATCTGTAAATACTGATCTAAAAAATATCATCGTTGTGCAAAATAATGTAATATAATATCAGCAACTAAAGGCACTTTCACCTTTTAAAATACAGGATTGATCTAGGCTGTAAAATAAGCATCTATGTGATGGAAACGTATGTTGATCTCCAACTATCATTTCCTATCACAGTCCAGAAAACTGAGGTGAAGACTCAAGGAAAACAAAAACAACAAAAAAACAAACCGAGGGCTATAGGAAAACCTAGTCACACACTTCACTTAAGCACTTTGCCCCCTCATCTAGGCAGCTTTACGACAATGAACATCCATCCGTCCCCACAGGTCCTGGCACCTCTGCCGGCTCCGGGGCTCCGCGGGCCCTCGGGGCAGCCGCAGCCGTTGGTGGCTCCGAGCGGGACTCAGCTCCCGGGGCTCGCCCGCAGAGCGCCTGCCCAAGACGGCGGGTGACACCGGCCCGAGCGCAGCGCAGCCTCCGGGATTCGCACCTGGCTCCGTCTGAGCAGGACCCCATCCGAGACCGCCGGCCGAGCACGCTGCTGATGCTGCTCGCCTTCCCACACCTCTCCTACTCGCACCCTTCCGACTCGGCTTTCCTATCCTGCGTTTCCGCCAGATCCAAGCGCAGGAGTTTCCTCCGGACAAGTGCAGCCACATGCGGCACCACCCCCTTGCTCCCGCAGCTCCGCGTGGGGCCGGGGACGCGGCCGGGGCGGGACGGGCGCGGCGCTCGCAGCCGCGCGCAACTTCGCGGGGCGGCGGCGGGCGGGCCCAGCCCTGCCCTACCCTGCCCTGCCCGCCCCCCACGGCCGGGCCTCCCCTGGCCCTCCCGTGACCGCGGGGCCACCATGTGCATCTCCCACTCCGTGCCTTCCTCCCTCCCTCCCTCCTTCCCTCCCCTTCCCCACCGCCTGCGCAGGCAGGATGCGCGCGGCACCGCCATCCCCCGGCGGGAGCTCTGCGCGGTGCGGTGCGGTGGGGCGGGCACCCCGCTCCCCCGCCGCGGCCCGGCCCCAGCGGAACCGCGGAGACAAAGTTTGCGGCGGCAGCGGCGGTGCCCGAGCAGCGCGGGGCAGGCCGGGCGGGCGGCGGGCTCGGTGCATGCCTGGTGCGTGGATGAATCGCAGCAGGCGGCGGCGGGCGGGGGCGGGGGCCGCGGCCGGCGATTGGGCGGCGCGGCGCTCGGAAGCACTTTGTTTTCTATTCTAATGAGGGCGGAGCGGGGCTTGTGGATATTTACGTTGAGGCGGGAGCCGCCGCCCTTCATTCACCCACATGGTCCCCGAGCCCGGCCGCTGCTGCCGCCGGGACCTGCCTTCGCGCCACTTCCCTCCCCCCACCCCCCCCCCCCCCCCCCCCCCGGGCCTCTCCCCCCCCCCTCATCCGCCCCGCCGGGGAGCGGCGCGGAGCGGGTCCCCTCGACCGGGCCGGCCACGCCGCGCCGGGGCCGCGAGAGAAGGAGGAGGAGGAGGGAAGATGGTGGCGGCGGCCGCTGGCTGGTGAGTGTCGCTGCCGCGCGCGTGTCGGTGACAGGAAACCTGTTGTGAGGCGGCGGCGGCGGCCGCCCGGCGCGGGGGGCGAGCCCGGGAAGGCAGCGCGGCGGCGGGGGGCGGGCGGGCAGCTCGGAGGCGGCGGCGACGGTGGCTGGTGGGGCCGCTGCGAGTGGCCGGGGCGGTAGGAGGGGGTGTGGGTGGGCGGCGGGGGGAGCCAGGAGAAGGGCGCATGGCGCGGCGCCTCCCGAGCTCGCACACGGGGCGGGAGGGGCTGGAATGAGGGAGATTTGAAAAAGCGTGCGCGCCGCTCGCCGCTGCAGTGAGTCCCGCCGCCCCCTTCCCGCCCGCCCCCCCCTCCTCCTGCCGCGCTCCGGGCCCGGGGCGCCTCGGCGGGCCAGGGTGGCGCGGGGAGCTGCCGAGCCTCCGGGACGGGCAGGGCAGGGCGGCGTGCGCGGCACAATGGCAGCGGCGGCCGGGGGTGGGCGCGGGCGGGGGTTCTGCCCCCGCGGCCCGCGGGGGGAAGGCCCGTCCGGGAAAGTTTGCGCCGTGCCCGGCGCGGCTGCGGGGGGGAGCTGGCGGCGCCAGAACAAAGCCGCACGTGGGGCAGAGGCCGCGGCGGCGGCGCGGGGGCTCCGCTCGCCGCCCACGCCCAGCTCGGGAACGGCAGCGGCGGTAAAAGAGGCGGCGGGCGGGGAGGAACGGGGGGGAGGGCGCGGGTCGGGGGGGGCTCTCGGGGAGTTCCCGGCGGAGGCGCTTTTGTGCTCCGTCGCCCCCCGGGGGAGGGGGCAGCGCTGCGGGCTCCGAGCGCGTCCCGGGCCCCTCCGCATGGGCTTTTGTTCGCAGGAGGGGCGGGGGCGGCGGGCCCGTCTCTTCCCCCCTCCCCTCCCCCCCACACAGTTCTCCGCCGAGGTGCGGGACCTCCCGCTTCTCCCGGGCAGGCGGACGGGGGACAGCGGGCGCGCCCCGCGCCGCCGCTCGGGAGCCGCGAGCTTCATTACGAAATCGGCGCGGCGGCGGCAGCTGCGGGCCCTCGGCGGCGCCATGTTGCTGGGAAGGGGGAGGAGGCGGGGGACATGGCGGCGGCTGCGTGCTGAGGCCGATTGTTCCCTGTTAGGCCCGGAGCCGCGTGTGGGCAGCAGCGGCCCGGGGAATCGCTTCCCCTCCCCCCGCCGCGGCCCCTTCCCGGCCCGGGCGGCCTCCGGGCGCGGGCGGGCCCGACCCTTTCGCGTCCGTTCGGGCTGCGGGGCTCGGCGGGGCCCGGGCGGGCGCGCGGGGGGGGCGTCACGCCGTAGCCGGGCTGTGACCTCCGCGCTGCCTGCGGCGGCGCCCCCTGGCGGCCGGCTCTGTGTTCTCGGCGAGCACGTGCTGTGCGGTGCGGGGAGCGGGCCCGGCCCCGGGAGCGGCCCCGGGCCGGGCCCACGGCACACAGGCGGCAGCACGGGAGGGATCCCGCCTAGGCGTACACGGGATCCACTTACCGGGAAGAAAGTGTGAGCCCGCGTGCGGTGGGTCGCACGGGGCGGTTCATGGCCGCCCGAGGGGGTACGGAGCGTTTCGCGCCCTCCCGAGAGGGGTGGAGTGGGGATGGGGAGCGTTGGGTTTGGGAAGTTCCTCGGTGATTTTGTTCATTCCTCAGGAACAAAATGCAAGTAACTCCGTGGGTTTTTTTCGCAGTATCCCCACGTGCAGCTGGACGTAATGAAGCTTTCTGTGGATGTTGCAGCAGTGCATTTGCAGAGGAAGTTAGTTTCAATGGATGATGGTAAGTTTTTATTTTTTAATAATTTTTTTTTTAAGTATGGGGGCAGAAGCAGTTCTTATGAGGCTCAGGCTTAGACTACAGTTAGGACCACTAAATTCCAAATAGTTCCTTGGGATTGGATGGATGTGTAGCAGTCCACAATTTCACTCATTTAGAGGAGACTAATGTTTCCCAAGCAAACATTTGTCTGACTAAAGCAGTTTGACAGTGAGGAAGTTATAAAAATGTTTAGATTTGATATCTTGGAGTTTTTTTTTTATTTTAACTGAGCTCTTTTTTTTTTAAGTTAGTCTAGGAGAAACTAGTTTTATTGTAGTTTTAAAGTATTGTTAAATTGGTTGTAAGTATCATGTAAGGGAGACATTATATTTATGTGTTCTTTCAAGTCTTTATTCCTGTTAGAGAAGGAATTAAGTAAGTTTTCAAATTTCGAATATGCTGTCCTGCATTACTGAACCTCACGTCTGTAATAAAGTGTAATTTGGTTATGGTATATATTTTACAGGTATCATTAGAACTTGGTTTTTGTTGCTAGATAGACTAACCTAAATGCCATAGTACAATTTGTAATTTGAGACAGGGTGTCTGTGGCAGTAGCAGCAAATATTCTTAACTGGACAGCAAAATGAGTAATTGGAAAACCTGGGAAGATACCTGCTATGTCATAAGGTGGTTTCCGGACATTAGAAAGCCAGTGGTAGGATATGTTGAATCTAATTTTTAAATTCCTGGTTTTCTGGAATTTGGTTGTAAACTTTTTTAATTGAAGATTTGGTGGGAGCTCTTCACCAAATTCAGGTTTGCTTTGAGAAGTCAGGTATTCTTAACTCGTCAAGTTGTTGTGGAAGTCTGAAAATAGTGTGGGAGAAGCATTCATTTAATTTTCACATTTGGGTCTTCTACTGTGAATCAGAATTGATTTTGATACCGCTTAGCATTGCATAGGAGTGTCCTGGATTGGGGCTGATGGTTACTTCAGTTTACTCTGAAGGAGATCTTTAGCCCAGAAATGTGAATATTTGTTCCAAAGCTTGTAATTTGAAACCTGATCAAATACTCACTTTGTTCTTTTCTTTCAGCAGGTACAAGGTAGACAACATATCTTGAATTACTAAAAAAACGCTGTTTGCGTCAGAGTAATGTCAAAGTGCTTACAGTGCAGGTAGTGATATATAGAACCTACTGCAGTGAAGGCACTTGTAGCATTATGTTGACAACTGCCTCAGGAGATCTTGCAGGACTTCAGAGAATGGAAAGGTACAGTGTGGTGGTGTCAAGTGCTTTTTGTACTAAGGTGCATCTAGTGCAGATAGTGAAGTAGATTAGCATCTACTGCCCTAAGTGCTCCTTCTGGCATAAGAAGTTATGTCTTCATCCAGTCACTCAGGTTGAGACTGTAGATGTTCCAGTAGTTTTGTGCTTTGCAGACTTCTGTTAGTTTTGCATAGTTGCACTACAAGAAGAGAGTGGTTGTGCAAATCTATGCAAAGCTGATGGTGGCCTGTTATAATCTACATCAAGGACTTTAAACGCTTTCTGCTGGTTATGGGATATTTTGTGGCCTTCCTTATTTTAACAGCAGTCTAGTGAATGACAGCTCTTGTAGCACTAAAGTGCTTATAGTGCAGGTAGTGTTCACTAATCTACTGCATTATAAGCACTTAAAGTACTGCTAGCTGTAGAACTACACAATAAGTATGTCTTAAAATTTATTTGTTGTTTATTGAACACTGTTCTCTGGTTAGTTTTGCAGGTTTGCATCCAGCTGTATGATACTCTGCTGTGCAAATCCATGCAAAACTGACTGTGGCAGTGACAAGTCAGTCAGTGAGTGTGGAAAAATTATACCCCTTTCTACACAGGTTGGGATCAGTTGCAATGCTGTGTGTGTCTGTGGTATTGCACTTGTCCCGGCCTGTTGAGGTTGGTGGGGATAGAGGCTGAAACACCCTTGTAGCTTTAAAGAATTTCTCCTTCATTGATCCATGAAATTTTAAATTTGTAAGATTTTTTTTTTTTAATGTCATGTAATTCTCTGTGTAACCAAACATGGATTTTTTTGTATTTGGCTTCTTGTTTGTATGTATTGGATTTGTTTCTGACAGTATGTATTCATTGAAATTTTTGAGTGTTTGTTTTTTATTTTTTTTCAAAGCTTATATCATTACTTTTCTATTAAACTGAGGTGGATGCATGTTTGCAGTTTCTTCATGAATTTATTGGGAAGAAATGGATCTTGAGTATCAATCTGCATGAAAGTTCAGACTTTTTCAGGATAAGCTTGCTTTGCGAATGCAAATTACATAAAGGATTCAGCAGCTTCCTTTTGTAATGCTGCTTACTATATTGAAACTCTTCATTTTCTAAATGATAATGGGGTGCATTTTTAGCCTTAGTTCTTCCATCCAGAATGTGTCAAATTAAAGAGCAACAAATTAGGTTACAGGCGGAGCCTTAATCATTCATCACCTATGGAGTCTTAATATGTGTCCACTTATCGTGGAGTGTCTACATTGATGAGTGTAACAGTGGTCAGCTTGTAACTTTCTTAGTGAATCACTTAGGATGTGACACATAGCAATTTAATAAAGCATCTCTTGAGCTTCTTGAAGAACTTACCTAGATGAAAACTCATCCAAATATCTGCTTCAAAGAAGCTGAGATTGGTTATTAGAGAAAGATATAACCGGCTCTATAAGGAAGGGTCGCTAAAATCTGGAAGTGGAGCATTCAACATATCTTGCATTGTTGAAAGAGCTGCATAGTAGTAAACTACACTCGTAGCTCAAATGTTGATGGGTTTAGTTCTCAAACAGGCTTACAGAGGACTAATGCTATAAATTCAAATTACTCACTTTGCTGCTTTAAACTGCCAGACCCTATATAGTACTTTAAAGTAGAATAGAGTTCCTTTGTGGTGGGAAAATATGGGTCAATGCTGCCCTTGCTCTTCTTACTTCAAATTCAAATGGAATATGAAGCTAAATGGGTCGTTCTTAAAGAGTGTTAAACACTGGGTATTGCAGTGCTATCTTTCCATATTACTCTGTCCCCTAGCAAGAAGTTAAAAATACATAGATGCCTGTGACATTCTTAAACTTCTTTCTGAAGTAACCAAGCCATGTTGGACTTGTGCATGCTGCTCGGTTTCCACTGCTTTTGGTGTCTATCTCTGTTCAGGAAGTATTGCTCAGATAGGTTTCTTGCCCCAAATACTCTATTCCCAAGCTTAAAATTCTCTTCTTAGTCTTGCTGATTAGAGGAAGCTTGTGTCTGTGGAGTCAGCAGATGAGGTGTGTGTCTTGTCCTGATTTCTGGGTGCTCAGTTTCTGCAGTAATCTGCTGGTGATTTAAGGTTTAACTCCTTGAAGTGTAAAAGCAGTATTCTCAAAATACAGAAAATGTTTTATTATGTGATCATGTTTATACTGCCATGTAAGTATCAAGTTTTGAAATGCCCTAAGATGTTTATTAGTTGGACAATGAAGCCTTTTAACATCAAGTGTTTGCACAGGGAAGTTTTATGTCAGTGGAACTTGGTCCATTGAGTGTGTTGCAGTGTACCTAGTTTTAATGCCTTTATGTGAAAATGAAAACTTTGTCACATTTTTTTGTGTTCCCATCATTAATTCTTTTAATGCCTGGACTCCAGAAAAATACTTTGACATGGTGCTGGTATGAAAAATGATTTTGTAACTTAAACAGCATCTTCACGATGTAGTAAGCTCTGCTTTAGTCAAGAAGCCATTATGGCACTGCCTTTCTAATACTAGTCTTACTTGGCATGCCTTCAATACATCTTTGGCTTATTGGTTTTCAAACTTGTTTCACGTTAGTCACGTGCTCATTTTGGAAAACACCTTAATACTCTGTTTATATTTCACTTCAACTTGGTGTTCTCTGTTATATGTAGTAAGTAAATCCAGTCCTGTCTTACATTAAGTTCTGTGTAAGCGGGGCTTTTCTGTCATTTGAATGTTTCCTCGTAAATAATCATCAGCTCTGTACATTGGTTTCAGTGTAGCTGAGACTGAAGTAGTTGACAGTAGACTGTAGGGAGAAAAGTAATGCTGCTAAGTTCAGCTGGTTTTACTGAATTAAGTTGATCCTTGTCTTCAATATTCATGTAGAAGATGTACTAGTGGTTAGATGGCTGAAACAAGTGCCAGTTCTAAAATCCTGCAGAAATATCAAGAGGCATTTTCTGCAGATATATTCAGCTCTTCTGTTAAAAATGACACATGTGTGAGAAGCATATTACTACTGACTTTGATACAGGTATTCATTTTTACAGTGAGCTGTGAATTAGTGTGAACCACACAAACTTCTGGGAGATTGTAGATTTTTAGTAATTGTCTAAAATGGAGTTATTTTTTCAAAATGTATATGCAGGAAGAGCATAGCTTAAACTGTCTTCCTAAACAAAAAGTAAAAATTCCAAGCAATATTAACACTTCCTGTAGTCCTAGTGTAGCACAGTTAGCCTTATAAGTAAAACCTTTTCTGTTAACCATAGAAAATTTTGTGTACTCAGTATCTGAAAGCATGCTGGGAAATACAACATTTTTCCACTAATTTGTCACTGGGTGATACTGAAAACAGCTTAGTTCTTTAGAATTTACTTTCTTATGCAGACATTTGAATATCAAAATTGACTAGTGAGATGACTGTCAGGCACACAGACATTAAATGAACAGGACTAAAAAGGAGTCTCCCCTGCTGTGGTGGCACAGAGTTGGATTTCTCTGGTATAGCTGACTTTCTACCATAGAAAATTACTGCAATGCTCGATGTTCTACAGTACATCACTCGTATTTGTGTAGTTCATAAGTGGTCTTGTGTATGAAGTCTTGGTAAAGACTCAGCTTTCTTTAAATCTGGGATTATAGGAATTTGTTTCTATACCACTTTTCCCTATCATCCCTCAATCACAGAATTCACTCTCTGAAGCTTTTTCTCTCTTTGGTCCTGGTAGCTTCATGTGAATTGGCTAATGGCATTCAGTATGTGAAACAGATCCAGAATAGGAAGAAGGGGACTGCATCATGTTTAGGCTCTTCATAGAAACCTTGCTATAAAATCTGCAGTTCTCTGAAGAGCCACTTTCTGACAAACTTCCTTTCCTGTTCCTATTTTTTGATGTCTAAAGGAAAAGATACTGGAGGGAAATAAATGTGTGCTGTTAGAATTCTTCATTTACTGCATCTGTTCTGATGGGTATCTGCTGTGCATCTGTCTCTTCTATCTGTTTAGCATCTGTCTATAATGATACAGCAAGAGAAGTGTTGAAGCAGATACCTGTTAATGTGTATGGGAATTGTCTGGAATCTGAGATGATGCATGTGTTCCCACCCTGCCATTGTTGCATGCTACACATTCTGAAACTGCAGTTTGCAACAGGACAAACAAAAAATGTTGCATACATTCATTCCAATAGAGTAATACAAGACTGTTTAGTACTACAGCCAGCTGGGTTCTTGGTGGGAGGAGAACTGACTAGGAGGTAGAGACTGAGAGTTTCATTTTATATCTCTTATTCTGGATTTTTCACTGCTGTACGGAAGACAAAACTACTAAATCCATTGTAGTTTTTCATTCTTACTGTTAAACAAAACTTAATTTTGCCTAGTTTCCCCTTTAAATGGGTGAGCAATTCTGTGAATTTTGGGCTCAAGTGTTGGCGTTTTGGGTGTTTTTATTGGGATGGGGTGGAATGTTGGAGTTCTTCATTTCTGCACTTAGCTTACTAGGATGACATGACTAGGATGCCTTAAATGCCCAATGCTCAAACACAGAATGTTTGATCAAAAAAATTTATTACTAAATAATTTCAGGCTCTGTGAGAGTTAGTCAGGTTCTTTGCATTGGTAACAAACTACAGGCAAAGCTGTAAATGCAAATAGTTGTGACTTAGGTAGCCTTCAGTGGCATTTCATGACTCAAGGAGATTAGCACTTGAAGGACCAATTCCTTCGAGCATTACAAATTTGTACCAGGTTCAGACATCCACTTTAGCTGAGGAGGCAATCTCCCTAGTTAATTAAAGGAAAAAAATGGCTTTTACATGTGGCCAATGTGCTTTGCATGGAACAATTTTGACACAAATTCTGTGAACAACAGGCTGAGACTTTGAAGTGAAGAAATGCTTACTTGGATGATTGTTATTTTGGTAGTATCTGGGATTCAGACTGGTTTTGGTTACTTGAGCTGACCCAGCTAATTAATGCCTGGCTATCAGTGTGTAGCTTGAATTAATGGGGCAATGTTTGGTAAGGAAAAAAAAAGTCTGTGGTGAATGCTTAAGATTATGACACAAATAATCTATATTGTAGTCAGTGCAAAATACATCTAGTGATTTAGAAGTGTGTTGGAGGAATCTGACCTACAGGTAAGTGGTAGCTGGTCATGCCCCACTTTTAACAGAAAAATGTAGGCCTATAGTGTGATACTTGCTGGGAAGCGGAAGGTGATCAAGGATGCAAGTAAAGGAAGATGAAAAAACTGAATGGATGGTAAAGAGAGTAGAAAGCTCAGTTAAGGCAGA
This sequence comes from Agelaius tricolor, assembly GCF_023055355.1. Taxonomy (NCBI): domain Eukaryota; kingdom Metazoa; phylum Chordata; class Aves; order Passeriformes; family Icteridae; genus Agelaius; species Agelaius tricolor. The sequence continues at coordinate 38,577,368 of NW_027269267.1, read as the reverse complement.
GGAAGGGTAGCATGACTTGGGTTACTTAATCTCTGTTTTGTATTCTGCCAACAAGAATGTTAGAGCAACTGTCCTGCTGTGGGACATGTCAGCAGTTGGAACAGAAATGATCAGGAATTTAACAATGGATAAGATGCACAACAATAAGAAATCCCTTGGGTGACATGTTATAGAATCTTTAAAAGATTCCAGATACCCCCATCTTTTAAGTGTATTTATGGCCGTCCTTTTTCCTGCTGCAGAACAAATTAACTAGTTCCTGTTTATTGTACTTGATGCAGAGTGAAAGCTGCTTCTACTGTTGCAGAGGACTGGTATTTTTCTAGTTACTTCTGTAATTCTTTAACTGTCTTCTCTGCAGAGATGTAAAATATAAGCACTTAGGAAGTACTGAGTCACTAGTTAGTTGTTTTGATATATGTATATCATTTTATTTTCTCACTCTGTACTACTTTGGCAAAGGCCCATGTTTTATGTGGGAAATAACACTGTAGTTCCTGAATATTACTCTAATAGTTGGAAAAAGAAGATACTTGTGTTAAACCTTGTAAAACAGTGAGTTCAAGTTGGTTTTATTTTTTTTAACTTTCCTAGTAGTTTTCCAAAGACCAAAAAATGTCTTGAAGAACTTCTTTTATGTATCTCCTTTTCCACAGACAAACATGAAAACTTGGCACTATAAGGTGGCTGATAATTTTTTTTCTAATTTGATAAAAGGTTTTATTATGAAACAGTAATGTCTTAGGGACAACTTTCTTAACTGCAGAAAAGAGTGTCAGTATGTGTGATAAGCTCTGCTAATAGGGTTTTAATTTAGGTAAAATCTTAATTCCTACCTAGCAAAAGGTTTTGAAAAGCTGGTTGATTGAACAATAATTTATACCTAGATTTTATGATTGGAATTACTCCATGTGGGGTGAACGTGTATGGTACGGCTATATTAAATCATTTTTGATAAAATGTAATTTAATGAGTGACATACTACTGTTCTGGGGTGTAGTTTTGCGCATCAGTGTTATCACATGAAGCATAAAAGCAAATCATTACATCTTTGTGTCTATCGAAATAATGCACTGTAAGTCACAAATATCTTTGAAATTATATTATGCTTATGTTCTCAAGATTTGTGGAGGATTTTGGGTTGAGAAGTGCTCCCTTTCAGCCGTCACAGGGAAATTTTGCAGTATAATACTGCACAGGGTGGTTCACTTCCATAAGCAAGTTGTAGCCCTGAACTGCTCAGTTTTTAATTTAGTTCCAATCTGAAGGTCCCACGGCTGGTTTTAAATCTTTTGTATGTCACCAAATTGTACTCTTTGTATTTGCCAGCATCTTATGGTAGAGCTTTAGTTCTTATCTTGCATTAACAGATATGTGGTGCTTCTAAATGTATTGGACTGGATATGTGTGCAGGTGAGTATGCTGTAAGAACTGATGAGGTGTTAAAAAGCCCAAAGATGCTTAGTTACATAATTATGAGAATGAACGTGGAGTATTTTGTAGTTGCTTGATTACCAATCCTGCCAGAGGTTCTTGGAGTATTTTCAGTGGTCAGCCAATAAGTTTGGAATGCCTCAGACTTTGGGGGAAAACAGAACTAGAGATGCTAAAAAAAACAATTGTGCTCAGTCTTTGTCCTTTAGTTACTGAGTGCCTGGGAAGTCGGTCTTTCCAGTTCTCCCCATTAACGTGTTTTCAAGAAATTCACTGATCCCAGCTTAAATCCAAATGGTTGAGTTGTGAATAGATCCTAGCAGGCAGCATTTGAGAGGCTGCTCTAGCAGTATAGTGAAAGGAAGTTTTGCTCAGGGAGATTGCACCAGCAGTCTGTAATATGGGTTATCCATGGAGATCAGTGCAAACAGAAGTGAGCCTGTTCTTTGTCTGGCCAGGTCTGAGTCAGCTCCTGTTTGAAGCTGTATTCTGAATGAGGATGATTCTTTTTACCTTTATTTCCTAGCAACTCACGTCCAAAGATTGTATAGATCACTTTGACAACAGGTGTTCACTTGTTGGTATCTACTATTCTTGTCCCTTTTGAAGGTTTGTTTATTAAATTCAGCCAGTAATTAAACACACAGTCAGTAGAAAGATGCAGTTACACATGAATTCAAATATGTACTGCACTTGAAATTTGGAAAGGAAAACACATACCATATTTTCATGTCACTGACGTGTTTCAAAATGGGAGGTTGGGGTGGATGGAGGTTAAAACATAAGGGTAGAGTAGGGGAGGAAAGGGAGAAAAATAATTGCTGGAAAAGAACCTTGTCTGTGGGGGAGACTAGAACTATGATCTCTCCAAGAAAGTCTAGAAAGTCTAGGTAAACTGCTTGGAGTGATAGTGTTTTGCCATTCTTGGGTTCATAATAATGCAATAGTGGTATTTATTGCAAACTAAGTTTCTTTCTAAGAGTGGAATAAATTTTCCTACTTTTTGTCTAGTGGGTTTGGTTTGGTGTTTTGGGTTTTTGGGGGTTTTTTGGGGGAGGGGGGGTGGGGGGCTGATTTTTTTTCGAGAGGTATAAAAAAGCCTGCAGAATTCTGCTGGACTGGTAGACTAGTTTCATTTCTTGTATTAATTCTAACACAGCTCTTGAAGTATTTTGACTTTTCTGTGGTAGTCCATTCCCCTCTGGTGATGTATTTCACATAGGGAGGCTTAGTCGTTTTGGGGGGAAGGGGTTTTTTTTCCATTTATAAGAGAAAATGCAGGAGTGTTAAGAGTTTTGAACTATTTCATTAATAGGGTAAGTGAAGTCCTCTTCATTGTAACGAGTTTCTTGATTACAGAGAATAGAATATAGGTTGCTGCTTCAAATTGGTGGTTTTCAAATTACGTTTTTTCTTTTTTTTTGTAAAAATTAAAAACTTCTATCTTAAAAAATTTTCACTGTGAGAATGAAGAGTGGTTAAAAAAGGAATCAGAGCTTTGGTGAATCCTTTCTCCAATATTTTGTGATGGAGTATTCAAAGACTGTCCTGGATTCTGTCTGAAGATGCAGGTACTCTTGTGTTAACACACTACTTTCTTTTCCTCCCCAAATCATCAAGTTGTTTCCTGGCAACATTCCCTAGTATATCAAAAAGTAAGGCCTTCTTGCACTGATTGGTTGTTTCTCTGGGTTAATTTCACATAGCAGTTGGCAAAATAGCGTGTCTGGACTTAACCTGGAATTTGAGCTCTATCCTTCATCTACTGAGAAAGTTCCCATCCAAACTTCAGCAGCATCATTGGCCATGACAGACATATTTCATATTCTGACGTACAAATGGTTACCTGGGAAAATAGTTTGTGGGAGCTGCCAAAAGTGTACATACAGAGGTATTCAGTATTGACAGCTGGGAGCCACATTCTGGTATCTGCAACCATGTGGAGTTAAGCTCCATCTGTGCATGTATAGTTCACTTGCTAAGTGCCTCTCTAGTACTAAATTAAGAGCTCAGTCTAAAGTGTACAGATTTGTAGGCCTCTTCTCCTTTGGGAACAGGAAAGCTATAGAATGTTAGGGATCACCTACTTCTAGAAATCTGATTTCTAGGACATTTAAATTAGGTTACATTTTACCTTATATTATTTTATAAGAAGTGTGGGGAGCCAACAGGAATGTAAGCATGTTATTACAGACATAAAGAACTGTCTAGAATTCAAGAAAAAATGAAGGGATTATCTATATTCATAAAACATGAACTAGGTATTTCAGAGTTTTGCTAGTGATAAACTGAGCCTTCTCTCTGTAGCCTAAAGGGAGCCTTGGTCAAAGAATTAAAACCATAAATGGGTAAAATTAGTTTACTGTTAATCTTCTGGGGAGTTCTAATAAAGCACAAAACAAAATCTAGATCAAGATTTTATAAAAATATGCAGGTGTATGTCTTCCTGTCTGCGTGGCTGCTCAGAAGCATTCTTTGGGATTGAGTGGTCTTTGGTGGTGTGGGAAAATCCATCCCTTGCATGAATGTGAAATATTTATAAAGTCTTGCACTCCTGAGTTGCTTTGAATGTCTTCTTTATGGATGTCTGGTTTTGATGTGAAAGTGGCATTGCTGAGGAGTACACCTGGGCTTGAAAGTTGCACATTGAGATGGGAGTTGAGCTCCCAGGACAAGAAGCCAGGAGCTGCTAACCTTTGGGATAACAAAGGACATGGAGATGGATGCTGCCAGCCAGGTGAATGGACACTGAGAGACACAGCAAGAGCTGGGAATTGTTTGGATAACAAAGGAGATGAAGACTGGTGACCCAATGAGATGGATGGACACAGAGATGGGGCAGGAGCCTGGGAGACTGAGGGGACAAAAGCCCGGGAGTTCCTTAGTTCCTGGGTTCTTCCTCAGAGGCACCATCTTGGGCTGTGGCTGTGGAACTGTGCTGGGAATAAATAGATTCCTGTAATGAGGCATCCGAGACCTTGCTGTGGGTAACCTGGTCTGACTGTGTGAGTGGGGTGAGCGGGGAGCCAAGCTGGGCTCCCATCAGGTCACTGGAGCTGCCTGCTGGGAAGGGGCTTCAGTCCCAGCAGTGGAAGTCTGGCCCTGGGGAGTGTGACTGGTGGGCAGCCCCTGAATGGTCGGAGTGGGAAGTTTCCTTACCAGCACTTGATAAAATACATGATGCCACAACTTGAGCTGGTGTGCAGTGTGCTCAAGAGACGAGTGCCATTTCCATAGGGCAGCAACACCACCATGTGTTTGACTGGCAAGGCAGGGCAAGTGCTGTTCTTTCATGTGGTAGCTGTAGCTTGTAGAAGTGGTGCATTAATCAGTATTTGAACACCCTGTCAGAACTTCAGCTCTCTGCTCTGCTGGTCTTTTCACTAACTAGAGATTTATCTCTATTTTACTCACTCAGAACATCCTCATCGATTGGCTTTTTATGGCCCCAACAAAATCAAACTTCCCTGGTGTCTGGATTTCTGGTGTGCTCCTGATTGATAGGTGGGAAATTGCACATATATTGTAAGGATATAGACATTTATAATCTTGATTCATCTGATTGGTCAGTTCTAGTATCAGGGTTATGTTTGTCTTTTGCTAAGAGTTCTCAGGCTCCTTTAAGATCTGCCAAAAGTCTGAAGTGCAGCTTTTTTATCACTCTTCCTAAGCTTTGTTTGAAAGTTTTCTAAGAAAGTTTATCTTTGTATGTGGATAATTAACCTTTTATATAATTGTTTAGAAATATTACAATGTTGGTTTAAAAGTGCTGTATTTTAGTCAGAATTTTAATAAGTACTGTGGATTTCAGGAAACATTTTGGGGAAGCTTTTAGTAAAACTATAGATACTTGCAGTTTCTCTGATTTCTTCTGACTTGCTTTTAAAGCTAGACTTTCCCTAAGCATACAAGGTCAAAAAAAGTAACTATGCTCCCAAATGACATTTCCTCTTTGCCCTTGAGGGGCCTAAGAAATGGGTTATAGACAAAAGAGGAGCTTTTTCTACTTTCTTCAAGCTTCAGGAATTGTTCTTCACAGCTGCTTCTTGTTTCCCTATAATAATCAGCTTCTTGTAGTTGATTTAGTAAGATAGTTGCTGTAGAGTCTGCCTCAGTGTATATATTTTCTTAACTGCTTGAGCTATTATTTTATAGTAATGAGTGCAACATTGCATTAAGATAAAGTAAAACTTATTAAAATTCTGAGTTTCTCATAGTTGAACTGTGCAGTTGACTTACCTTGTAGCTTTCTTGTTCTGTCTTCTACCTGGAGACTGCAGTGGTGTAATATAAACTCATCTTGTTCCAAGATGCCTTGCAAACTGAAATTCGCACTGTATACTGTTGCCTAATGGTTAAAATTCTCAAACTTTGTTGTACTCATTTTCAGGTGTTCCTTATCTTGTGCTGATTGAATTCAGGTAAAAATAGAATAGTTCAGTTGGAAAGTACCTACAACAATCATCTAATCCAACTGCTTTTACCACTTCAAAAAATTAAAGCATGTTCCTCAGGGCATTGTCCCAGTGCCTCTTAAATATTGTCAGGCTCAAAGCATTGACCACCTCTTCCCGAAGCCTGATGCAGAGTTTCACCCCCTTCTCAGTAAAGAAATTATTCCCTGGTGCAGCTCTGAACTGTTCCCACATGTCCTATAACTGATCTCAGAAGAGATCAGCACCTCTCTCTTCACTTCTCCTCAGGAAGCTGTAGAGAACAATGTGGTTGTTCCTCAGTCTCCTTCTTTCCAAACTAAACATCAAAATCCTCAGTCACTCCTCATGGAACATCCCTTTCAGCCCTTCCATCAGCTTGGTTGCCCTCCTCTGGACACATACAAGGATCTCAATATCCTTCTTAAGTTGTGGACCCAGCACTGCATACAGCAGTCGAGGTGAGGCCGCACCAGTGCTGATTACAGAGGCATAATCCCCTATCTTGACAGGTTGGTGATGCTGATTTGATGCACCCCAGGGTGTGGTTTCACCTCTTGGATGCCAGGACACACAGCTGACTCACATTGATCCTGCTGCCAAGCAGCAACACCAGACCTCTTTCTACAGGGCTGCTCTCCAGCCACTTCTCTCTGTTTGTCCTGGATGCAGAATTTGGTATTTGGACTTGTTAAGTTTCACCTCATTGATGATTATCCAATGCTGCAATCTATCTAGATACTTCTGCAAGATTTCTCCAGAGAGTCAACAGCACTTTCTGGAGAGTCCCAGTTTGGTGTCATCAGCAAACTTGCAAATACTGTGTTCAACTCCACAGAATGTCAGAGCTTGGGACAACTGAGACATTTGGCTTTCTTAACTGAGTTGGTAGAGCTCAATTACAGAAATTTATGGTTAAAGTAGGCATGGTAAGGAAATTAAATAGAGGGAAATAAAACATACGTGTATTTGAAGATAAAAGTTCAAGATAAACTTAAAAAACAACAAGGTGTTCTTTTAGCAGAACATGTGGTTGTTTTAAGAGTGTGCTCTGAGGTAAATCTGCATTCATTTTGCTCATTAATATAATAATTATGTTCAAGTGTTTTAAATTCTGGATATAATGGTTTGCAGTAACAAATGTATAAAATTCATTATGAAAGGCTTGCTTGAACTTCTTATGATCTAGTGTGCGAGGAAATGCATCTGCTGCTTAGTTATATGTAACTTTCATTTGAGTGTCTAATTGAAGGGAGAACTGGAAGAGCTTCTAGGGTAAATGTCATATCTTTAGAGATGGCAATATAATAATTTGAGACATGAAATATCTTTTTATAAAATTTAAAGTTTTCATAATTCTAATGGGATAAATATGATTTTATGTCTTAAGTAATGAAGGAAACTCAGTGGTCCCAAAACTTAACATGATGTGTTCTGTACTTACTATTCTGGAATAGAAGTTAGGTAGCTGTTGCCATGTTTGAACAGTTGGTGGCTCCAATGCTTTGCAGCTATCACAATATACTGCCGAAACAAGTTAGTTCAATTATAGCTGTACCAAACTAGTTAGAAGTGTAAAAGGAAAATTGGAATCAGGAATTTAGTAAATAGCTAAACACTTGCAACTTGCATTTTATGCCACTAGGTAAATATCCCCTTTTTAGCTCTTAGATAAGCATAAACGCCACTATTACTGTCTAGCTTGAGATAAATTATAAAGGGGCTCCTTTACAAAGTGCCAGTTCATAATCAGTAGCAATATTATTAAAAACGGCATTGCTGCCAGCATCCCTGCTCCATATTGCTGGATTATACATGCAGAACAAATTACAGCTATCCTGACCAAGAAAGAGGAGGGAGAGAATAATCAATCAATTTCTGGAAAAGAGGCAGACATGAACATGTAGACAGTCGTTAAACTGAGACTTGCTCAAGTGCTTATGTACCTAAAAGGCAAAGTACTTTTGTTTATGGAAATAAAGGATTTGTTGGGCACTGGTACTTGACAAAACAAGATGACAACTTCTAACAGAAGAGCAAGTGCTACTTCGAGTCATTGCAGGAACATTTAATAAACACAAAACTTGAAAAAGGTTGTGAAAAATATTAGTCCTAGAAGTCTTGAGAGAGTCTTAGATAAATGTGTAGACATGAGACTAGAAATGTCTGGTGATGACTTCTTCCAGGTTTTTGACCCCCAAAAATATGACTAGAGAGATGGAACATTACTCCACAGGTTTTCCATGTTCTAGAGAAAAGGAAAATGTAGATTTTTTTTGTTGTTGTTGTGGTTCACCACTGTTGGAAAACTACAGTCTGGTTTAGATTAAATATTTATATTATGCCATCCTGAACTAGTACAGGTATTATGTTATGGTATTCTGCCTTGTTTTTCATCTGGATTGTTATTACCATGTTTTATTCTTGAAACTTCTGTAGTTGATGGTAGAAACAGCACTGCAGGACAATCAGAGGGAATGCAGCCTTGCAGGTACAGCATGGCTCTCCAAACCACAGTGAGGTAAAGAGCAGTTTGAGAAGACACAGTGAATGAAATCATATAGTGACCCAAAGTTACATGCAAGTGTAAGTCTGGACGTAGCATTTTCTTTCTGTACAGTTGAATGTTAAGAGCTAAAGAAATTATTTTTGGGGCTGAAAAAATGGGGGAAAGGATTTGAGGAGTCTTTAAAATGTGTAAACTTAAGACCCTTCATTTTTAATTCCATTTGTTTCTGGAGGAGATGAACAAAAATTAGCCCTGCTGATTAGAATTTTTATGTCCATTTTGATTGCTATATAGCATTATACTATCCTAGCAATATTTCATCAAACAACATACACTAGCAAGGTGAAGTAAAAAAAGGTATCAGTTCAATACCTACCCTTACTTCTATTTTTCTTTTTAAATTAAATTTTTTCCTATTCAAAATTCTTTATATTCAAGTCTTCTAAGAGATGCACTTGAAGACAAGGCTGGAATATAGTTAGGTGTTGTATTGCACTAAATAGTTATTTAGTAGTTGTTTGCACTGGGTGGTGGGAAATTTGTACTGAGTATGTTATGTCATGGAGATTGTTATTCCCCCTCTCTGATTGCATGGTCTCTCCCCCATGCACCCCCGTGCTACACACCTGGTGGTCTGTTCCCTGGTTACCCCGCCCCTCGCCCCTCCCCAGTGGCATCCCATTGGCCACGGTCCTCTTTCCCCGCCCCCCTCCTCAGATATAAAACTCCACTGCAGGTGTGTTACGCCCTCTTTTCCACCTGGGTGGTTGCTGGAACCAGAGTGTCCCATCCCAAGCCAATAAACAGGACTCTCATCCCCACGTGGAGAAGAGCACTTCTCGTCTTTTATTTCTGTCTATGCAAGACTGTGTGGGCTAGGGTTCGAGCTAGCCAGATTGGACCCATACAACAGCCCAGAGACACGCGGACTCTTGCAGTTAGAGACACAATTCAATTACTGGAGAATTCCCTTAGCTTTTCTTCTCAGCCTATAACATTCTTTTCAAGTATGTTCTGTGATCACCTTTTTATATTTTTAATAATATTTCTATCAATATTAATTGTTGATAAATTTTATTGAAACCAGGTAGTACAAAAATTGAACTTATACGGTTATTATTACACAGTACTATGTATTATCTACACAGTACTCCAGAACAGCCAGTGGGCAACAGCAGATTAACATCTCAAAGTATTTCCATGCTGCACTGATTAATTCTTTTTCCTACAGTGGACTCCAAAGTTACCCACATGTAATATATAGCTCCCATCAAATATATATGTTAATGCTATTGAGAAGATGGGGAAAACACACCAATCTGAGCCCCTCATCCAGGACTAGTCAGCTCATTAGTGGGGATCAGTTTGGTTTCAGCTTGTGAAAGGATTTGTGTCTTTAAGAAAAAATTTGTCTTCTGTGTGGCAGTAAGATGTAGTAGGAAAATTTATGCTAGGTATCTCCTTAAGCACACTAGCTTTTTTTTTTCTTTAATGAGGACCTTGGCCTTACTTTTTCCAGGTACTGGTTGCATTTTGCTGTTTCATACAAAATGCAAAATAAACTTGAAGTACACTTCACAAGTAGTTCAGGGATAAGAGTGTTCATGAAACTTTGTGTGGTGGATGGCTTTGGTATTCACATTATTTCCACTTGAAGATTTTTCGTGCAACTGAGCCATTTTGGATATCTCATACCTATAACAGCAGAGAAGTACCTATTAACAAATAACTATATGCATTAGGCATATAGCCATTAACATCATTATGTAATTGCCGTAATTGACATCATTACTATTGACTTTGCATTGTGAATTTCATTATCAAGTTAATAAAGTTTTTGTGCTGATGGAAGTTGTGTCCTGATAAATATAGACTGATCCATAAAAAGAGTTAATGATGTCGTTTGGTAGGAGGTTTAACAGCCTTTGAATAGAAAGCTGTGGCTGTATTTTGTGTATTTATAATGCAGGAAAAAATCAGTGCTAGCATTTTTAGATTAAATTCTTGGTCATGTGTAGCAAGCATATCCCACTTGGTAGACTGGTGTTCTGGTTTTCCCCAGACCAGCTGCTACAACTACTACAGTGCATGTTAAGATAATATCAGAGATTGATTGCATAGCCTTGCCACTTAAAAAAAATACATTAGCATCTTGCATGTTCACTTGGGAGGTGGGAAAGTTTGGATCTGTGTCAAGCAGACAGAGACAGCTAGTCACTTGAATCTTGAATGTGTGAATGGTATTAAAGAAAATGAAGGTGACTGCATTAATTTTCTTTGATACTTACTTACTTACTTGATAGTTACTTACATCAGGTGTAACAGAGTTAATGTGTTTTGGTCTAAATTCGAGACTTCCTACGAATTCTTTACCTTAGTGTGTCAATTCAAGGGGGACCTAATGGTGAGGTAGGTCACCTGTTCAACACTGGCAGTGTGTAGCTCCTAGTAATCTAAAAATAGATGCATGGGAGTTGTTACTAATGGAAACTTAAACCTTTACTGCCTTTCAGGAGTGCCTAGGTCTGTCCTGATTTTTAAAATGAAAAGAAAATATGAGATTAAGAGTGTTCACCCCAGAATATCTAAGGAAGTCTCCATGGAAACAGTGTACCTAGCAGTAAGAAGAAGTACTTTTGAGAGTAAATGGCTGACTGCTGAGCTATGTTTGAAGTATAAATTATTAAATGAATAAAACCTTTATGAAAATAGATGTGCAATTACCTTCTGGGTACAGTACTCTGAAGTGAATACTGGAATTTGGAATTACTGTGAAGAACGGAAGCTGTGCCTGTGTAGGCAGGATCCCAGGTCTGAACTTCTGCACCCTTTTCCTTTTCAATTGAAGTGGGAAGTCGGTCCTGCAGAGCTCGGGGCCGGGGCTGTGGAGGTGTATGGCGGGGAGAAGACCTTTCCCCTCCCCCCGTGTCCCCAAGCCGAGGGTGCGCCCGCGGGAGCGGGGCACGCCCCGGGGGCAGCGGCAGCAGGCAGGCACAGCGCTTCCTCGGCTTTTCCTGGGTGCCAGCGGCTGGCTGACTTCACCGGGAAGATGGAGGGCGTGTAGAGAGTGTGGAGAGGCCGGGAGCTGGGACAGAAGGGATGCTGGGACCGTAATGCGCGGGGGAAGCCTCCGCTGAAGTTAATGGAAGAATAGCATCTGCTCCGTGCTTGAGGGCGGGAGGAGCAATGCTGGTGGTCTGTCATTGTTGAAGATGTCCCTGCTCGTCACAGGGGAATTGGACTAGAGGGCTTTTAAAGGTCCCTTCCAAACTTTACTGTGTTTGTAGTATACTGCTCTGTGGTCTGCATCTGTTTCCCCAGTGTTCTCTCTCTCACGTGTCCCTACCTGAGTTGTCAGCTCTTTGTCATTGCAAGCATGAAACAATAATACAGTTTTCTCATTAAGAGTTCAAAAATATTTTCAGTTAAAATTAATATTTTTCCCTTCTTTAAAAAAAAATCAAAATATCCCAACCCCAACCAACATTTTTGAGAATTTATCTCAAAATCACGTTACAATTTTGCAAGACTAGCATAAACTCTTTCAGCTCTACTTTTAATGAATCATTAGATTAATTAAACTTAAGAGTTGTGTGTGAAGTTTTACAGGCCTCACTAAGTTTATGGTATCATTGGTAAGTGTGGCATTGTTATGAATATAAATGCTGTGTAGCTTTTAGTTCTAGGTCACCAGCTTTAGTATCCCAACCTAAAATAAGGTTACTATTTGGGGTGAGTTTTTTGTTTTTCTTTTTCTTTTTGGTTGTGTTTTTTCTTTACTATCTATAGAATCATTATAATAGCTCTATTTAACTCAAGAAAAAAGTTGGTGATTTCTTTTGTGTTTTTTGTTTTGTTGTTGTTTCTCCCCATGCTGTTGCTGTAACTTCAAGAAGTTCTGTTTCAGTCCTAGGATCCCCCCTCTGTTCAAAGCTATATAAAAATCAAAAGGATGGTATCCAGAGAGCATATATTAGATCAGAAATAGTATTTGACCCTGGGAGATGATGTGAACATAGCAGTCAACACAGACACTGGTCTGTCTCCTTAATCAATAAAGATTGATTTCCTTTCTTTACTATGGTATGTATAAAAATAATAGTCAAAACACTTATTCTTCTAAATCACTCTTCAAATCTTTTTACTATGAGGCAGCTTAATAGATGTTTGAACTACTTTCAGATACATGAGAATAAATAGCATCAAAGTATATGATCATTTCAGAATGTGGAGACAGGTGCTGTAGTCCTTGGGAAGTAGAAAAGCCCCTTTGCATCCTGAGAGGGGACCACTTAAAAGGATATGCAACTGAAGACAAGCAGCTTGTGTTTGACACAATAAGGAATATGAGAAAAGCAAACATGGTCTAAGCAACAAGTTGGAAAGGGTTATTTTTGTAGTAGCTCTCAGAAGAGATGAAAACAGGAAAGGTGGAACATCCATATAAAGTGTTTTCAGTTGTTACAAGATGACAGTCCAAAGGAGAATGTAATTTGTGTAGATGAGGAGGAAGCTTAGCTGTGTTCCAAAAATAATAGAAAGCTTCATTTTAGCTTCCTGTGATTTAGAGGGATAAATTGAAGATCCTCCTCTGGCCTTATGCCAGTGTTTCAGGTAATAGAGTGGTATTGTTTGTGATAAAGGAAATTAGACAAAAGGAGAATTTGTAGAAGGGGTATTCTTAAGTCATCTTGTGCTAACACCTAGATATCCATGAGGAGCTATCAGGTGTGTATGTTCAGGCTTTGGCCAAGAAGATACAAGTCTAGACAATGCTAATGTTCTCTCTTAAACTTCATATATATGTATATATATTCTCATGTTAAAATGAGAGGAGTTCCTTTTTTCTGCAAACCTGCTCCATCACAGGTATCTCACAGGGTCACACTCTCCTTCAGGCATCCACCTGCTCTGGCATGGGGTTCTCCACGGGATGCAGGTGGATCTCTTCTCCATCGTGGATTCACTCACAGGTCACAGACCTTTCAACTCAAGTTCAGACTGAAGTTCCAGCCTGTCCAGTACAGCAGGACAGGAACAGCAGCCACCACACTCTGGCCACATGCCATCCCTTGGAGCCACATCTGAATGGCTGTTAATCAAAGCATTCCCAGGCACAATACAGTAAGGTGATAAAGCAAAATACAGTAAGCAAAGGCAAAATGTGCCCACTAAAAAGCAGTAGATTCAAAATACAGTCACAAAAGTGAGCCCCATGGCAAGAGACAGGAGCCTGCTCATTACTAGCTAAACAGCACTAGCAAATAAAATTCAGTCTAGTATATCCCAGAATAATTAATTTTTGAAACTTGTTAGCTAAAATACACATTTTAAGACTAAAATCAGGGAAGTTTTGAAGCATAAAACTTGAAATTAAATTCAATCTTTTAATGGAGCAAAAATTAATTATTTCCTTCACACTTTCTATGCTACAGCTATTAACAAAAAATAAAAATCGAAAAACCAACTCTCCAAATCCCCCAACAAACAAAAACCCACCTCACCTTTTGGACAAAACTAGAATCTTTCTCATGTGGTAAGATCTAGTTAAAACATGTACATTCAATTTCTTACCAAAAACTTTCCTTTTCCCTTAAACTGTCGAGTTGGAGGACATAGGTTTCTCTGAATTGCTATTAGTGGAGGACATGAGAAAGTACTGGTTCCATTTGAAGCAAAGGGGTTCTAGAGATTTCCCAACATCATCTATTGCTGTAGGCAAACTTCCATGTGGTTGTGGGGTAAAGGAGAATTCTGTAAGTAGGAATACTTATATGTTTTTCTTAACTTGCAAGAATTTTTCCCTGAATACTAGTACTTTATTTTCTTAAGTTTACTGTGTGTGCGCTGCACATCTTGTATTAGATGTTGAGGATGGCATTTCAAAATTTACAGAATTTGCTCTACCATCTTCAAATTGCTGAATAAGATCCTATGTTCTCTGGCTCTCATGTTCAGGTTGTTTTCCCTAGTGGTATTTTTCAATATCTTAAAAAAGACTATTTAACTGAATGACAAAGGGTTCACTGCCTAATACCAGCTTCCATACAAGACATTACAATTTATTTTTTATTTATTTACTTTATTCTAAACCAAATATTTTTATTTGCACTAGGACTCACTGTTTTCTTCCCTCCCTCCCCTCTTTTTTTCATGAGGGCTTAAGGTGTCTTTTGCTGTAGTCTGCTTTATCAAGAAGATTGTAACCTGTCATCTGTGTACACTCTTTATACATCAATGTATAAGAAAAGCACAACAAATTCTGTTAAAGGACATTTAATATAATCTACGTTGGAGCTTGCTGACAGAAGGAAGTTGCCAAGCCCAGGAGTATGGATGATTGAGAAATACTGGTCCTCTCCCCTTCTTATGAGCTGTCATTCAGTAGACTGGATAATGACATTGTTTTATTGCTTTGCTCAGTAGTGGTTGATCTTTAGTGCAAATTTTAATAACTTATGTTTCGGTTTGTTAACTGTATTCAAATGAAGGTGTGGAATAATCCACACTTAGAACTGGTTTTGCAGTTTTGTCTTGAAATTGCTGACACGGATTAAAGATTTCTTTTAAACTGAAAGCCTTATGTTTTACAGTGCTGAATGACCACTTGCAGCTTCGAAGCACACTAAGAAAAATTTCTGGCTCTCAGGGGTAAGGTGTGACATTTAAAATTTGTGCATGGAGCAAATTCTTGATTTTGGCATCAAGGAAGCTGTTCTTAAAGATAACCTCATGCCTCCCAGATGCTTCCTTGGCTGCTCTAACAGCTCCCATTGGACTTCAGCTTGTAGACAGGACAGGAGTTTGTAAACTGGTCCCGTGTGTCACGTTTGCCTTAGGAAACTGAAACTTTTGAAGATGCCCTGAAGACTGCCGAATTCTTGGAAACTTTTGTCAGAACAACAAAAGTTTGGCATTTCAAGCCAAACTGAACGGCGTACCTTACTGACAGTGTTAAGCCTGTTGCTAGCAGTCCCCCAAAGCGCTGTAATTTTTTTTTTTTTTCGTGTTTTGGGTCGAAATTGCTCCCGTACCACGCCAGCTCTTGCTTTGCCTTTGGGTTTCTCCTCCGCAGCCCGCACTGCCCGCACCCCGGGTGTACGTGGTAGGGCGGGGGTGTTTCCTCTCGTCCCCAGCCCCGAGACGGGCGCTGGGCAGCGCTCTCCCGCTGCCGCCCTGGGCGGGGGCTGGGCTGGGCCGGGCCGGGGGAGGGTCCCGGCGGGGCGGCGGGCGGTGCCTCCCCCGCGGCGGCTCTCGGGGCGCCTCGGCCGCGTCCCTGCGGCAGCTGGCGGCGGCCGCGGGCCATGGGGGGGAAGAGCCTCTGCCTCGGCGTCCTGACCGTCGCCGTCCTGCTCCTGGCCGCCGCCTCGCAGGGTGCGGAGCCGCCGCCGAGCTGCGAGGCGGTCCGGAAAGTTTTCCAGCTGCGGCGGCTCGGCCCGCTCGGCGGCGTCCCGGAGTTCCCGCGGGCAGGTAAGGCAGAGCTGGATGGGGCAGGAGGCGCCGGGAACGGCGGGGCCGCCGCGTTTAAATTCGGTGCCGCCGGCGGCGATGGGTGGGTGGTGCTCGTGGCCGGGCTGGGCACCGC
The DNA here is from genome assembly GCF_023055355.1 of Agelaius tricolor. Taxonomy (NCBI): domain Eukaryota; kingdom Metazoa; phylum Chordata; class Aves; order Passeriformes; family Icteridae; genus Agelaius; species Agelaius tricolor. The sequence goes on along the minus strand of NW_027269267.1, from coordinate 38,561,407 downwards.
GGGCACATCGGGTCCCCCGCTTGGTAGCGACATCGCGGCTGGCCCCTTAAAGAGAGAAGACGCTCTTCCCGGGCTGTGGGCACTGGGGCACCCCGACACCTGCCTAAAACTCCCTTGTGCCCACCCAGTTCTCCTCTGTACCGCGCAGAGCAGAGCGAGCCGGCTTCAGCTGGGGTCATCCTGCTTCCAGCCGGCCGTGGGCAGGCACAGGTACAGCGGTGCGAGCCCTGGGGTTGGGGACAGCCACCGAGCTGCGGCTGGGGCTGCTGGAATCACTCTGCTGTGAAATGAGAGTGACTTACACCGCTGCCAGTGCTCGGGCTGCGCATTTTCCGTACGGATATCTGCCTGTCACTGGAACGTAATGGAATAAAATTCCCGGGAAAGTAGAGTCTTCATGGCAATTTGAATATATCTAGCATTTGTATCAGCGGTTAATTTTTTTTTAAAGTAGATGCTGAATGACGTTGCAAAGCACATATATAGTAAGGTGTATGGTTTTAGGTTTGAGGTTTTGGTTCCAGGTTTGTGAGAACCTCAGTTGAACTCAGAGGATTAAAATGCAAGTATTTTAATGATCAGCGGTATAGGATGTAAAACCAACTTTTTTTTACACATCTCTAAAGTGTGTTCATGTTTGGCTGACAGGTTAACTAGTAAATGTGAGTCCGTGCTTTTTAAACAGAGAACGCAACAAAAGCTGAGTTAATGTCCCCCTCACTTTTAAAATATCAATAACTAACCTCATTGTTTTTTTAAAGATAATTTGTGTGGTTTTTATTAACTCTGCAAGTTGAGATAAGGCATACTAAGTTTATTTTAAAGGAATCCCTCCAAAATAGAGCTTTTAATAACTCTAGCTTTAAATGTGATAGATAATGCTTGACATAGTCAATATTGCATTGTGTAGTTTATAAATTGGAATACTATATTTATTAACAGTACGTTTATCAACATGCATGGTTGTCTTCTTGCATTGTCCTAACCTAAAGATTTTATAATTGTCTTTGATAAAAAGAAAATAAACACTTCAGTTGGAAAGACTGATGAGACAGGTACTGTTCAAATGAAGGTGTCTGGAAAGTGAAATCTGAGTTACAGTCCTGTCGGCGATTTAGTTTTTCTGTGCTGATTATTTGTGTGAATAATCTCAGTATGAATGATATGGTATCACTTTATCTATGTTCTTCTCATTCCATAGCCTAGTGTAAATTTTATGCTTTCACTGTTATTATTTATTTTGATTACTGTACTTCATTTGTGTACTAGGGATAGGAAGGAAATAATGTTGACTCAAGAGGAAAGAGCTACAGTGCTTTATACAGGTTTCTTCTGCTCTGCTCCTCTGATTTCCTCCTTTCCCCTATCATATTTTTTGTACCACTACTCACTTTCTTCTTTTGATTTTGACTTTTCTGCATTTCCTGCTCGTAGGAAAAACCATGTTTGAATTGTACAAATATAACAGAATTCCTTTCTCTGCTGCTGCCCTTGCAAACAGTGAGCAGCAGGAGGTGTGGTACCAGCTGTATGGTCAGCAGCCTTTCACTCTGGAGGAATTACATTGCTGTGGACTGCCAGAGTTCTTGTTCTAAGAAATCTGTTCAGCTATCATGAAACAAATAATTGCAAACAGTAAAATCTGTCCAGAAGTGCAATGACAAGAAAATGGGGATTAAATAAGTATTTTAGAAGGTTTAGGTGTGATTAAAGGTATTAGTAGGCTCAAAGCTTAATGTGAAGAGAAATGTCAGTTTTTGCTCCTGATCTTCTATATTAAGCCTTCTTTTGAAGCAAGATGTAAAAATATTTTAAAATCTTTTCTGATGACACTAAGAAATGTGTTTGTGTGTAAGATGCACGCATGCGCCCATACAACACACACATTTCTTGTAGGTGTCCCCTTGTAAAAATAGGTGTCCAAGCTGCCTTTGCAAGTTTTAATTTTGGTGCTGAAATGTGGGCATCTAGCAGCATTTTAATTTTCTTAGGGTTTCCATAATGTTCCCAATGGGGCTGACAGATGCAGTAACTCTGGGAAACTTACATCTTTCTAGAAGTGCAGTGGGTGGGATACCTTTGGCATCTCAGGGGCTTCTTGTGGGCAGCCACAGTGGACAGCCAGTGCAGCTTGCGGCATCTTGGAGCTACTCCATTATCAAATGTTGGTGTTGTCTTCAGAATAAGCTGCATAAATGCCTCTACTGCATTGCCTCTGTGTCTTTATTTTAGTGGTACCATAGACATCACTTAAGAACACTTTCATTTAAATGTCTTAAGCTGAGTCTTTGGGGTAGAGCATGATCACCAGCTGAAGAACAGCAGGAATGCTGGTTGATGTATGGTTTTGTATGCAGTGGAGGTCAATAAAATTACAGGGTTTATATTTGCCTTGGTTTTGTTGCATGTATGACAAAAGGCTGTACCATTCCCATTCTTTCCTCTTCTCAGTAGGAATAAAACCAGCAGCCTTATATCAGTAAATCATGTAAATTCTAGTTCTGGAGATTGTCATGTGTTTGTATTTTGAATGTATGTTAGCCCAAAAACCTATACATTATTTTATATAATAGTTTTGCAGCTATTGTATAAAGGTTGTGTATCCTTAAGGGACAAAAAAATACCTCTGTCATCCTATGCAGAAATGACATATATATGTACATAAAAGTGATCTTGAAGGATATGGAAACTACAAATTTGAGTTTGTGTTATCATCCACACAAGACAGGATATAGTGTTGAAAATGGCAACTAATAATCAAGATATATTTTTTTTTTTTTACCACTCTCAACATACTTATTGCTACCCCTAGCAATCAAGACATTTGACTAACTGTTCTTGGTCTTTTGTACATGTGATTTGGGAACTATAATACAGACTTAGCTCAGCCCCATCACATGCTATATTGGAACATTAATTGCATTCACGCTGATTTCAAGTGCTAGTTGCAAAAATACTTTGTTTTTTTCCTGTCTGGTTCTGTGCTACAAGAACATTTTTGATGGGACTGTACAGAATAACCTCCGCAATTAAAAATCCTGAAAGACACTTTTTTGCTGTATGAAGAATTAAATAAATATGAAAAGTACTCAAAGGTTAGGTCTGGAGTTTTTTATTTTGTTTTTTTTTTTGATATGTATGGATATTGGATTACAATATGTCATACTGTAATCCAATATGACTTGAATTACCAAAAAAAAAAGAAATTGTTTTCTGCAAAGTACTTTTTAGCATATTTTTATTTCCTATGTTCAAGATAGTGTATATCCGTTCTGGTATTGTAACCCAAGATTTCTTGAAGATTTCCATTCTTTTATCCTATATGCTAGTAAATCCAGAGCTTTTAGCTAATTTCAGCAGCTCTTTTTTTTCAGACAGATTAAATGGGAGCTCTGAGCTCTTCTTGTTATCTTGATTGCAAATAATATTTATTTTTTGGTTTCTTTCTCTCAGAGTACCTAGAACAGAGAAGTTGTGTATCCCCAGTCCCTGGAAGTGGTCAAGGCCAGGCATGATGGGTCTAATGAAATATGTCCCTGCCCATGGTGGAGGGTTGAAACTAGATATTCTTCTGTAAGGGCCTTCCCACCCACACCATTTTATGATCCGATTTTAGCAACAGCAGAATAGGATGGCTGGTGAACATTTCATTCTTGCCTTCCTAACAGAGAGCCTCCAGTAGGTATGTCAGTGAAAAAAAATTTCAGGCTTCTGTTTGCACCAAAAAGCTGAATTTTGTGGTTTATTGAAAAATATTACATTTACTGTCACTGTAGAATCAAACAATTCCTAATGAAGTGGGGGAGAAAAGTGCTGGAGATATTTTTTTCTCAGCAGTTTGGTTTTGGTTGATTTCTGTTTGTTTGCTTTTTTGGTTTTGGGTTGGTTTATTTTTTCAGTGATCAATCTAGGCTTCTTTTCAGCAAACACTGGGAGATCATGTGTGCAATTACGAGAGCAAGAAGCATAAAAGAGAGTGAAGACTGTGATTATTTAAAATTTTACTGTAAAGGCTTTTTGGTAGAGAACCATTATGAATATGAAGTTGAATAAATGAGAAAAACCATGCTGGAAAGATGAGATAGTGTCAGAAAAAGGTGGTCTGTGGTACTATTGTTAATTCAAGTTTAAATATTCTTGTTAATTCCCCTTAAAGTAACAATAGAAGTCAGTTTAAAATCCAGCAGGTTACTTTAATGCAATTCCAAGATCATATTTGAATTTTAATTTGGGTTTCTAGTATAATTTACATTCCAGTAATTTGGATTTTGGTTCTACCTCAAGTCAAGTTAAATTTTTTGTCTTTTGTTGTATGGAGGCAGGGACACTTCTAATTACTCTATTTGTTTAGCAGGCATTCAGAGCTCTGGAATATGATTTAGTCAGAGACAGAAAGTGAATTGCTCTGTCAAATCAGTTACTGATGTTCATTATATCACATCTGTTTTTGAATGACTGTTGCCAACAGCATAATTTTGTGTGTGTGTGAACATTTCACCTCTGATCCACAAAATGATCACTGTGAAAAGAAATTTGACAATATTTTGAGATTAAAATCAGCAAAAAAGTGGACTCAGCTCTATAGCAGTTCCCCTATCTCAGTCTCCTATCTTTCAGCTTCTCTAGGAAGTCTTCAGTGCTCAGTAGTTTTGATCTGGCTGGGTTGGCCTGAAAGGTGGTGCAGCTCATGGAGTGCCTCCTGACTCTCACACTGAGTGGGACAGACCAGGGTTATGTCTACACTGTTTAGGGCTGGTGTCCTGTAGAAAGAATGGACTTTTGTAATGCCAAGTCACTGTGGCATTCAAGCAGTCTCAGAAATTGGAGGGCTTTTGGACAGGATGACGTGTTTTGTTCTGTGAACTGTAGCGTGGGTGTATGAAGGGATGGTTTCACCTTGCTGGAGTGCTTCTTAGTAGGCAGGAAGATGTGCTTGGAGTGTATAAGGAAGGAGCCAAACTTGTACTACAGTGTTGTCTGGAGTGCTCTTTGAAAGCAGTATATAGAATTCACCATCTCTTGAAGTGCAGGTGAGAGAAATACTGACTCCTGCTGAATAGAGCCACAGAAAAAAGTGAGATGATGGTTCAACAGTATTGACAGTCAGGGCCAGGTGCTTGAGGCTGATCCCCATCTCTTTTACTGAGCCAAGCTGAAGTACTTTACAACAATCGTAGTGATAGCAAGTAATGCTAAATCTGGAGTGGTGCTTGTGACAAAAATAAGTTAATAAATATTAAAGGATAAGCATGAGAAGGACTTAGGTCTGATACAGGTTCCAAATCCATTTTGAAATAAACCAGTGATTTGACAGTTGCATCCAAGCCATATGGCATTTCAGTGCTGGCTTTTGAAAGACTGTTTGTCATGACAATTCTAATGTTTTGGGATTTTTTAGACCCTGGATTTGATCACTTGGAAGTCTAAATAGGCAGAAATTTACCACCGATCTGGCATTTGCTCTTCCTGGCAGTTAATGGCCTCATCCTGTCAGCATTTGTTTATCGCAAGGTACTGAAAATACAGATTTGTACAGCTGAGACCACGATTAAAATTTTGAAATCAGTTCCAGACAGATAAACCTGCAGCTTAGAACAATTACGTTTATCTTCCCAAACTGTCTTTCCTAGACTCAGCTTATTTTCAGTTCTAAAACCTTTCTTATACCATAACTGTTTACTTCAATATATTTTTATTATAGGCTAAGGTATTTCACTTCCAGTTGTCTTGTGATCCTGTTTCAAAGTGGATAACAGTGTAGAGCCATCAGAATTTGGTACCAATATGCCCTTTTGGAGTAGAAAGTGTTTTCTCCCTTTATTTCAAAATTGGTTATTGATAAAACAGTTCTTGTGGAAGATGGAAAGTTTTTTAGATGTGAAAACTCAGAAAATATTTGTGTGGGTTTTTTAATACTGCTTGTACTGAAATGGAAGGACCTGTTTAACAGTCTGGCTTGTGTGAGTTCTGAAACATTATCTGTAAGCTGTTCCTTGTTCTGTAGATCTCTAAAAAAACAACTGGAAAACCACTCTGTGGTTTTGAGCAACAATTCAATTTTTAGTCAGTTGGGTTCTTTGTATGTTGTATTTGGTTACTTTTTCCTGGCCAGTGAAAACAGCTGTGTTTAACGAGCTGGAACAAAAGTAGATCAATAAAATGTACTTCATATGTACATGATTAACAGTCTTAAAACTACTATAAAACGAAATTCACTTAGGATTGGGAATGAGATCCATGTTCAAAAGATGCTGCTTAAAAAATACTTTTGATAAAATCAAGGAAATAAAATAATACTGGCGTTTCATCTGAAGCCATATATAAACATACATTATTATTTTAGGATTTGGCTGAAAGTGTGTCTTCTTGAAGCTATACTCAAGTCCATCTAGCCTAGATAAAGTTTCAAATTAACTTCTGTAGCAGTGATACCTATATCTTCTGCTTTACAAGTATATCTAGATATATATACTTCTGCTTTACAAGTGTCAAAGGTTTGAAAGCTAAGCAGTGCCTAACAATTGTTTAAAATACTAGGAAGAGTTTGGGTAATAAACCTAATTTTAAGTTATTTCATTTTAATATTAGACAAGTATTATTAATGTCTGTGCCTGTGTACACAGGGAACTGCATGTGAGCAGTTACCCTGTATATTATTTGTTAATAATGAAAATGGAGAAGTTTAAAGGTCATGCAGATGAAAATAAGTTTCTCACTATAATAAGTTTCCACGAAATCTTGTCATATTTGTCAGTGCAATAATAATGTATTTGAGAACAAAATTTGGATTAGACTGTTAAGTTTTGTATTAATATAATTTAAATTCTCATATTTGTTCTTCCATGATATATTTGTTCTTTGTATTAGAAAGCATTGTTTAGATACAGTATTAGAAAAAGATTTTGAATACCACATGATAACAAGGAAGGTGAATAATGCTTTTTAGGCTTGATTATGCTCCAATGCTAAAGTTATAAAAGTATTGAGTTTTCCCTCTGGGATTTCAGCGTACCCAAAATGAAAAAAAAATCCTCCTTTGTAGGTAGAAGTGTCTCCCAGACTATTAGGGAAGTAGGGAGTTGGTGTCAGGGATTCATGCGAATGTTTGGCATTAGAGAAAGACACAGTTAGGGAGATTAGACTGGAAGTTAGGACTGCTCCATATAGAAGTTAATATAAGTGTATTCATTATGCATCTATCAGGAATCGGCTTTCCACTGGTGTGTTTGTAATGTTTGGAAGTAGTTAGCTTTTTCTAGTCCAAGGACAGGAGTGGCAGCCATGAGCTGCTCCAGCATTTCAGTATGCTAGAGGATCATAGAATGACAGAATAGTTTGTGTTGGAAGGGACCTCTAAAGGTCATCTGTCTCGGTCCCTCTGGGAGCCTCTCAGGAGCCCTGGGCCAGTCCCGAGTCAGCAGACACCGGAGGGCAGCCCCGACACGGCCGACAGCGGGGAGACACTGTCTGTGTGTGTGCCCCGAGGGTACTGAGGGCACCTGGGCTGGCAGGGGGACACTGTCTGTGTGTGTGCCCCGAGGGTACTGAGGGCACCTGGGCTGCGGGGAGACACTCTCTGTGCCCCGAGGGTGCTGAGGGCACCTGGGCTGGGGGGAGACACTCTCTGTGTGTGCCCCGAGGGTACTGAGGGCACCTGGGCTGACAGCAGGGAGACACTGTCTGTGTGTGCCCCGAGGGTGCTGAGGGCACCTGGGCTGACAGCGGGGAGACACTCTCTGTGCCCCGAGGGTGCTGAGGGCACCTGGGCTGGCAGGGAGACACTCTCTGTGTGTGCCCCGAGGGTGCTGAGGGCACCTGGGCTGACAGCGGGGAGACACTCTCTGTGCCCCGAGGGTGCTGAGGGCACCTGGGCTGACAGCGGGGAGACACTGTCTGAGTGTGCCCCGAGGGTGCTGAGGGCACCTGGGCTGGCAGGGAGACACTGTCTGAGTGTGCCCCGAGGGTGCTGAGGGCACCTGGGCTGACAGCAGGGAGACACTCTCTGTGTGTGCCCCGAGGGTGCTGAGGGCACCTGGGCTGGGCGCCTGTGCAGCACAAGAGACACCAGAGACATCGGTGGAAGAGAAAGGGCCGACTCTTAGCAGGGGTTAATCCAAGGTTTTATTAGGATCCCAAGGGAGCTCCTGCACCTCAGGGGGCCTCCTGCCGAGAGCCCCGGGAGATGTGCCAAGGTCACATTTAAAGGGAGGTGGAAACCAAAAGTAGATAACATTTTACCAACCAATGAGTGACCCTAAGGGATGGATGCTGGGGGACAGACATATAGGACAGCGTATGGGGCAAGGCTTGGGGGGCTGACCCCTGGCCTCTGGACAATCACTGGACGACCTGGACCGAAACTTCTGGATGGAGGGGATGGGATGCTGAGTGATTGACAGAGAGCCAGCGTGGGGGTTTGGGGATGATCTCATCCCAGGAGAGGGATAACACAGGTAAAGGGAGGGGGGTACAGTCTGGGATAAACCATTTGGGAAAAATATGGGAATACAAAACAAAACTACTTCAAAGTATTACAAAATATAAAAATGCACTACAACAGTCATCTAGTATGCAATGAGTGGGGACATCTTCAACTAGATCAGGTTGCCCAGAGCCTCATCTAAGCAGTTCTTGAGTGTTTCCAGGTGTGAGACATCTACCACCTGTATTGTGATGTACAATGCATATTCAACATATTTGACCAACATTAGTTAACAATATTCACAGCTGGAACAAGATTACATTGTCAGGGAAATTATATTATGTGACTTTAATTAATTGTAATGAGTGTACTCTTCCCACAGATTTTAATCGGTATCCCCTTCTGTTGAACAAGACCAGATGGTTTAAAGCTTTGAATATTTCTTCTGTGTGTCAATACCCATGTAAAAAAAAATAAAATCTCTTTGGTGTTTGTGTTTTGCATACTTTTGTTTTATATTAATCAGTGGAACTGCCTTTTCCTTAGGTGTTGATCTCCAGGTTTGTACTTCTAAAAATCCAACATGCTGTACCAAAAAGATGGAAGAAAGGTATCAGATTGCAGCAAAGCAAGATATACAGCAAGTGCTTCAAACATCAAGTGCTACATTAAAATTTTTAATATCTCATAATGCAGCTGCTTTTCAAGGTAAAACTTTCTGCTTTTTGTTTCCAAACTTGTTCATACTTTTCTTGATTTTCATCTTTGATTATTTATGATGTAATAAAAGTTATCTGTTAATTTTTAGCTTCTCCCTATGCTTTTATGCTTTCAAATAAGGAGTACTATATCATGCAGGTGATTAGAAACTGCATTGCTTTTGGAATTTGTGGCTTTTAAAAACTTATATTTGATAAAAAGTAAGAAAATATTCTAGTAAGATGCTTTGAATTTAATTGTAAACCTGTAACTTCACATTCTTTTTAACTTCCTTAATTTGGGCCATACTAAAATGCAAAATTAATGCCTGGAGTGCTACAAAAGAGAGATTTTTTTTTTTTTATACCACTGTTTCCACCCACTATATTCTTTGTCTTTTTCTAGTAGACATTCTTGGGTAGTTTGATTTTGAGATTTTGAGATTCTTTTTTCAGATCTAGTTTTTCAGACTCTTGAGTTTCTAAATATGATTGAAAAAATAATTGCACGTTGAACCATAGTTGTTTTAATAAATGACAGGAGGTTACCTGATAAATAATAGTTATTTGGACTGGTGGTGGGGTTTCCTTTTTTGCTTCGTATACTGTTAGTTTCTTTTTGATTTAATTAGCCAGAAGGTAATGCAGAAATTGGTTAAGGACCTGAGGAGATGTGAAAATAGAGATATGAGGTTGTATGTGATGGAAGGAGATACAGAGTTTACATGTGTTGAGGACAAAGCCCTAAAGTCTTGTCATTTGTCTGTTAATATGTACTTATTAACCTTTATGGCCACTTCATTGGAAAGGATAACATGGTAACTTCATACAGGCTTGGGAAGTTGTCCTTCTGGCAATTCTTCTCTTTTTAACCTGTGATGCTGAAATAATTAGCAGAATGGGGTCCGAAAATGCAAAGTTGACTTTGGAGTCCTAAAGCCTCCTCTTTTTTAATTTAGGCTGTCTAATGCTAAAAACAAGCTGGAGTTGTGAGTTGCTCTCCCCCTTTTGGGAGTTTTGCCATTTAGCCTGCCTAACACAGCTGTCAAAGGGTGTTACAATCAGGGAATCATTGATATAATGTACAGAGAAATCTTTCCATCTCTTTTCTGCCTTCGTTCTTCCTTTCAAATTCTGTGTATTATCTTTTTCTTGCTGCCATAAGAGTTAACCTAGAGTTTGGTACATATTATAATATGTTAAACTTGGTCTGCTGTCTTTGGTCCATTATTTGCATTTTAAAAAAATACTTTTCAAAGCATATACTTAAAAGTGAAATCTATTTTATGTATCTTATACACTTCACATATTTTTGAAGTACATGCTTTAGTCTATAGTAGTTTTGTCTTTATTTTCTTTTTATGTAAAGAAGTATAACAGAGAGAATGTTGCATGGATTCTAGTATTATTTGGATTTAAAACCTTGTTTAACTTTGAAGTAATTCTTTGTGAAACAGCATGCTATTGAATATACCGCTAATTTTTGAAGAATTGTAACCATTGCTAACTAAAATTGAAGCTAAATGATTTCAGATTCAGAAACAATAGTAAGATGCTGCTGATGTTTTTTCAGCTTGGAATTCTAGGTACCTAGTAAGACATTCTATCTGATCTGAATTCAGTTTTGACCCTGCTTTGAAAGCAGGACTTTGGGCTGGACACTTCTTTAAGGTCCTTTAAATCTGAATTACAGTATGACAGGGTGCCTATCTCACCACCAAAATGTGCAGGCATGCCTCTTATGTTTAGACAAGGCTGGGCTGGGCAGATAGGAATGTGATTATCTCTTCTGCTACTTTGGCAATTGGACAGACATCTCAGGAGTCACACAGAAAGCTTGAAGGGGATTGTTGGGGTGTGTAGAGAACAGAGCAGATGTCATGGATTGTGTCACTGCTGTCACCTGCCTCTTCTCAAAGTATGTTGAGGTTGGCTTTAAAGGGGAGGACCAGATCCCAACAGAACAAATAGCTAATTTTTTCTCAGTTTCTTATATATTCAGTAGAGAGAAGTAGGCAGTTAAAATAAGCAATCTGTATCTGACTCTGGAGGTCTTCAGAGGTGTGTTTCCATTCAGCATTAAATACAGTCTAGAGATCCTGAATCTTCAGGGTGTCTAACTACCAGGGACTTTATGGTGACTGTCTTGGTGAAATGAGACAGCTGTCTGCCTATCTGTCTATTAACTTGTCACATGTGTGCACGTGTCTTTATGCAAGAGTAAATTAATCTGTATATATTGACATATCTTTGTCACCTTCTAATGTTTGTGAAAATTCCATGGTTCTGTACTGTGGTGAGTGCTGCCTCCTGACAGTACTTATTGGCAATTTTCAAATGATTCAAAAATTCCATGCCCCTTAGGACATGTCAAACTACATGGTGCAAATTGCACCACTTGTGTACTGGGTACTACTGAGTACTGTTAGTTTTTTCCTTATGTTTTGGGGTGTTTCAGAATGTGTGTTTTCTTTTTTGTTGTAAGTCTTCTATTTCTTTTTTAATAGCTTTGAGGAATGGTAAGGGAACAGAAGGATGGGTGGCAATGAAGTTAAATAAGATATTAATCCAGTAAGTGGGAGATACATTATGGAGAGCAATATGTAATTTTTCCCTTGGGAAAGGTGACTAGAGAACTTAAGCTGTATGATAATTTTGTTTCAAGATAGTAATTTTGATAGGATAACATTATTGCACATTTCTGATTTTTAGTATTTCTTATCTTAATATTTGAGGAAGAGATTGTTGCTGCTGTACAGGGATTGCTATAACATCTCCATTCTGGTAACCATAAACACAAATCCTTTTTAAACCTTACATTTGCATGACATAGACATATCTCAATATGTACACACTCATTTTGTATAGTTCTTAGATGTTACTCAAAGTTCACACTGATCTTTGTCTATACCTGTACTCAAAAGATTAACAAGTGCCACCAGGGTTACAGTGTAGTCACATTGCAGTGCTGGTTTTTGTGTAGAGGAAAAAAAAATCCCTACAATTTCTGAAATTTGAAGAGGAATTGAATAGGCATTTAAGAATCTGGTGAACTACGGTAGGATGGAGTGCTGTGCAACAGAATAGCAAATCTTGTGTCACTTCACTATTTTTCCACAAGAGAGCTCATAGCCCTTTAAAAAGTGGCCATGTATGACATAGAACAAGATAACAGCTGGTCTGGGTGAAAGGGAAGTTTAGAGATAAGAATTTAGTTGTGGAGTCTAAAGCAAATGGACTTTTCTTTGTGCTACTATATTTGGCACCTCTAGTAGTGTAGCATAGTTTTCATAAATATGGAAGCATCAATCATTTCTGAATGAGGCTGCCTGTCACTGAAACAGAGGACTTGGCAAATGTGTGTCTGTATGCAATAGGTAATAAACTGCACTCTTCAATAGAGCATTACCTGACACTTCCTACTATGTAGGAAAAATTTAACGTCTTTGCTGTGTAAGTTCTGAAGTCTATTGAATCAGGCTTTCTTGATGCTTTTCTATGAAATTATTGCTACACAGTAGATCAATTTGCACTTTATCTTAGAGCATAATTAAATGAAGTAAAATTGTTGCATCATATTGTTTGAGATCACAGTACAATTATTACACTTAAATAGGAAAAAGTTTGAGATCACTACAATTATTACACTTAAATAGGAAAAAAGTCAGTAGCTAAAGTAAATTGTGTGAACTAGAAAATGGGTTGAAATCTTCTGAGCTGCTTTCTCTGGTAATCTATAAGAAATAATGGAATTTCTGTTCATCTTTGTGAAACTAAATGTGCCCTGGCACTAATTCAATTGCTTTCCACTTGTGAAATTTTCTGAAGAATGATTTGAAGATCAGAAAACTTCCAGCTAAGAGCTGCTATATCTCTCATGGTTTCAAATGATATGTTGCCTGTCAGATCATTTGCAATACAAACTTCTTTGATGTTTCTAACATTTTCTTCTTTCACATCTCCATAATCCTTTATATTTTAAGTGTGATATAAATAAGCCTAAATCTAAATACTGGTGAATCCCACTTCTTTTAATTAAATGAAGTTTAGGGATTCTATTAAAAGACAAAAGTGTGGACAGGTTGAGAGACTCCATTTGTCACTCTGTTATATTGAGGGATGAGAGTCTCAAAAATATCTGTGGTTCACCAGAGTTATGTTCCTCTTTCTCGATTGCTCTGCAGCCATTCCCCACAGCTATGATCATGCTTCCCTCTGGACTGAAAAAGTAGGGAATTTTAATAGCACAGAAAAATCATTGTACCCACTGTCTAAGGAACAAAGCTGTTATATAGACTTTATTCTTCAGGAATCATCTATTCATATGGTATTTTGAGTCCTTTATAATAAAAAAGCAGGATAAACATTATGCTAATATTAGATTTGGACCCAGTATGTCTGTATATACATAAAACAGAGCACTAAGGGACTGCTTAGTAAGTGCAGAAATGTAGAGATTTAGATTAATACCTAAAATTTCATTATTAATCCTGAGTTTTACTTCTGTATTGCAAGGAAGTCTTTTATCATTCCAAAGGAGTTTGGTTCTACTCTATCTCATTCTTATCTTCTTGCCTATATGTGGGCTGTGCCTGTAGGCACTCCTGGAGTATATGTATGTATCTATAAATGCACAGGGATTTAATGGGCTTCTGTAACAGTTTTCACCACATCAATCTTTTCTTAAATTGTTCTATTCGAGTGTGCACTTGTGCTCCTGTATTCTAGTCTCAGCCTGCTTATTCACCATCAATTATTTCTCCTAGTTACAGTAGTGTCTGAGTTACAATTAGGCTGATGTCGGTGCACTGTTCAGTCTCATACTCAGTGAGTACTAAGATTTTTTTCATATTTTTGTTAATACCGAGCTAACTACTATTTTGGTTTATGTTTCTGTAACACAGTGATCAGTACAGACATACACTAATTTAGATTTTTTTTTAATACTCTATGTAGTTCTTATGCATTTGAAAAAGGAATTGAAGTACAGATTTAAAGCGTCATTCCCTTGGGAGCAGTGGCCATAGAAAATTTGTGTTTTCATGGATGCCTGCTTCCTGCTTATTCTGAGAACTTTGGGAAGCTAATAGCTGACAAAATGCAGGAGTTTGAAAGACTGAACTCCAGCAGAGAAGGTAGTATAAAATTGATGGTTTTGAATGAATGTTTAATATTATTTCAAAGGTAGAATTGCCTGCAGCCATTTAAATTTCCAAGATTTTCAAATACCCATGGAAGTTTTCACTTAGTGTTTTTATTCTGTGTTAAGAAAAAGTAAATACCCAAAAAGTTAGCAAGTCAAGTCTTGTTGAAAGACAGAACTCAAAATAGTCCTGACACGATGGAGACAAAGTACAAAAAAATTGTTGTTCAGTAGGAGCAAATGCAAAGTGCTCCATTTAGCTCAGGAGGAACAGTGGAAGACATAATAGTATGGGGGATTTCTTGCAATGGATTTGTTCTGTAGGAGAGGTTCTGTGAATAATGATAGATCAAAAGATTACAAAAGTCAGCAGTTTCATACTGTTGTCAGGCAGGCAACTATTTTAAGATTCTTAAACAGAAAGACAGCAGAGATCTGTGAATTGAATCTTCTGTTTTGCATAGGTCAACTGGAGAACATTGTTCAGTTTTGGGTAGTGTGCTAGAAAGACATGGACCAGTTGGAAAGACGAGAGAAAAAAATATGCTCTGAATCCTACACAGAAAAAACTACACATAAGAAAGTGCTTATCTGTACTCCTTTATAGTAGATAAAGCCCCAGTGGTGTCATACTGCAGCAGAGAAAATACAGGCTCAGTATTAGAAACTATTTTCCAATGACAATATTAAAATGCTTTTGGTTAACAATTTTGGGAATTCTACATCTTAGAAACAAGCTGGACAAGAAAACAGTTGCCAAGAATTACGTTGTAAATACAATTAATTCTGCTTGCAGGCCAGGTTTAGACTGGACTGCTCAACAGACTTTTGTTTGCCTTAGGACAGGTTTAAAATGTGATTTACAAAGAAAAGCTAAGTGATTTGAACGTTTTAACTAGTTTTAAGATTAATCTGTGGGTGTTATGCTCTAGCAAAAGGGGTTTGTTCATTAGTCTCTCTCCAAGAAGATAACACAGTTCCTTACTATAACATAATGGGATGGATTGCTTCAGTCATAAAAACTCTTGCAGAATGGGTTTAAATTTAGAATATTATATGTCAGTATTAAAAGAACACAAATTTGTTCATAACTTGATACATGATAATTTTTTGTCGTTATTAGTTCTACAGTGGAACTATTGTGTATAGAACTAATAGATCTGTACACTGTCACTTCAACGGATACTTAGGCTATTATGAACTACATATTCTATATGGGAAATTCAAAGAATTGTGCAGTTTTTACAGTACAGACAGTCTTATTTTTAACCTTTTTTAGTTTACAATTTGCCTTTTGGTGAACCTGACGCACTGTTTAGAAGTGGAGTCATGTACTGAATTTCAAAGGCTTTGTGAGAAGTAAAACCAGTTTGGTTTCCCAACAGACATAAACCTAACGTTATCTGGACAGGGAATTTTTAAAGATAGGTATGTTTACATCTAGAGCAGATAAATCTGATTGTATTTTAAGTGACTTTTTAAATTAGAAAACGATTGTGTCAAAACAGCAAAAAGGAAAAGTGAGGAAGGGTAGAATTGCATCAAATTGGAATTAATCAAGCATGAAAATACATTATTACAAAATTCAGAAAACCAAGCGTTGACTTTCCCTGTAAAAAAGTTATACCAGTACTTGAAGTAGATGAAGTATAGTAAAGAGAGAATTAAAAAGACTGTACTGTACACATAAACCTGGGAGGAGAATTTTGCTCCTGTGGAGACAAAGTCCAAAGGTTGTCACTGAAGACCCCAGGACTTGCCAAATATCACTGGAAACCTAAGGTTAGACAGCTGAGCTGAGCCCAGTGTCACCATTGACTGTAATGACAGTTTGGACACTTGGCTAAATTTCATGCCCATAGATACCTACACTGAGGTGTGTCTGAAGCTGTGCCCCAGTGAGCCTATTCTACACATCAAAGTAAGAGCCCTCAGAAGTTCCCTACCCTCTGAAACCTTACAGCCACCCTATCTGACAGTGCAAGCTGTGAGTAAAGTTTGGGAACAAAAGCAAGTTATTGAGCAGTAAGCTCACACTTGAGTTTCCAGCCTGTCAGCTTCTTGGAGATGATTGCTGTTATCCTGATGTAAATGAAAGTTGGCTTACTGCTTCCCTCCTGCTACCTGGAGAGGTAGAAATGTGCAAGAAGATTCTGTAAGCATAGTGTCAAATCTATAGTTCATTCTTTTGCTTATCTTGTGGCAATTTGCTTACGTGCAAAATAAGAAGTGAATATCTACTTTTCATTCCGTTCTTCTTGAATTAAGCAGAAATATATGTGTCGTGTAATGAAGTAGGTGACAGTGATTTTAACAGTGGTAATGAAACAAACTTCCTAGTATAAAACATGTCATGAGCAAGTGTAAGTAGCTGTACTTTGATTCTTAAAAGAGCTATTGATACGAGTAATATCCATTTTTAATAAAGCTGCAAATTTCATCTTGTGTTGAAGGCTTGAACTTAGGTCTGTGCAGACTAGAGGAGTGCCATGATAGAATTCTGCTGATCCTCGAGTTCTGGAAGAAAACATTTTGTATTCACTATTTCAGTGCATTTGAAATGCATATGCATTGCAGGTCAAAATACAGCATGCTTCAGATCTGCTGTAGATCAGCTGCATAGCCATTCAGTACTTGCACAGTAGCCATTTATCTAGGGGTTTTCAGTAGTGTCTAAAATGCAGCGGAATTTACTGAGGAGAGTTGGCTGTTTTCTGGGTTATTAATTTTGCAGTGTGTAACTCTTTCCTGTTCCAGCTGTCTTTGTCGGTATATCTACTTAATATTCACTGTGAAAGAAGCAAAGTGAAAAATTAGCCCTGTAGTAGTTCGGTGATTAGGGTACTTGTGTGCCACAAAGAAAGGGTTAGTGCTCCAGTGAGGATTTTAAATTATTTGTATAATTTATAAATATAGTCTGCACTCTCAGGCCTAAATCACTTTAGAACAAGTGTTTTTCAAGATATGTAGGAGATATGGGGTGGATATACTTCCAGTATATCCAGATCTCATCTATTTTATTGCCTTTTTCAGTGAATCCTCTAAGGTCACCAGACTTGTGGAAAAAAAAAAAAAAAAGGAATTATTTGCTGATTGTGGGACAACTAACTTCTCTTAAGAATGAAGAAATATGTATCTAAATTCCAATAGACATTTCCCTCCACTGCTACCACTGTGATAGCCATGGGCTGGCTTCTTGTGGAAATAAACTTGTGCAAAGATGTTCTGCAGGGCCAGGCTTGCTGAGAAGATTTCTTTAAAATCAAGTTTATATGTTATTTTTAAACTGAAGTATACCAATCTTTGTTCCATACTTGTGTAAAACACATTATGGATATATAACTATATTTATTTATTTATTGTTAGGCATTTGAAAATAATTAAATATTTGAAGTATTCCTTTTTCTTTATGTTGTGCCTATAAGGTCTTTTGAGTTTTTTAAGGTAGGATAATGTAGTTGTAATTTACAAGGTTTAGAGATGTACAGCTAAGGACTAAAATTTGAAGTTATAAAATGGCTTTCCTTTGTGTTTGCATTATGTCATAACAGTTTCAAACTAAAATAGTTTACAAGTGAATTTTCTTTGTTTTCCCTAACACAATTTTAATATCATGTTATTTTAAACAAATTTCTGGTAACATAAAATGCCTGATTATCACCAATTAGTAATTTTTTTCACTCCGGATCTGTTACTTAAAAGCTGCAAGCCAGAATCCTATAAGCAAAGTAAGACCTAGTTCAACCACATTAAAATTCTATGTCCATTTTAATTTGATTTTGGCTGTGTGACCATGTTAACTGAAGCTATTACCTGGCTCAGTGGTCCCACAGACAATTTCCCTTTCTCATTCCGATTTTATTGTAAATGATTGTCAGCATAGTACAGGAAACTGCAAATTCAATTTTGATCAGTCCCATGAGAGATTTGATTCTTCATGACTTAACTCTTGTTGTTTTGAAGGTAAATTGAGATAGCCATCTAATTTAAGAATTTCCTTCAGAGTAGAGGATTAAAATCTGTAATTTGTTTTATGCAAGGTCTTTTTCTTTATTGTGTTATTAAGTAGAAGCTAATATTTAAGGAAATTTTGTAGTAATTGCTCCCTTGGGAAAGATGTAGGTCTTCATTTAATAATTCCATTTTATATTTAATGGTTTTTTAAGCTGGCTTTTCCCCCCTTGTTTTTACACCTGGGGATCATAAACCTCCTGTTTTCTTTTAAAGACAATGTTTTTTGAGTACTTACAATAATTTAGGATTTCAAGATAGCTCTTCCTCCACTCACTGCACTTAGTCCTTACTGTGAGGCAGATTAATCACCCCTTTGGTTTAAAGAAATTTGATTTTGCTTCCTCTTTCAGTGCTGTTACTGTGGTGCAAACTAGCCCAGAACATGGAAGATGAAATAGTGAGAAGTTAGAAGGGCACCATGAACAGAAGAAAAGGTAACTGCCTAAGAACAAAATGGTTTAATGGCATAGTTCAGTGTGACCCTCCAGAGGCAAAGGTGTTAACAGTAGGTCATTGGGATGTGATTCAGGGCTTGATTCAGCTGCACAACAGGTAGCTCTCTAGTGCTGTTTTAGCTGTCTTAGGGTATCCTTTCTGTCCTCCTGGCCAAACACTACAGCAAGGTGCTGATCCCACAGAAGATATCCTGCAAAACCTTGAGAAAAGCAAATTACTCTATACTGGACAAAAAATGCAGAATGTAGAAGTCAACAATGCAGAGTCTGCATGTGAGGTAGGGGAATTTAGTCCCATCATGTTCAAAGGAAATGAGATCAAATATGTCTCTTTTAAATGGAGTCAAGTAACTCCAATGATTACTCTTTTTTACTTACATGAACTGTATGTATGTATATTCTGAAAGCAAGGGGCTAAGTTATATTGAAGCCCTAGACAATGTCACTGCTACAGAAGAGTCACTAGAGCCTAGGGAAAGAAGATTAAAAAAATTGCTGCCTTTGAGGAAGATCCCAGTTTTTGAGTTAAGATGCAGAACAGACCAGGTAACAGGTTGAAAAAGAAATCATGATCATAGGTTTGGTCTTGCTTCTAACTACAGACTTGCTTTACTAACTGAAATAGTTCTTTGATACTCATATTCCCTCCCTGCAGTTGCTATAGTTCCTAATGCATCTGCAACAGAAACTTCCTGTCAAAAGGATTTGGTAATATGTACAAAGGTGCAACCTTTTTGCATATTTTCTTAAAAATCAACACCTCTTATAAAACCAATCAAGAGTACTTATACTAGTGACAAAAATAATTAAAAATATCTATGTAAATTAAAGATCTTCAGGAAAAAACTGAGCATTAGCTTGTGTCTGTGCACTCATCACAGTAGTGGATTAAAGAAACCAAAAAAAAAATCTGAGCTGAATAAACTCTAAAAAGCCAATCTTTAGAGAAATAATAAGAGGACATTAGGCAGAAAGAAGAGAAAAGGGAAAAGTAGGTCTGTCTTTAATTTCTTCATTTCTTTAGAGCTTTGCAGTTCCCTCACCTGCCTAGTGCATAACTAAAGCCAACAGTGCTTTCTTGAGAAGATCACAAGCTAAAATGATGGTAAGTATCAGAAAGGAAGGTGAAAATCAAAGGCAATATTAAGAATTCATCAATTGCTTTTTGCAGAGAATCCAGAAAGTCTCTTTTCTGCCTCTCAAATGAGGACACTACTCTCCTCATGTTATCTAAAGAAAAAAAGTTTCGGTTTTATTTAGGAGACTATGACTCCTCTGCATTATCTAGCTTTAAATTTCAGTGAAAACAGTACAGCTAGAAGCTGCAGCTGCAGTAGAAGGAGCAGTGCCCTAACTTGGCTCATTTACATGGAAGTAACTTCTGTGACACTGAAAGAAGTCCAGCCTTGGCATCTTCTCACTGTTCATGCTGAGAATTCAGAACAAGTGATAGCTTTTAACTTGTCACACCTGAAAATGTAAAACCTCATACAGTGTGAGAACAGCATTGCAGCACTTTCTTGAAAACTTAAAAATGAAAATTCTGACGACCAAGAAAGCTCTATTTAATGTTCTAGGAAAATGAAGCAAGAAAAGTATTCTGAAGAGAGCGGGTAGAGTTTAAGTCAAAGTTTAAGTTGTTTCTCAAAAAAACCTTCTAACTTATTTCTGTTCCCATAATAACATAGGAGAATGTGGTATTGGTTACTCTTGACTCAAAGCTTTAGAGCATGGACAAATTCTGGGGAAACATGTGCTGGTTTGTTCTACAGCTCTATTTTCCTATTTTCTTTTTTTCCTTCACTACTTAACCTTCAGAAGTTGACTCTACTTATTTAATATATAAGATATGCAGAGTTAGTAGCATTCTTTTGCTGTTCCTTGGGTCCACATTGACAGAGTAAATACTCAGCATATGAACCCGGTGAGCTACCAAGTAAATCCACAGTGGTGAATGCATCTTCTAGGCAGGGTGGTGTCTAGCAATGAGGAGGTACTCAGTTGGTTGAGGTGCATTTCCAATATCTAGGCATAAGCAGTATCTAGGGCAGTGCTTCCCCAGTTGGTTAATATACATGGACCAGATGGACTCAGGTAGGAAATAAGCCATACATTTTAATAGTCAAGGGGATTAGCCACTGGAACAGGCTGTTTGAGGGTGATGGAATATCAACCCCATCTCAACTTCTTCACTGCAATCAAGTGCCAGACACTGCCCTGTTTTGTAAAGGATTATTTTGCAGGCCCAAGGTGTGTTACAGCAGTCAGATCTACAATCCTCTTCCAGTCTTAAAAATGGTAAGTGTGAATGTAGGAAAGCATTCATCATAGTACAGTCTGGCACTGGAGTGATTCTTTGAAAGATGTATAGTGTCAATTTAATCAGAAAACTGAATGCAGTCTGCTCCACACACTTCCCTCCATGTTTCTTCCTCATGCAGAATTTTAAGGGGAGACTGCTGAGCTATTCAGTCTCTCCAAGGAGCTTTGCACCTAAGTGGGATTTAGCGCTGTATGTGAATCACAAAGTTAATTTTTTGTTTTCTTATTTAGACAGAAGTCTAAATATCACATCAAGTGTTTATGGTTGATTTGGATACTCTTTGCAGGCTTTATAAATTTTTTAGGACCTTAGGATTTATGCATTTTTCTATCCTGAATGAATGCTTTCTGGATGGTTTGGGTTAGGAGTATCAAATCACGTTACCTATTTAGGTGCTAAAGTCACTTATTTCTTTCAGCATCACAGACTTGTACACCACTGACATTATTGCTCTGTGCAGTCAGTTTTTGCATAGTTATTCATTAAGGCTTTTTAAAAAAACAGATAATAGCCAGAATTTCTTCTTTTTGTTTCACACTCTTCTCTGTGATTAATACTCTCTAATGGAATTTGTCTCAGGCTTTTAAGAAGCTAGTAAAACCTGAGATCCATTGATGGGATTTCAAAATATCTAATTTTACAACAAAACAGGACTTTAAAGATTTTGTCCAAGCTTTTGTTAACTTGGTTGCAGAGGGAAAAAGGTTGTGCATGACAGCTACTTTATTTTTACAAAAATGAGATACTTTGAGCACCTTGACATCTTACATCACTGCTATTTTACCATGAAGAAACAATTTCTGCCTGTTCCTTCCCCGAGTCATCTTCCCTTTATCAGATTAAATCTGTAGCACTATGCAGGGAAAGAATGACATTAGAAGCAAGCTTTCATGATTTATTATTAATTGATAAATGAGTCTTTACCTTATGTAAGTAATATTGTGCATCCATTCTTTAGCAGGCTAAAGCTTAATGTGCCTTATTAAGTGAAACCAAGTTATTTTTACTGTGATTCTCTGGTGAATAGTATTTTGAGCTGTTATTTGGGTTTGCTTTCAAATATCTCTTTTGATTCATGACTCTGTTGGTATAGTAAGTATATAGGATTGAGAACATTCCTAGCTGAAGGAAGTAAATGAATGGTAGGAAAAAAAAATGGTAGGTATAAATCATCATTAAAATTCTAATTTTTACTGGATTTTATTATATAAAATAAGTTAAGCAGAAGTTTGTAGATGGAGATAATTTCTCTTATGATATGTATTGAGTGGATAAACTTTCAGGTATGTGTTTTGAACTCATAAAAAGTTATTATCTGTATCTAAAAGTCCTAGTCTTATCTGTGTAGTGAGGTCACCAGAGTTATAAGAACGGTATACTAGTACATAGCCTACTTTAGATGTAAGAAAATTAATCTAAAGAGAAAATTCTTGTACTCCATGCTGTCTGCAATGAGTTCTACTTGAGGAAATTTTCTTTAAAAGGGTCTTTTCTGTTGTCTGCTCCCGGATTTATCCCAACACCAGTATGTAGTGGCCCTTTGAACATCAAAGCCTGTTCTAATCTACTTGTTGTTACTACACTAGTAAATTATGACTTGGAGGATGTCCGAGAAATAGATTAAGTGAAAGTGCTTTTACTTGTGATTTATGTTTTTCTCTTGTCACTTTGATGAGTTTTCAAAAATTAGATGTAGCAACTGCTTCCAAGTATTTACTTTGTGAGAGCACAGTAGCCAGAATCTTTCCTAACCCTTTAATTGTGCTACTTTTTCTGCAAAACTTGGTGTTTGTTTCCCTACCTTTCTATTCAGGGAGGGAAAAAGCATCTACCTAGAAGACAGTAGGGGGTACTTGGACTCTGTTCTCTTATATATTTATGTGTTTTATTTTAAACAGCTGTTGGATTCAAAACCTGGAATGCTTCAAGCACTGAAGCTTGACAAGACATCCTTGCTCTGTGTCTCCATAGCAGAGCCTAACCCCCTAGTTCTTTCTGTCTTTATCTCCGAGTTTTTGATGATATTGCTAGAGATAGGTATCTGTCTATCTATCTATCTATCTATCTATCTATCTATCTATCTATCTATCTATCTATCTTTTTTTTCTACTCTCCTTCCCACCCTGAGAATTTTATATCCCAGGACAGAGGCCAGCTAGCTGACTAGGACTGGTGAGAGATACTTGCTTCCACATGGCTTGTTAATCCTAAGGAGAAGCCCCATCTGTCTCTTTCCAGATTTAAAGAAAATAATTTGAGGTTTGGAATAATGTTTGGGTTGTTGTTTGGTGTTTTAGATCAATATTTATATATGTATACTTTAATAAGCAAGTTGCTTTTCCTCTGAGTGATGTGTACAAAGAGTTAATCCACTTTTTTGTGGGTTTTAATACATCTTAAAGAAAACTGTAAATGCTTTATGTATTAGATATTTTAACAACATGGACATCCAGATCTATTCTGTTGCTGATTTTTTTCCTGTCTATGTACAGCACAGATATCCATTCTTCCTTGCCTGAGGAGGCCACAGACAACTGGCCTCCTCAGGCAAGGAAGGAGGCCAGTTCACAACAAGCCTTTCAATCACTTTTTAGCTCATTGTTCAAGCTCCTCTGTATTTTAGGCCCTGGCTTTGTCCTTAACCCAGGACAAAGGGTTAAGGACAAAACCAGGGCCTAAAATACAGAGGAGCTTGAACAATGAGCTAAAAAGTGATTGAAAGGCTTATTGTGAAGCTGCTGGGAGAAATGTGTTCATCAGGGAAGAATCTTAAACTTTATTCCCAAATATTGTGCTAGGAAATTCTAGCATATCTAACGTCAGGAGAATGCTGCAGTATGTGTACAGACCTTTTGTTTTAGTAATTTTCCTTTGTGTCTATGGATAAGTTTTTTTGGGTTTTTTCCCCCTTATTTTTCTTTAAAAGAGATTGCAGTCTGCCTCTATGATCTTTAGACCAATTTCAGAAAATTAATCTTGTAAAATAAAGCCCATTATTTTGCCAAGGAAACACAGGTGGTAGTCAGTCTCTTGTTAGAATCCCTGATGATGCTTTTGATAGATACACCAAGTTCCTCAGCAGATAAATGTGGAGATACAAAAACATATTCAGTCATAGATAACAATTCATAGCTAGCTCATAGAGTAGGAAGGATCCTGGTTGTTTTTTAATGTACTTTTCCTTCTTTATATCAAATTTTATCATTCTCTTCTTCATCCATGTACATTTCCTGTCTGATTTATCTGATGTTCCTTCTTATGCTCATAACTTTACTTTCTTTATCTATTTTTGATTTGGTTATTTTTAGTTAGCACTTTCATTTGCGACTAAAATCAGTAATACTAAAAAAAAAAAAAAAAAAAGCTGTTCTGTTCCTGTGTATTACACAAATTAAGTTTTCTTTTCATTTGGTTTCCTAAGCATGAACATTAATACTATATTCAGTGATCTGAAACAACTTACCTGGCCTCCGGGGTTCTTCGGGAAAAGCACAGGTCTCCTGTGAATGTGGTGCCACATCTTCCTATCACAGATACTCTGGGGCTCCTTCTGTTGCTCTGTATATTTATGGTTGTTCAAGTTGCTTTTAAGCAGATTTTATTGATATTAGTGTTGACAGCAGTTGAACTGCTGGACAACAGCATTTTTAACACTGCTGTTTAGAAATTAGCTGAATGCAATGAGACTGGGAGAATAAGCTATTTTTTACTCAGGAGACAGGAGAAGTTTAATACATATATATAGTTTACTGAGATGCATGCAGAAATCTGGCTTTCCAAGGAAGAACCAGGTGCATGATCCAGTTGCATCCTCTTAGGGTCTGTACTGAAGTTATACAGTCATCTTGCCATGTAAAGCTTACAGCAGCCCAATAATGACTAGAAAATATCTTGATTCTCCCAAAGAGAGAACTGATGTCAGCAGTAGAATTACACAGATGGGCTTATGTCTAGTCATATATTTTTTGAAATTTTTCTATTTCAGATATTGTTGCTCATTAAAATATCTAGGAGCCAGGTTCAAATCCTGTTGGGGTAATGTTGGACAATGCTTTGATGTGGATCAAGACTTGAAACATTCATTTTGATACGCCATACGTAGAGATAGAATCCCATGTTCCCTGTTTTCTGTGGAAGTTGGGGCTTTTGCTGAGTGAGTGGGGATATTTAGCCTGGAGAAGAGAGGGCTCAGGAGTGACCTTACTGCTCTCTACAGCTTCTTGGGAGGAGACTGTAGCAAGGTGGGGGGCAGTCTTTTCTCCTGGGCAACTAGCAGCTGGACAAGAGGAAATGGCCTCAAGCTGTACCTGAGAGAGATTCACGTTGGACATCAACAGGAATTTATCAGGAGGAGTTTTTTGACAGAGAGGATTGTTAAATGTTGGAATGGATTCCCAGGGACATAGTGGGGTCATCATTCTTGGAGAAGTTCAAGAGATGACTGGAGGTATGGTCTAGTTGACAAGGTCATGTTCATTCAGAAGCTGAACTCAGTGATTTCAGATGTCTTCTCCAACCTAATGGATTTGGTGGTTCTTTCAATGTTTAGTGTTAAGATAGCACAAACTCAAAATAACCTGATAACATTCATTGTTTCAATGTACTTTTTTTTCTAACTAGACACCATCTGTTTCATCATTTAGATTCTTCTGATGGTGGTACTTATAGTTTTTGCATCCTTTCCCAGAAAGGTTTAGAAGTCAAAAAGAAACAGCATGTTCTTAGGTGTCTCTGAAACCCTTCAAAAAATAAGGAGCTCTCTTATTAGACAGTGTGAGTACTTCAGTCAAAACTAACTTGATCAAACATAACAGATGACAGAGATTTTAACTGCACTGTCAAAAGACAGCTTTGTTGATAATGTGAAAGTTAAGCAATTAGTTTGCTTTCCAGACTTCTCAGCTGTTACTCACAGGGAAAGTATTGTGAGAAATTCTACTCTTGCCTTTGACCCTTTCCTTCACACTTACAAATATATGAAAGTGAAAACCAATGTTCTGTTCTTTATAAATTTTTCACTTAAAGCTCTCTTAAGAATAACCATGAAGGATTGCATGTAATGGTTTATATATATAGTTACTCTAATACTGCTCTTTCAAGAAGAATAAAGGAAACTATTGTGGTTACATTTGCTTTGAAAGTTAAAATTCTTGGTGTTTAATGACTGCAGTATCAGTTTGAAGGAAAGTAGTTTAAAAAAATATTTTACAACTAAAGAGTTTTCTGTACTGTAGCTTAGAACCTACAAGCATAGTAATTCATCAATTTTTGATTTATGTTGTCTTTTCTGGTACAGTAAAAGCAGGAGGTTTTGAAACATACACTAATGTGTTCAGGTTATATCCTTTTTTTCTTTTTTTACAGATTCTTAAGGAAAGGATGGGTGTTTTTCCTACCCTCCCATTCATACATTGAATATGTGAAGACCTTGAAGTCCATGATTTATATTTTTCATCTGAGAGGTGACAAGTGCAAAGTACAACTCAGGGAGATCAGTTTCCTAGCATGGTGATTTGGCATTGAGTTACTCAAGACAGCTGAGTGGTGAAGTCACTGAGATAATTAATTCATCTGTTGAGGATCTGCTAAAAGACTTTGCCAAGACACAGCATCTGAATTTGCCATTGAAAGGTACCTATTTCTTACTGTTGTTCACTCATACTTAGTGATTACAAGTTTTAGAAATTCTGCTGAAGGTTCTGTCTTAAATTAGACAGTTCACCCCTCAGTGTAGGCTGTGGAGAGAAAGGACAATGAGGTGCACCAGTCATGACTCCTGGAGGTGTCTTTCTCTATTAGCAAGAGAAAAAGCCTAGAGCCATGAGGCTCCTTGCTGTCTGTACTTAAGTGGAGTGCATTTGAGCAGCTTGATTAAATCCACAAATATACCAAAACCCATCTTCCTTCCATGTTATTTGAACAACTGAGTTAGGAGCCTAGCTTTCCTGAGTTCTTCTGTAGTCAACAGTGGGAGAAAGCTGCTTGCAGAGGAAAATTAGCCTGCTTCTTCATCTTCCACCTCAGTTGCTCCACAAAGTTAGACAATGTTAAATGAGGTATCAAGTCACATCAGTTTCCTACAGTAGGAATTGGGTTGCCATTATGAATTTTAGTATTAAAAAGCACATTCATTGTCTTTAAGTATTTAGTTTTCTAGCATCCATGTTCAAACTTCTTGTGCAAATAGAGGTTCAGTGGATTCAGTTAAGAATCTGCTTCTCTCTGTTGGATTTGTGGGGCACCCTGTAATCCCAATTTCCTTATTTAATGTAGGTTCCTGAATTAAAGTCAGTATGAGTTCTTAAAGCAGGGCTTTTATTTTCATGTTATATGCTTGCACACCTTCTAATCTTTTAAGTATCTGTGACTCTGGAAGGATAAAGTTTATTCCAAGGCTTGTGAATCAGCTGTGTATTGGAGATCACTTCATTTTCATTGATTTGTATCAGAAACATTTATGCCAAGGGATAGTATTCTGTTCAAACAGGATACCTTTGTCTGGCAATTTCTTAGTTAAGTGCCAGTTTTCGTCATGGGTATCTCTAAAGCTATTTCTTATTTTTCTCTTTATTTATTTTTAGCCTCAGTATAAACTTAAAGTTATTCATATTCCTTCCTTGCTGACTATTTGACAGTATGTGCTGTCCTCTGCTCTTTGTAGTTTCCCAACCACTTTTGTGGCTTCTTAGTGAAGTACAGTGGGAAACTAACACTGGATAATTTTTCCTGCTGTACTGTGTTGAAGTTGGATACTTTCCCTGATCTGCTTCATGGAGCAGCTGCACAAACAGTTGTGTGTCTGTCTGGTACTGCAGCCAGAGGCTTGTGAAACCATAGCCTAAGTCATGGTGCTTTTGAGTTACCTCCAGTGCTTATAATTAAAATGCAGCTATGATTACATGTCTGCCATAACTTCTGTTTTTGTAGTCTTTCTTTCTTATTAGAGTAGGTACTCACATTCATCCCAATGTAGTTATTAACCCCACCCATCTGTTTTACTGTAAATCAAATGGGCTACTTTAAGTTCAGGAAAGGGAAGCAGTAGGGCAGTCTTGTAACTTACAGTGCTTTGTATAACTAATGCATTGTTATTAGTTATGCAGTGCTTTTTATGATAATGCATTTTAGCAAATGCATTATTTAATTAAAAGGTTGACATAGTTTGTCTCTAGTATAGTATAATTCCTGCTGATTATTTATAATTAAGTAAATGCATCAGAACTGTGTTCTACTTCATACAGATTCTTTTGGAAATTTTTTGCATTAGTTCTCTACAGTGCAGGCTAAAAATATAGTAGTATTTAATTCATACACAAACTTTTCTCAAGACAATTGACAGAAACAATTCTAGTATAAAATAGGACAACTACACAAATTAGATCTATAAGTTATCGTAGAATTTCTGAATTGAACTCTGAAATTCAGCAGAACTTAATCTAGGAATAAATGTTAAGGTGCATTGAAGTTACAGCGATGGAAGATATAATAATATTTAATTTAAAATATTCTATCCTGTGAAGTAGCATCCATCTGAAGAAAATACAGTTTTGAAGTTTAACATCTGTTTCAGATGCATCTAGAGATGTGGTTTCTCAAAAACATCCCTATTTAAGGTGATAATTAATAATTCAGAAGACAGTTATTAATCAAAAGAAGAAGGAATATATTTCCTTACTCTTGTATCCAACCAGCAAAATCTCAGAACAGAGAATTAATCTATAAGTAATATTTTTTTAGAAATTAGCTTAAATACAATAAATTCTTTCTCTTTTTTTACATTTTTTCCAAGTCTTTCCCATCCATCTCTTGCTTCACATATACTCCAGACATTTTCTGTGGACTTTTGGACAGAATAAGCTTGGAACTGATCCATGTGAAGTATATTCAGTTTTTGCATTACGATCTGAAAGAGTTGTGTTTTTATCATTAAATAAGCATAAATATATTGTTCTTAGTCAAGTGGGACTACCTCTCAGCAGATTAATAATACTCCTTATTATGTTATCATGTTGCACTCTGACTCTAGATTTTATTGTAATTGTTTTCCAAAAATTGTGTTTCTTACCAATGAAGAGTGTGAAATATGTATTTTTTTTTTCATGGGGAGCAAGTATTACAAAAATGTGGTGTAGAGATTTTAGAAGGGAAGGAAAAAAAAGAAGCAAATGTTTGTACTAACTGGGGTCACAAACATTCTTTTTGATCCAGATGTGGCACGTCCTTCTGGGGGTCTTGTCCTAACCAAGGCTCTGCTGCTTGCAGATGCACCAGCTCTCAGCAGTTTGCAAACAAAGTGTAGCAAAGGAGTAAAATGGTGTGGGGGTACCAGTAATTGGTTTTTCTGGGTCTGGATTGAAGGCACTTGTGACTAATTCTTGTTTGGAACCAAGTGTTTATTATTTCTTATCAGTAAAACAGTCTTTTTACTGTGAGTTTGGCAGCTTTTCATTAGAAGGCACAAAATGGCTAAAAATCCCTTGTTACAAGATCTTTTAAGACTCAACCATCCAATTACGAAGTGACACCTAGATTATTTTCCCTTTTAACCCAATAACCAATCCCAAAGAGCCCGCAAAGCAGACTTTTCTGCCCAATTACAAAATGCCATCCAAACTTATGAAGAAGAAGGAAGAAGAAGCATCAAGAAGAAACCCAAGACAACACCCTATGCCCTCCATCTTGCTTCCATCCACAACATACTAAAAATCCCAAAACCTAAATTTCTTACCAGGTGATATACCTACACTACTCTCTAAAATCTGTTTCACACTTTTGTGGATTCTAGTCTATCTTGAAGTCTAGGAAATGAATGAGGGTCAAAGTCAGTGCTCCCCTGGGGGTCAGGGCACCCCAGAACAAACAGAGAAATATTCCCAGTGCCCTAGGTTTCCACAAATAGGAAATCAAGCTTTTGAACAAAAGGAAGCCTAATTCATCTAGCAAGTGTAGGAGTAGGCTTAGGTGAGAGAGAGGGAGCTCACATTTGCTCACATACAGTTACAGCAGTGGGACATCACACCATGGCCATGCCTTCAGCATGTAGCTATGCTCACTCAGAGTGACAATACTAAGATCTTGGGCTAATATTCATAATTCCCAGCTTTAGTTTGAGCTGCAAATGTACTGATAAATAACACATTGCCTGGGAAGAAGATTAAAACTATTGTTCATTTGTGTTGCCCGATCATTAATGTTTTTCTCAGATAATGTTTGACTTGTGCTGTGTTGTGTTTGCTAAAATGTTCATCACAGAGAGAGACCCCTAAATGCCGTTTGGATGAGGCTGTGGTACATTTGGCTGTATTTATCCTGCATGGACCTCAGACATTATTGTCACAACACATTACGTTCTGTTACATGCTGTGGAAAGGTGCTGCAACTGACTGTGGCACACCTTCAGACACTTTTGAAAAAGGAAATGAAAATGAGGTGCTGATGGCATATGGCTCACCAGCTGCTTGGTGGGCTGAACCTGTGCTTTAAAAGTGGTACAGGCCACCCAAAGCTGACCTGATCTCCAGGATGTATCTCTTATTGGTACAGAGTCTGAAGTGGCTTTGGTTTTCATTTAGGCACCTAACCCCAATTTATTATTATGTCATCTCTGAGTTTTTTAATATCTGAACATAGTGAGTTTTATGAAGAGCTCCCAGAGTACATGGAAAGTGGAAGATTGAGTGATACTAGTACATTTTTCATGTCTGTCCTGTATAAGAGCTTTCTGGTTCTCTATAGAGGCCTGTACTTGAGGTATCAGCTGAAGAGGAAAAGGTATCTTGCCATGAATATAATTTTCATAGAATTGCTCATACACTATGGCAATGAGTATGATAGAGTGCATGACACATTTATTTCTTTCTTCTTACTGCATTTTGTAGCTGACCTATTTTTAAGTACCCCCTTAAATATTTTTGTGTTAGGTCAGAAAAATCTGGTCTCTTGCAGTTACTGCATGCTTTACTTTTCCAGTTACTCACCATCACGCCTAAACAGATGCATTCTGTTGTTTACATCTGTTAAAGTTTTTTTCCCAGTTAGCTGACTTTTAGTAATGCACATTAAAAAAGTTGAATAGTTGAATCCAGAATACTGACCCTTTTTGTCTGTGTAGTGTGCAAATTCACTCACACCACAGAAATTGATTTAAAAGCTGTACTTCAAACCACAAATTATTCCTATAATAGTTAAAATTACACAGAATCTCTTCTTGTTGTTTTCAATTTTCATGCATTCAAATACATATCTAGCAAATGAATGAACATGAGAAAAAAGCAACATTAAAAAAATAATATGTGATAGATTAAATATAATAAGCTCAAGGAAGTGAATTTCCATTTTCTATTGTAACACCTGCAGGTGTTAATTCAGTTGTAGTTTTAATGTACAGGTTCTGGACTGTGAATTGGAAAGGGTGGATGTGCTAAATGAGGTCAAGCCTGCAAGACTGAGGTATTCCTCTTGAGCCCACTACTGTTTCTACAGAAATCCAGATGTTTTAAGACACATGATGCTATTTCCTGTGTCAGCTTGGGTGTCTTGCAGTATTAATGTATAACTCTGTGATGTCTGGCTGGTTTATACTTTGTGATTAGCAGGGGTAGGTTCGGGAGAATTGCTATCACTTTCACCAGCTGCATGTGAAAAAACGTTATTATTCTTCCACAAATCTGTTAATGTAATTCCTTACTTTTGACAGTTGAAGCTCTGTCCATACTCAGACAAAATATCTCCCTAATATGTATCAGTAGGTCATCTAGTCAAACATTGTTTTTACATCTCTGTTGAGTTTAATAAGTAAAATTCAGTTAAAACTATTTTCCAGAGAGGTGTCTAATTTTGTTTTGAAACTGTAAGGAGGAAGATATGGAGCCATTTTTTCTTTGATCATTTGATTCAGTAGGTAATTACACTGCAAGTGAACATCTTTTCTGTTAAAGAGCTCTTTAATATCCGGCATTTCCTCCATTTGAATGCAATTATTTTGTTCTCTATAATTGTTTCACTAAGCTAATCAACCCACGAAGTACTTTACTGTAAAACATTTTACCTAATTGTGAAATAGTTTTAGTGATGGAAATTATGTATCAGTTATGTATACCAGTCACCATAGCACTGTATACAGAGGTTAAATATTCTCTATACTTCTCCTACATTATTAATAATACGTATTTGTACTGGGATTTTTCCTGAACCTGCCTGTGATATTTGTTACCATATCTTGCAGCTTTTCCTTCCATGATGAACTGTGTGATTAGGGGTGACTGGCACTTCTTCCTCCACAGTGTCATCTAATGGTGTTACTGTCCTAAAGACTTAAAGCTTTCACCTGGCTGCTCAATGGAGCTTTTGGAGAACTTGTAAGGAGCAATACTTGTAGTGTACAGATAATGTTACTCTGCTCTGATCCTGAAAATTGTATACAAAGTAGAGCTGACACTAATAAAAAGTTAAAAGATGGGAAGTTGAAAACTCAACCCAGCTAAGTTAAAGCAAATAAAGTTATCATAAGTCAAATAAACTTTTTTTTTTCTCTAACCAAGAAGTATTAAGCCCCCTGAGAACACAGAGAATCTAGGGATTTTAGGAAAGACTTGGTTGTAAACTTGTGCAGTCAGGGTGAATACAAGATGGAATGATAGCATGATAATCCTTTCACAGCTAATTGGGGCAATATTTCCCATCGTCCCTTCCTGACATGAGAAACAAAATTCACCTGCAATCCAGCCATCTCCTTCCAGTGCCAAGAGAATGAGGAGAATTTCCTGGGGTTTTCCCCATAATTTCCAACATCTTGGAAAAAGAATTAGCAGAAAAATGGGGCCCATATTATTTTTTTAATTAGTGTGTGTGAGGAAGGAGGAAGGCCTCCATGTCCCACATCAGGTGAGGAGAAGAACACGGAATCTTCAATACTTCTT
Source organism: Agelaius tricolor (assembly GCF_023055355.1). Taxonomy (NCBI): domain Eukaryota; kingdom Metazoa; phylum Chordata; class Aves; order Passeriformes; family Icteridae; genus Agelaius; species Agelaius tricolor. The sequence goes on along the minus strand of NW_027269267.1, from coordinate 38,528,434 downwards.
AGGCTGAAAATATGTAACAACACATTCTGGCACCTCTGGTGTATAAAAGAAATTTTGGTTTCCATATTCCTGGAGTTTTCAGCAAAAGTATTAGCTGGAAGATAAAGAAACACTGTTGGGGTTTTACTTTTCATGTGAGGAGTATACAGATGAGGGAGAAATCAAGCTGGAAGGCAAGAATTTCAAAATAAGGACAAATATGAGGTGCAGAGAAACTCTGCTCTACTGAGAGGCTACACAGGCAGTTGAACAACTTTTAGATAGAAGCCCAGTGTTGTGGTATGTATGTGGGCTCAAGTCTGTAGGTAAAGCAAGCTCAGATCACTGCAGGCTTAGATCACTTAATGTCCTTCCACTCACATTCCTCCCAATTCTAGTCAAGTAACTTGTGAGGTTAAACACAGTGGCCTTACTTTCTCAGTCCAGGGAGAGAAGTAGAATAGGCCCTTAGGACTATGGGAACATGACTATTCCCTGTTCTGACGTTAATAATCAAACAGGATGTTAGAGACTTCTCAAAATGACATGAGAAATAGGTGTTTATGACAAATGACAGTGCATGAGAGAAACTGCAAATAAGAAATGGCTGGATTTCTTAGGTAGTTAAGCAGGAATTATGAGAGAAATGGCTGAATGCCACAGGCAGTGGGAGGGGAGCATTGGAGATCATTAGAGGAGCAGAGTCTTGCCAGGCTGGCCGTACATACCAGTTGCAACTACTTGGTAATGGTATCACATGTTCTAAATTTGAGTATGAATGTAGCAAAACAGGCACCAAAGCTAGAGATGGGTTGTGTGAGAGGAGATTGGTTGGAGGCAAGGAGACCCGAGAGTGGCAAAAAGTCGAGCACAGTAATAACAGAATGGATAAGATGCTATTCAGGCCGTGTGGTGGATGGTGGCAAAGAGCACCTGTCAGGTCAAAACAGATAGGGCAGGACAGTAGACTAAACCCCTTGGCCTGACCATACTGTAAGTCAAACTTTTATGTCATGGTGGATTGGATCAGGGAAGCATCCTGTGTTTAATCATTATTTTTCACACATCTTAGTGTTCGCAGTCTATTTATTGATAATTTACTTCTGCAAATTTAGTACTCTGAATTCTGATGTATTCAATGACTGAAAGATGTCTCTGTGAACAATTATGTATCTATTGGTCTTGCATGGTAATGCCAAAACCACTCTTTTTTGGATCCCTATTACAAGTTTTTCTCCAAAGAATGTATTCTATCTGCATCTGATATATTTATTCAATTCCCATTAATTTGCACTCTGTTTTACTGAAAGTGTAGCCTTTGCCCTTAACTATTGCTCATCTTCCTTTTAACAGTGTGAATAAAAGACACTTATTCATACATCATAGTAAATTAAGAAGCCTTTCTTTTGTAGGAGTGTATTAATGTCTTCTATTTATTAATTTATAAAGCTATTCTAATCCCTTTGGAAAAATATGATCTTTTATTTTCATTGCAGTCTTTCTAGATCCCTTTATCTTCTGACAGCTTAAATCTCTAAGGAGAATGTTGTATAAACAGAGTCATGCTTGCCTTTTAAACATTCTCATGGTCATTTCCTTCTGGAGTTTTTGATATTCTGTATTTGTTTGTCATTTGCAAGATGATTTAGAAACAATTTGGATCATAAGCTAATTGGTATCTCTGGTAACACAGTTGTTTGGGGTTTTTTAATGCCTCTATGTGGGTTTTTAAAATTTATTCTAAATTTTTAGATTATTTATAGTAACCTAAATGCTTGTACCCCAGGAGTCCTATTATTACCACACACACACACAAAAGTTTTGTAAGGATAATACCTTAAATTGCCTATGTATGTGTTTTCCTTTGCATGACTGGAGAGAATTCTTGAAGTCTTCATAACCTTTACGAAGGTTAATGAACACTAGTTAACAACTGAAAAAAATGTTTCCCTGGCATTTGGTATCTTTTTCTTTCTTCTGAAATAATACATGTGTTCAAAATGGCTGTGGTTTGGCTGGCCATGGAGATTCAGTTCATTTCTCAGTTAACAGAAATTTCAAAGATTAGCTAACATATATTAAAACCATTCAGGAGGGAAGAATAATTGAATGTTACACAGGATATAAATGTACAGGATGTATGTGCAAGAAGGTCTGACTTAGAATTGGGTACACATATATCCTGTCTGTATGTATTTCGTTGACCTTGACTGCACAGTGTTGGCAGTTGATAAAGTTTTCTTACTATCATTCACACAAATCCCAACTCTTTACCTTAGATCTTCCCTTTAAGATAGATCTTAAAGGGAAGATAGATCTTCCCAGCAGACTTCTATTTTCGGTTCTGTTCAGCCCATAATGATTAAACCAAGTATGTGTTAGCTCAAAATATTATTGCTTGGGGATCATGTCAGTTGTTTCCAAAGAGGACTAATTAAACAATTTTCAAATTCCTGTATTTTTTTAAATATTTTTTCTTGAGATGATAGTCCAGCTTACACCGTCAAAGACAGCAGTACTTGAAGATAAGCTGATAGAGGAGTGGCAACTGGGACTTGTTACATCAAAATTCATCAAAGTTTTTCCTATCTTTTTGTAGGTTAATAGGTATTAGAAAAGATACTACGCAGGTTCCTATATATAATAGAAAATAGAACTGGTGCTGCATGTTAATAAAAATGTGCTCAATGAAGTGTGACAAGTTACATTTATTACAATATTTTCTAGTTGATGTGAGAATGAATCTAGACTGATAGGATTTCTGAAATTCATGACAGTGTGACCAAATAGCTTTAAGATGAGGGGGAAGTAGTGTAGCTTTCCAGAAAACATTGCAGAGAAATGAGGATGGTGTGAAGGTGGCAGATTGTAGCTGTAAGTAATATGAAATTTGATAAAAAATATGTGAGGATTTTCAGGTGTTGAATCAGAATAAAGGAGAATCTTGTTTTCCTTTTAATCAAGAAGACTTTGAAGGGAAGTACACAAGGAAATAATCAAGAACTGCAAACTGTTGTTGATATCTCTGTTCACACTTAGTCTTCTGTTGGAAATCCACTGCAATAGTTTTCAGAGACTTACAGGATACTTCTATTCCATACAGCTGGCTGCTATTACTACTCAATGAAAATGTGATCAAGTACTAGTATGTATTCTAGAGCTGCATAAAATACTATGTGAGAAACAGTTTTCCATACCTTTGTACTGATTCAAGTACCGTGATTTTTCTGGGAAATCTACAACTGAAAGTCTGTTAAAATAAAAGATGGAGAAAACATTGAAAATTAAAATGTCCTATGTTTCTGAGTGTAAAGTATCATTTTGCTTATAGATTTCAACCTTCTGGTTTGAAAAGAAGTTAATCTGTTCCTTTAATATGGGAGCATAGGTTATAGATGCCTTGAGGGAATCCATTAAGGACAGCTCATGAAGCCAGCCTTGCATCAAACAGTGTAGGGATTTATCAGTGCAATGCAGAACACTTTCAAGGAACAAACACTTCACATCAAAGTGTATAGAGAATCCTGGATATTTTCATAGAAATTCTTAATGCTGTGCTACTACATTGAGTAGCATATAGCACCGTGCTTCTAAATTTAATACGTTACTGCTTCCCTAGATGCTTGGATTTTGGTTTGTTTCTTTTTGTTGGTTTTAATTTTTTTTAGTTGTTGGTTTTTTCCAATAAATAGAAGAAGAATGTATATTCTTGAAATGCTGTAAAGTTTTATATAAAGTTTTGTATGAAGAGTTCGTATAAGAACATGTTGTCTGCACTTTTATTACATATTTTTACTGCAAAACAGCATAGTAAGTGAAGAACCCCATTCATTTGTTACTTGGAAAGGATTATTTATTCTTGGTGACAGCTCAGTTTTGTCAGCAGAGTTTTATGGGAAGGATCACGTGGCAGATACTGACATTGCACATCTTGGTGATCTAAGCAATAACCTTTAAAGCTCATAAAATTCTTCCCTTTGCAAAGCAGCAGAGTCTGATTATTGTATTCACCAGAGAGGGTGAATAGAATAATAATCTACACCACCAGAGAGGGGAGCATTAAAACAAAGGTTTGGGTTTTTTCCCCTCCTCTGTAAAAAAAGCACTTTCCAGATCATAAAGTCAAGGGGCTCTTCACCAACATCTTTGTATGAGGTCTTAGGATGGAAAAACATTTTATCCCCAAATGCGCAAAAAAGGAAAAAAAGACAGAACTGTTCCCTTTTTTAGTACACTGGATTGTCCACAGCCCCTTCAGTTACGTTAGAAAAAGAAAGGAACCAGCCATGCTATTCTATTACAAAATTAACTGAAATCAAGTTGCCATTTATGTTACTCTGGGAGGAACTATTAATATTTTCCTGTAAGTTTCACACTTTTGAGAATTATGCTGAAAAGCAAATTTCATTTTCTTTCTGTTCAAGTGTGATTATGTTTGCTATCTAATTGGGAAAGTTCAGTGTAATTTAAGATTGAACTATATTTAAAACAGGAGGTAATAAGAAGATATTTATGATTTAAAATTTATGTAGTTTTTGAAGGATGCATTTTAGAAATTTAGAATTAAATTTCTTTTCTTTTAATTAAATTTGCTGTATTCACCAAGAAGTCACTTCATGAAATCACATGGAAGTCAATCCTGTGTACACTTACTGAAATTTACACTTTCTGTGTTTCACTAAAGATTTTAAAACCAGAACATGGCAGTGATAGATCATGTTAAAAACATTTTTTTGATTTGCAAGCATTGTGTGGCGTGTTTACAAAGAACATCCTATATTAATATATTTTTAACAGATGTACTCTGAAGTACACTTAAAAACATTCAAAGGATTGTTATGGTAAATGATATATTCTCTTGCATTTATATGCTGATCTGCAGTGTTGTAGATGCTCATAACTGTTAAGCCAGAAATTATTGTGCACTAACAAAATTCTCTCTGGTAAAAAAATCTGTCAAAGCATGACATCTTTTTTTTTTTTTTTTTTATGTATGTCCCAGGTCAGTACATGCTTATTAATGGAAAAAAAAAAAAGCTAAAATGGCACATTAGAATCCATGTGGATTGCTAATCTCATGTTTTGATATATTCGTCCTTACTTCCTTATATATCATTCACTAAAGGAATTCTCTTTCATCCTACTGACTACATCCTGTGTATGTACTATGAATAATTTTCTTGGGTAAGAGTACACATGTACTTTTTTCTCTTAGTGGTCAGTAAAAACCTGTTTTTCTTTGATATATTTTTGTTATTTTATTTAAGGTTATCCCTACGTTTTGAGCTGTGTATTTCTCTGAAATGAGAATTAGAAACTATAATGCACTGTCTTCAAAATAAAAAATGATCAGTCACCACAGCTGACAAATTTTTATGTCTTTATACATAAAGACCTATGATTTTCCTTGAAAATTAAATCTAAGAATTTGAATATCTAAATTTCTTACTTTCTAGAACACAGGGAACTAATGCTGCAGTGCTTCTTCCCTGCGAAAGATGGAGGTTTTGTACACTGCTACAGCCACCACTAGTAACATTTTAGGACTTAATAACTTTAATTCCGAATTTCAGAATCTGATTTTTGGTAATGGAGAGTTAAGCAGGAAATAGTTGTGGCAAATAGACATACTAAGGCACAGAAGTTCCACAGAAGATTTGAACTCCAAAATAATTTTGTGTTCAGCATTTTACAGCATTTACAGAAGATAACTTGCGGGTTGAACAGCAGCAGAGCTTATCTAGCCAGCCTTACTAAAAGATTAAATCAATATTTAATAGATAGTTGTACACTTCAGAGGTTTACACCTAGCCCCATTTGTGTGGAGCTTAAGTTACTTACTGCCATTCCTGTGAATCACCTTTCCAAAGTCAGGACCTAACTTTCAGATATTTTCTGGTCCAAGTTAAAGATGCTAAAGCATTTTCTCTGCATTCATCAGCATTGTATGGTTTATTGATGGCTTTCCACTTGTCACTATTGACCTGTAAGAACTAAGTCTATGAAAATACAACCTGTGTTTTTACTAATTAATCACTAATAGAGTATCCAGGCAAATGCCTGTGTTCTAGAATTGACCATTCCTATGATTGCCAATTATGTCAGAACATAATTGCTTGTTAGTCACCCAGCACAATATCAAAAACTTCCTGTCTAGACTTCTGGAATAGTTATGGTTCAAGAACACCTACTGCCAGAAGCCAGCATGGTGGTTCAAAGTGGATGTGGAGTCCACATAAATTGTCTTCCATGACAAAATACATAGGCATGTTTAATTCATTAGTACAGATGAAGCTTAAGTGTCACAGATATCTGTAGTCGTGAAGTTGTCAAAATTATGTTTTTGCCTCTTTGATCAAGCTGTTCATAGTCTGCTTTTAATAAGCGCTATTGTACCAGCAGATAATAATTAGAATTCCTGGAAAGTTTATCTACTAATGTTGGCATTTGGGAATTGTTGGTTTTTGGGGTTTTTCATGTTTTTTTTTAAACCAAAAAAGATTTGAAGCTGTTTTAATATTGTGCTGAAGTGAGCTTTCTTTTTGCCTGTGATATCTAAAGCAAAGAGCTTTTATGTGGGATTTTTATCAGAACTGCATCTGATTGGGAATTGTGTTAATGCGAATTTAAGATTAGGTGAAAGACCTTTTTTGCCTTTGCTTTCTTGACTGACTGTGGTAGAAATTGAGTACAATGATGAAATGCTCTAGTTTTAATCTTCCCACTAAGAATCAAATGATCAAGCTGCTACCAAGCAACACATTGGTCAATTGAATAAGTCTCCTAGACTTTGTAAAAGAATGTGCTGAGCAAATGTGAAGGTTTCACAAAGCCATTTAATAGCAAACTGCTTGCAGAGCAGTTCATTATTGTTTGAAGGAATCACTGCTGAAATATGGGAGTCACGCTTTGTATTTCATAAAGGCTTTTAAAGCAATCCTCAATCCAAAGGTGAGCCTGACATTGTTCAGGAAAGATTAGGGAAATAGTATGTGATAAACCATAGCTCCGAGTTTCGGTAGTTTCAGTGGAATCCTACCATAAAAGTGATTAAGTCTTAAGTTTAATCCTAACGAAAAAGTAGTTCATTAGCAATGGCACTACTTTATATCTGCTTCAGAAGTGAAGAACCAATTATGGCCGAGAAAAGTAGGGGAACAATCAGCTTGTTTTTTCTGGTAAGTTCTTGGAAGCCTGGTATATTCTGTTTATTCAGTTAACATATGTTTAAATATTAAACTGTTTATAATGATCTAATTATTTGTCAGTATAGAATGATGACAGGTGAGTCTAGAGGCTCTTAAGAGGCCTCTGTAATGGTAAATTTACCATTACAGAGGCCTGTGTATTTACCATTTATAGGCCTGTAAATTTACCATTTACAGAGGTCTGTGTAATGGTAAATTTACCCTGCAGATTGTGCCAGAAAGATGGAAGAATAAAAAACTGGCATGGCACTGAGAATGAGGAAGAAGAATCATGAGAAGTCCTTTTATACACACCTCTACAGTGTGTATAAAAAGAAAGCAAGTAGTTTTCTGAACTTTAGCATGTATAGGATCTGTAATGTTTTCTTTTGTGCATATTCTCTTCTCCATTGAAGTTAGCTGAAGCACTGGACATGACTCAAGTAGGAAAAAGTTACACATTTTATTTGTAGCTAAAGGATGTGACCTCTGAATGAAAAAAAAGAAAAGGATGGAACTGAAAGTATTTGCACTCACATAAGGGAATGTTAATAGATTCTCCAGATAGATAATAGCATGAACATCTACTTTAGGTCTTCTTAAGAATAATTAGGTACCTTTATAGCCTGCAATGCTTTGATAATGTGGTTTTTCTGTTTATTAGCTTCTTTATAACTGTCCTATGTAATAGTTGTTGATATATAAATTTTGCATAACTTTAGCATCCCAATATTTTATCAGAACTCGCTTGTTTTAATATTTCAGTATCATTTACAATTAATATTGAATATACTCAGCAAATTCAGTCTAGCCAACTAGAATAAAGGTAACCAAGCAAGATGAAGTTCATAAAGCTATATTTATACTCATAAATTGATCTGAATTATCACAGTTTAAAAAGTGACAAGGAAGTTTTCATAAAGATTGTTTTAATAAGTTCACACTGTCAAAGGAACCCAAGTCTGCTCATAAAGCAAATAAAATTCTGCCAGTGATTAAAAAATAATAACAACACGGCATTTTTTTAACTTAAAAGGAGATTTGAAGGAAACAAGTATGAATAAAATGAGTTTAATCGGGTACTGTGACCTAGTCCTTAAATGTCTGTCAATACTACACACAGAAAGAGCGATGACTTAAAATGTCTTTCTTGTTTTCTTTGTACTTGAGATACTGAAACTGATGTGTTACTGTCATCTGCACAGAGTAATCTCTGCCCAACTGATCTGTTGTCTCATTTCTGTATGTCTTTGACAATGGTTGAAGCAGGGGTTTCTGCCGCTGTTAAACACTGCAGAGAAAACATGGAACTTGTAAGGAGAGACTGTTAGGTACCTGAATTGTATTTGCCTTGAACCCTCAATTTACTTGTCAGCTCTGTGATTAGTATCAAAATTTGGATGCAGCCAATCTAAGATATATGTGATTCCTTGTGTTATTGGTTAAATTTCTGGAATTGATGTTTGAGGTTACCTATTTCTATATATTTCATCAAAATATGTTTATTCTTGTATATGCACGTAAAATCTCTCATGGGTTATCAATATTAAATGCAACTTCTGAGAGATTACTTCTGAAGTTATTTTGTCATGCTTTGCTTGTTGTAGTGTTTTTTTGTTTGATTGGTTAGGTTTTTTCTGTTTGTTTTGGTTGCATTTGTTTTTCCCTGTCCTGTGGTCTTCTTGCAAAGAATCATTTGTCTGTTTAAAACAATTTAAAGGGGAACACTCAAAATTGAGTTCTCTCTCTTTGTTTTAACCAATCCCTTTCCACCAATAAGGAGAAACAAAACATGAGTAGATATAACCAAAAAAATAATAACTTGCTAACAACTGAAATTGCAACAGGAGAAAATAACAGTAAATAATCCCTAGATACAAAATTCCCAAATCTCACAATCCGCCCAATGACAGAGAGACACCCAGAATGGCAGAAATACCTTTCCAAGATGGCATCCACCACGGACAGTTGTGTGAGGGGAGGCAGGGAAAACAGCATGAGACCTCCTCCCAGGTGATGACCTTTGCAGGTGACTGTTCCCTCTGGGAGACTAAGGGAAAGGATGGCAGCAAACTCTCCTGGGTTACAGAGGAGCCCAAGGGGCAGATGATGCCGGTGTGTGTGGGGTCAGCACCGCTGCCTGCTGCCTCCTCCCGCTGCCTCCTCCCGCTGCCTCCTCCCGCTGCCTCCTCCTGCTGCCACCCTGTGCTGCCTTTTCCTGCTGCCTCCTCCTGCTGCCACCTCCTGCCACCCACCAGACTCTGTTGGTGCTGCTGCTGCTGCACTTGTGTTGGGTCTGGGAAAAAAATGTGGATGCTGACACAGGGTGACCTGGCCCCAGGGACTGGCTGGAATACCCACCACAGTCTTGACCTGGAAAAAGCATAGTTTCAGTTCATGTTATGGCTTCATTCATATAATTTTTAGGAAATTCTGAATTTTGATTGCAATCTTATTCCAAATTAAAGCAGAAAACAAGAAGCATAAAAAATATGAAATACAGGCAGTCATCTGTCTGTTTTTGAGAGCATTGTAATAGAATTTCTTTGAACAGTGTATAAGCATTCAGATAGATGTAAAAGATTTTGGAAACATTTTGATATTACTAAAAGATCTAGTAATCTAAAGACTGTATACAGGTAGCTTTTAAAAGCCAGTGGTAATCTAATGTTAATAACTTCAATATACTTGGCATCAAATTTCACCTTGTAATTTTCACACTGGCATGGGTTTTTATGACTTTACCATGTCTTAAAAGGAGATTTCCAGTCTTGAATGAAAAGATTCAAATTATAAAGGATTTGTAGTATGTTTAAGTAAATCCTTTTATACTAAAGGATTTGTGGTATTTTTAAGGTACATTTCATCAGTAATTAGTGTCCCCAGTCCTGGAAAAGGTGCACCTTATTTCTCTCACTATGTAGCCTAGTTTGAGCTTTCATTCACTCAGTCTTGTTTTCAGCTACTTACTGTCAGACATCTCTTACCCCCATGCAGGTTGGGGTAAGATATTTCCTAGCCGTGCTTTTGCCTTTTGAAGATTCTATACTTTTACCACCATTTTCATGGGTTTGGCATTAATTTGGCATGTGTATATGCATGAAGAAATAAACTGTTGTCACTGCACCGCTAATGAGTATGCTTAGTCTGTAATGAGTTACCGTGACAACTTAGTGCAAATGTCCTTGACCCTTGTATCTGGGGATTTCAGGAGGCATAGCAGTCACTCTTCATGTGCAGCTAAAGCTGTAAAAATTTGGAAAACCCTATGGTAATATATTACTCATTATCATGTCATTTATTGACCTGACTTCTTCATTTGGGCTGAACTTCTTAAATCTCCTGCTGTAAAGCGTAGATTATAGAACTGATTATAGAACAACTGATATTGTTGTTGTTTTTTGAATTGTTTCTAACTTTTCTGCATTCTTCTCAAAAAGATGGCACAGGATTTTAATACTCGTTGCACTGGGTTTATGTATGGGTGCATCAATTCTGACACAGTATGATCCCAAGAACTGAGTTATAAATGCACTGTCATAGAAGCAGTTTGAACTCAGCTGTCTGTATGCCAATATTTCTAGGTCCCTCAGTATCAGATTATTTAAAGATATTGCATTACCTGTCTTATATTCCTTTGAACTCTGCATTTGGCAGCTATATTTCACCTCTGTGCAAATGTCTGCTTATTACAGAAAGATCCTGATTTAGCTGTGTCATCGGTTTTACTGCACCATTATTTGTATTCCCTCCAATTTTATGTTATCTGCAAATTGTATCAGCAAAGATTTTCTCTTTTGTTCCATTAAATGCAGTTAGTCACAGCACAGGGTCTTAGAGAATCTGGTTAATTTTAGTGATCCAAGAGGGGTATTTGCTTCATTTTCACTTCAAGTGCTTGTTCTTGTCTTAATTATTAATTCACAGGTTTTAAGTTCTCATCTTGTTTACTTTTGTGAACTGAAAGATCTTGTGATCTCATTATAAAGTAGCAATCTTGCCAAGAGGACCTATCTTCCACAAAGTTGTTGCAGTGATTCCAATACAAAGTCACACTTCCTGGAACTAATTGTGATTTTACTCTTACTTAAGAACATTTTGTTTTCCCAGGAAGGCATTATTTTGCCTGTAATCAATATCAGATTAGTGAAATAATATCCAGTTAGCATACATAGTATTTATGAACTCTTTATCTTTTTTTAAAATAATTATTACAGTACATATGTTTTTGGATCTTTCAGAAATTCAGCAGAATCAAATATTTTTGGAAGATCCAAATTATTTCTTCCAGTAGTAATTTGTAATAGCCTTGGATGAACACTATGTTGTTTTGTTCATTTAATAAAATTGAATACTTTCTTGTCATTACAGAATAAAATATCTTTCTCAATTGCTATTTCTGTAACAGAATTTTCCTTTTCCTATCAATTTTCTTGAAGGCTCTCAATACTCTTCCTTAACTCGTGATTGTAAACCTGTTTGGTGTTGCTCTCACAGGGAGGTTAACCTCTCCCTGTTAGGGTCTGGGTTAATTTGCATTTTGTGGGGAATTGGAACTTTGTCCAAATTTAGGTATCAAAACTTTGGAGGTCTGTATCTGAGCTAGCTGCCCAGCTAACATTTACAGTCAGTGGAGAGAAAGAGACACAGAGCAACAAGTTCATACTTTAGGAGCAGATGAATGGTGCTTTAGACAACCAAGTTCTCCATATAGATTCTACAGGTATAGACTAGTAGGATTAGTTCAGGTGCAAAAATTTTAAATCAGGACAGATAAATTTTAATGTCTCTCATAGTTTTCATGTACGTACATGAAAGGCTCTTCTGTGACCTACAGAATCATCAGAACTTTGCAGTGGTCAGTCCATTTAACCTGTTTAGGAAAGGAGTGAATTGTCTTCTGGATTTATCTCTTTATTTCTTGTAAAGTGAATGTGTAGAATATATTTAAATTAAAACAATTTTATTTAAAACAACTATAATAAACTCAGTGAGATGAAAAACTCATCATGTGCTGTAGGGGTATAGAATATAAGTAAAGAAAGGTAGTATAGAAAGTAATCTTATCCCCTAAAGAGTTGCAGCTGGGTTAATTATTAAAGATTAGGAGCAGGCCTGACTTTAACAGGCCACACCTGTAGCCAATCAGAAGAGTGTTATAAAAGAGTGGATTGGTTGCTGCAGGGGAACTGGAGTCAGTTGGCTGCTGTGAGGACAAGGAAGAGTCAGTGCCTGGAGGAGCTGCCTACAAGAAGCATCAAGGAGGTATGAAACTCTAGCAATATGGAACCTTTACAATACAATGACAATAGAGCTCTTGCAATATAATGATAACAATGTGCAGCTGATTTCCATCAAGGATGGACACAATTTGTCTATTTTTTGCTTAAGACAGAGCTAATTCAAATGCCTGATATGAAGGTGGTTCTTGAAAGAAAACCTAAGTATCCACCTCTGTTCAACTAAAATTCGTCTAGTGGTAAAGTGTGTCACACAACACTAAGATATTGAGATCCAGAGGCATCAGAATAGAGAAAAAAAAGTTTACAGCACATTGCTATGATAGTTCATGCTATGGAGCTGCAAGGGATACCCTTCTCCTTGCTAATGGTTAAGATAGAAGACTGTTTTTTTTCCTGTAATCAAATACTACTTCTTACACTCTTCTCGCTTTAAAATACTCAAAAGCAGAGTTACCAGAGGGAGCAGAAACTGTCAGAACATCATTGTAAGTAGCTGTATGAGTAACTTTGATCTGCTGTGGTTGAAAGATAATTGTATGTTTGCCACAGAGAGGAGAACCATGGCTTTACACATCCAGCAGTATGTGAAAAGACACTGAGAGTCAGAAGATTTAGCAGATAATACATAAGACTTGCTAGCAAAATATAGAAGGTGCCATTTTAGAGGCTTCTGCAGTACCCTGTCTGACCATTAGCTGTGCCTTCAGAAAGGGCCTTACAGGCTCATGTCACACCTGACAGTCTCTCATGGGATTCACTCCTAAAACAGCTTCTGTTGTCACTCAGTGCTTTGGAGAACTGACCATAACCTTTTGGGCTGCTGTATTAGAGATCCATTTTCCATTCCACAGGACAGAATCAAATCCAACTGAAATAAAATAAAGGGAGAGGTTGGCATGTAAATACATTTTCAAGAACTGTTATTGTATATGATGTAAATTATCACCTCTTTTAAGGACTTTGGAAAGAGTCTGTGTTAGAGTGTGAAGCGGGAAAATCTGAACAGCACAATAGAAGTATGCAGTAGATGTGAAATTTGACCATTGTGAACTTAAGTGGTATTCAGCTCATGATTTTTCTTAATTCAGGCTTGAGGTATGTTGAATGAAATAGACAGGATAAGGGGCAATGGTATTTAGGAAAAAAAAATCTTTACTCAGAGGGTGATGTAGCACTAGGTCAGGTTGCCCAGAGAAGTTGTGGATACTCCACCTCTGAAAGTGTTCAGGGCCGGGCTGGATGTGGCTCTGAATGACTTGATCTAGTGAATGGCATCCCTGCATATGGCTGGGAGTATGGAACTAGATGATCTTTAAGGTCCCTTTCAGCCCTAACCTTTCAGTGATGCATGACTGTATATCTAGATTAAAAAAAAAATTGAATGTACACTAACTAGTACTGATATTTGCATCTTATGGAAATTGTTTGTAATTTCTAGATTTTTATGATATGAGGTCAAAGAATCCACAGTTTTCAATAGGTCATGCTCTGATTTTTAGGTAAAGATTGTCATTTTGGAGCTGAGGTAATTTTTGTAAATTGTAAATTTTTGAAGCATCAGTTACAGTGTAACAGATTGCTTGCTCTTGAGCATCTTCCTTCAAGCAGATTTGCTCTGCCAGAATTTAAGTCTTACTCTTTGGAGTCAATTAGGATTAGAGTTGAAAGGTTAAGAAATCATGAAAGCAATCAAAAAATTACAGTTCAGGCAGCTGCAACTTCATTTTATCATCTTAATAAAGACTGTGTAGCAATAGCATATGGTTACCTTTTCAGCAGATAACTTGAAGAATGAAAAATTATCACCTCTCATGTCACTGTGTGGCTCTTCTGTTCATGTTTGCCAAAGTTCATCACTAACAGATCTTCAAATAAAGACATAGATAAGGACACTAGTAAGTGATCTTATCTTTATACTTTCAAACAAATGTGTGACATTGTTATGAAAAGTCAGTGCTATTCAGAAAACTGTGGTCATGTTATTTAGGCTTCACATAAGGAGGTAAATAGTAATTTATCAGATCAGTGACTCCCATGAGCATAATTATTGTTGAGATCACAGTAAATTAATTCCTGTCAGTAACTGACAAAGGTAATTGCTCTCAACTGTAAGCTCAGGGAAAAGATGTACTGTATATACGTGTTCTTGTACTTCTTGATGTTAAATGAGACCTCTGCTGCATGCTCAGTATCTTAAGAAACATTAAGGACTCTGTCTTCACCTGGCAACTTTTTAAAAGCAGTAATGCCAGTAAAACTTTGGCTTAGGACTTGGCTCATGAAGTTATCTAGAAAAACAACTTGCATTGAGAGGCATATGTATGTGGATGATAATGCTGAGACTGCTTCTCACTTGGCAAGAATTATTCAACAAAGTTATTTTGTCCTTCGTGTTGGTTGTCTTATTTGTGTCATAAATTAAGGTTTTTCGGTGCAGTATGAAAGCAAAAATACAAGGATTTAACATGTAGAAGACAAAAGGTTTCAAATTAATTAAAAATCAAGTAATTAGGGGAATTTGTACTATTTCATGTTACACTTACCTGATCACAATTCATTCTTGAGCACCAAAACCAACTTTGAAACCCATGAGCTTTTTCATCTAGAGGAAAATAGTGACATCTTATAGTACTTTGATGTTAGAAGAATTTATTGTACAAAATATCTGGGAAGGTCTTTGATCCACTTTCAAAAAAATCCAAAGAAAGTTAGGAGCACTGAATATTGCACAAGTATTAGTGCTCTCATTTCCTTCCCCTGAGCTTTTTCTTCTTTGTTCCAGATGGTTTCTAATTTTTGAGAGGGGAGTTTTAGGAAATTCAAATAAAACAAAAGCTCTGCATATAGCAGATGATTAAAATGAAGGAAAAAACCCCTAGGAATCTTTTTTGTTTTTACTCCTCATTGCTTTATACATTGTGATTGCTGAAAAAAATAAGGAAAACAAGAAAGGCTTCAACTCCAAGTAGCAAAATGTTACAGATTTGAAAGACGGAGATGTAATCCTCATTTGGTAGAAACATACAGCTGAAATAAGTTTAAATGTGCTTCGTTATTTTGATCTTCAGAACTTTCAGTGGCTGTGCAAATGCTTAATCTTTGGTTGGGTTGTAAAGCCTCTCTTGATCTGTGATTTTAAGTTAAGCTGTATCTTTAAAATTTCCTTGAAGCTCAAGATAATATGTACATTGATTTGGATTTTGATATCTTTTTTGGCTTAGGAGAAATTATGAATATGATAATTTCAAGCATGAATTTAAAATTTGTTTAATTAAAAATAATAACAGTATAGTAGTAGTATTTGTTTATATAGTGATCTTTTTTATTAGTTTAAGTGATTACCTTGGGATAGCATTAGTTTGTCATGGAGTTTTTAATCTTCATTATAAACATGCTGTTTTGCTAAACTTTGATAAAAATCAAAATTTCTAAGATATTCCCCTGGTTTTTTTTTTACATTGTTATGAGTGAATTGATTCAGATGTGTGCAAGATGTTCTATTTGCTTTTTAAGAAACAGTTAAATCTGCATACATTAGATTATTTTTTCATCTGAAAAAACAGTCTGTCTTTTCCCGTTTCAGAAAGATTAATTTTCCTTTGGTTTGCCGAGGAGTTGACACCTATTTCTGTTATCAAAATTAGTATAGAAAACTTAGGTAATACCTGTTACCCTGCAGGTACCTGCTGCAGATGATGCAAGTTTCTGGGGCTTCCCTAGGGTTTTTAGGTGGGATTTGGATGCCCATCTGTCTAAAGAAGTATTAAAATGCCATTCTAGGAAGGAGAAAAGTGTAAAACTCTCAGAAATAAGCAAATGCACTAGTTTGTAATTAAATGGCAAAAGACCTTCCAGAGCAAAGAGGATGCTGCATGAATAGGCACTCGCAAAGTTAGGCAGACTCAGAAAGTAGGGGAACATACTGTGTTCTGAATTCTTTTTGGTAACCCTGTAAAAACATAAAGGAGATTTACATAAACTAGTTCCCATATTCATTTCCTATCATAAAGTCAAATAAGTAAATTCATTTAAAAAATAAATGATCTGTTTCAGGACTGGCCACTTGGCTACTGTGAGCAATAGTTAGTATTCATGGCCATCCTTTTAGTAAGTAACAACTTTTTAGTTTCCACAGACAACTGTACCATAGAAAACAACATCCCTCACACTCTTTTTCCTGCCTTTTTTTTTCTTCACATTTCCTTTATTTTTCAAATATTGAAAATGCATCTAGAAACAAACAAAAAAAAATTATTACCAAGCAAACTGATATAAAAATGTCTTATAATGAGAATAAGCTACAGTTTTCCTTTTTGGTTGCTCAGACTGATCTGCAGTTCATTGCCTAAAGCTAAGTGTAAAAGTCATGTCTCTATTACAAGGATCTCTAAAGAATTTCAGTTCCTTGCAGGCTTTCACATATATACTTCTAAAAGATTTTGATGATAATTCTTGTTATATACAGTCAGATCCATATATTGTTTAGTGACACTACTCACTTTTTATTGTTCACTATGCAACATGTGATTACACAGTATTTATTTTTTTATGTTACAGAAAGTACACTTCAAAAGTCTGTGAAGACAAAAGCCTTTCAATTTACTGCTTTGTAAAAAATAATGGATTAGACTGTGATACAAATCCTATTCTCAGAGTTTGCTACTAGCTCATAGATTTACTTGTTGGTGATGAATAACCATAATATTTTTATATCACATTCTTGCTGACCTCAGGCCCCAGTGAAGCTAAAGGGCATCAGTTTTTGTGAATAGGCCGCTGGAAGACAATAATACAAAGTTTCCTTAATCTTAAAAGCTGAAAACATCTGTTTGAATTCTCTAGCATGTTGTGTGGGCTTTCAATGAAGGCAGCTTTTAAAAAATTGGCTGATTTTTCTCCCTGCAGTGGCTTTTGCTTCAGCCAGTGGGAAATTATTTCAGAAGGTTTTAGATGGTGCAGGAATAATTGGCTTAATAAGAACAAGTAAGTCAAAAGTTAAAGAAGTCAAGCACTTTTCCACTACATTCATATACCTCTTCTTACATCAACAGTTCTTTAAAAGGAAAGTATTATACCTTATTTAATTCTCTTTCCTGCTAACTTAATGACAGCAGAACAAAATAAAATTTCTCAGTTATTACAGAATAATGGTTTTACTGATGCACATTCTGTAGTATTTTCATGGTCATTAATTTCTCAATAAAGAATACTTTATCATTTTAATTTTTCCTCTTATTCAACAAGCAGATAATGCATAATTATCTACTTTTACAGAAAATTAGTTTTAACATTTGTTTTAAAAACTGAAAAAACCCTGATTATGATAAAAATGTAATAAAATAGTGACTTAAAAATGCAATGTACTAGTGGGGCAGAGAGAGCTTGCATTGCTATAAATGCTTGAAGTTACTTTACATACACAGATTAATCTGCTACAGTACAGAAAGTTCTGCAATACCGGATTTATTTTTTTTAAGAACATTTACTAGTAGGAATCTGAAATACAACATTCATCAAGATGCACAATAATTCCAGGTCACCTGAACATTGTTTATTTGGGTCTTGGGCACCTGCAGTGTTCTCAAATCCTAGTCAACAGTTCTGTCTCCCTTCCAATGTTCTGTGTCTTGACAAATTCATTAGGCACTTTTGGATTTTGGCTGGTAATCACTTGTTAGCACAAATTTAGTTTGTAAAAGAAGAAATGCCTATTCTAGGGAAAGGAAAGCACCTGCTTTACTCCACAGATGAGTTTTGCAGACAGCCTGAAGCAACCTCACATATGCAGGTCCTATTCCTTATGGGGAATTTCATCCATCCCAGTATCTGCTGGAGGGACAGTGCACCAGGACATAGGAAATTGAGAAGGTTCCTTAAGAGGACTGATGACCAGTTCCTGACACAAGTGATAGAGAAGAGCCTATCTAGACCTCATAGTGAAGAAGAAAGAAGGGCTCCTTGGGGATGGGGTGACAAGGCAACCTTGGCTGCAGTGACCATGATGAGATAGTGGAATTCAAGATCCTGAGAAGAGAGAGCAGGGCAAAAGGCAAGATCACAAGTCTGGACTTCAGGAGAGGACACTTTGACATTGTCAGAGATCCTTTCCCTGAGAGTCCTCTGGGATGAGGTCCCTGAGGGTAGAGGGGCTAAGAAAGGTGGTTGATATTCGAGGATAAAGTTTAAAAGGTGTCCACCCCAGCAGTCATGAAGATAGGAAAAAGAGGCTAAAAATATTTGCTGGCAAAAATCAGATTCAAGAAAGAAGTATCCAGAATATGAAATCATGGACACATGACCCATGAGGAGCACAGAATTGCTGTCTGGTCTTAGAGGGATGAAGTTAGTGAAGTCAAAGCCCACTTGAAGTTGAAACTACAAAAGAATGACAAAGGCAACAATAAAGGAGAGTATGAATATATAAACAGCCAAATGGTAACTGGGGAAAACCTGTACCTGCTGCTGAAGGAACAGTGGTCATGGTGCAAAGGACATGGAATATGCTGAGGTATTCTGTGGAGGGATAGAATGTAAGAAAATAAAGATAATGAAGAAGGTAGTCTCACACCTGAGGAGTTGCAGCTGTACTAATCACCAAATATTTGGAACAGGCTTGCCCTTAGTAGGCTGCAGCTGTGTCCAATAAGAAGACAAGTGCTACAAAAGGGTTAGCTGTTTGAGAAGAGAGATGGAGTTTGTTGGCTGTGCTGTGAAGAGAGTTGGAGTTTGTCAGTTGTGGTGCAGGGCGCTGCCCATGAGAAATGACTGAAAAGGTACGGAAGCTTTCACAATAAGATGACAACAGTATTAAATTCCTTCTTCTCCTCATTCCTTACTAATAAGACCAGTATCCTGTTTTGGCTGCTCCTCTCAGCATGGATGAGGCCAAACCTGGAGCACTGTGTCCAGTAGGGGCTCTTTAGTGCAAGAGAGACATGGGTATATCGGAGAGACTGCAGCAAAGTGCCACAAGGACAAGTAAGAGACTGGAGCATCCTTCACATAAGGAAAGGGTGAGAGAGCTGAGGCCATTCAACCTGGAAATAAAAGGCCCAGGGGGATCTTACTAACATCTGTAAATACCCAAAGGGAAGGTGCAAAGAGGAGGGGGTTAGGCTCTTTCCAGTGCTGTCCAGTGACAGGAACAGAGGCAATGGGCACATACTGAAACACACAAGATTCCCTCTGAAAATTAGGAAACAATTTGTTGTGTTGGGTGGCCAAACATTGACAGAGGCTGCCCAGAGAGGTGGTGGAGTGTCCATCCTCGGAGAATATGAAAGTCGTCTGGACTTGGTCTTGGAAACTGACTCTGGGTGGCCCTGCTTGAGCAGGGGAAATCAGGCCTGCTGAACTTGAGAGGTCCCTTCCAACCTCAACCATACTGTGATTCTGTTCACACCATTCCATTACTGCATGTTTTTTCCAGCTTAAGGCTAAGACATATGAATTCTTTCAATTCCAACTGGAGAAACAGAGAAGTTAATTGTGGTCAAGACTATAAGCTGTTTCAATTTATTTTCTTTTCATCTTAGAAAAGGTCTTTCATCCCTGATCTGGATTATACTGGAGATAAGTACTTAAAATATGTTTTTCTTTTTTTTTCCATCTGGCTGTTTTACATGGGAGTATAGGTTGTATAGGTAAGTAAAAAACTGTTTTCAGTGTGAATGCACTATTTTGTTTGGAAAGGGAGGTGTTCATAGGAATGATAGTATTTTCAGAGTACATGCATTCAAAGAGCAAAGATGCAAACCCAGTTCTATCCTGGAACATCTGGATTATGTTTTTAATGAAGATTTCTATTTAATGGGACAGCAGTAATTTTGGCAAGAGGTGAAATATTAAGTTTAATTTCTGATTTCTTGAAGTAAATGGAGATTAATTACATTTGGGAGCATTTGTGTTACTTTTTTTTAGGCAGTTCTTTGTATTAAGTAGTAGTAACAAAAAAGAATCAAATGACTCAACTTGAAAGAGATCAAAAATTATACTGTGGGTTTATGACTATATATTGGGATCTCTTTAGACTCAGTCTTGTGGATGTCTAAATTGTAAAAGGAGAGTGGTGTGATTGAGAGCTGCAAATTTGGAGCATTTCCTGGCAGGGAGGGCTCTGCAGTCCCACACTTAGGTAAAACTCTTCAAAAAAATTACATCACTCTGTCACTCTCTATATGTCTTGTTATGTCAACAGCTAAACAACTAGAGATAATGGAGTACGTGTTATCTTATATGACTTTGGAAGTGTTTAGAAGAGGTTGAAGTACAGAAATGACACAGTGCTTGGGGTTTGCAGAGATTATGGCATGGCATGCCAAGCATTTAACTATCTCTGTAATTCCATTCCAAAGTGGCAATATAGACAAGGCTGTATTTAAATGCTCAGTTGTGTTGAAATGTCAATCCTGCCAAGTCAATGAACTTAGCAGGCTCGTGTAAGAGTTGATGGAAGTAAGACAGGTAGTAAAGCTAATGCACCTGAACATAGTTACTGGAGGTTTCCAGGTGCAGCCAGTAATGTTGGCAGTGTTCAGCTCTCTATAAGGACTGCAAGGATGGTTGGAGTCCCTTTATCTCACATCTCTCAATCATTTTTGAGTGAAATTTTTCAAGACAAAGTAAGAGGACTGATTTTTTTTTATCTGTTGTCAATCAAATGGGTGGGTTTTTAACCCTAGCTGAAGTCCAGCATAGCAGTACTTAAAAGGGCAGCTACAGGGAGGACAGAGGCTCACCATAAAAAGCCACATGGAGGTGACATGAAATGGCTCCAAGTTGCATTTGGAGTGCTTTCATCTCATTATAAGAAATAAAGTTTTTACAGTGAGTAAATGTAATTTTTAGAGATGAGTACCCATCATTGGAGGGTTTCACGATTCAATTGGATGAGTTGCTTGATAATCTGATCTAGGCTCCCTTTCCCACAAAAGGCTGGACCACTTGATCTTTCAAGAGCCCTTCCAGCCTGGGCTGTTCTAGGATGGTATATCTCATTCAATTCTCTTTTTCCTCTGTTCTTTTGTTTGACCTTATGCAAGTGACAATCTTAAGCAGCGTGAACCAAATTAAAAAAGTTACTGCATTATCAAGCAAAATGTGGTATTTTCACAGTTATCTGAAATACACACAGTACCTTCCAGAATGATAAATGGTACAGCTTCAGTGATTTCTTTCCTGAGGCTGAAATGAAGAAACACCCATTTTTCTTTTCTAAAGCATTATCTCTTTGAGGGAACTGAGAAAAGCATCATTAAAGATTCTGAAGAAAAACATTTATTATACATTTTCATATTTGAATTTTTAAGTCTAAGATGAGTTTACCTACCTTAATTGGCTTATGGCAATAAACAGTACATAATATATACTTTCACATCCCTTACACAAGGTGAAACAGATGGTGATGTCCTAAAAATACATTGTTAGACACTATTTTACATGGTTTTGCTCTTGACATTTTTGAAATATCTGGAAGTTCAGATGCTGAGTATCATATATATTTACCTGAATTAGAAACCTTATTTTGCATTGTTCTGGTTTGAAAGCAAAACCAGTGAGAGACTCTAAGTCAGAAATACAATTTATTATGAAAAGAAAACCAAAATGCATGCAATAATACAAAAGAAAAACCACTGACAAAGTCAGAATACAACCTGACACCCTGTTGGTCAGGGTGTTGGTAGCAGTCCAGTTGGATTGGTGGCTGCGGTCCTCCTGGAGTGGCAGATGTGGTTCTGTTGGAGCAGGGATTCTGTAGAAGGGGTATAATCTTCCTCTGAAGATCCAGTGGAAAAGACAACCTTTCCTCTGTAGATCCAGTGCAAAGACTAACTGCTCTGTCCCAAATCCCCACCAGATTATATCCAGGTGGGGATGCTTAGCTCCTCCCCCCTGGGTGGAGCATCTCACAATGGGCTGTTATCATTCTGTGAGTCATGTGGTGGGTCCATTAAACAGAAATGGCTCCTGGAGGGAGTTATCTCTGAGTCATGTGGAAAGGCATTGATGGGCCCATTAACTGATGGTAAGGAAGAAACAATGCCCTTCCTGGTTTCTGCAGCTCTTGAGGATGGGAATAGAATATATCTTAATATTGTAACCTAGGACATGCATATATATATATGATTTGATTTATTTAATTTATGCAAAAAATAAATGTCTATTTCCCCTTCTTTTCCCAGCAAATCATAAGCAGGTAAAAACCCACTTTGTTGTTGTAACTTTTAACTTAACATGGATTTTTTTTTTTGCTAAATTGTTTTTATCATTTTCATGAGAAATAATTAATATATAGTAAGTATAAACTGCAAATGAGAATGGCAAAATTCAAAATTTAAACTATTGCCAAAAAAAAAAAAGAGCAAGAACATTCTAAAGACAGATTGCTGGTAGCTAGATTTCATTCCAGTCTGAGTGGAAAAAGTTAGTGTGTTGATAACCTGAAAAATGCTTTTTTGTCAAGCATTCAGAAAAGAAGTTGTGAGGCCAGAGGGAGACATTGGTTTCTACCTGTTGTGTGCTTGGGCATTTTACATGAATCTGTGAATAGAAAGTAAATGAGAGTTTTAGTTTTCTCCCTTTCAGCTTATTGTCCTTGCGACAAAGTATAATTCAGTCTTCCTTTTCCTTGCTCTCTGTTGGAGCAAGGATTGTTGTGTTTCTGCCTTTGTCTCCAATGACAAAGGGACTGTTGATGGATTGTCTGAAGCAGTGTGATGTGTGTTAGATCTGCTAAGGGTTGTTAGGTTTGCAGGTTCAGGCACTGGTGAAGCCAAGTCTGTGTCTCAGGGACACACGGTGAGGGGACACACGCGCACACCAAGGACACTGACACGGCTGATCACACACACTGCCTCAGGATGTCACCAGCAGAGCACACACACAACACTCCAGGTTCACATGGACATTTGTGAGGTACCCTGGTATACCTTTACACAACTGGCACCTCTGCCTGGATCCCAACCCCACTCACCTGCCCCACAGGCTGCTGGTGCAGCTGGGTGCTTGCTGCAAACACACAGCACTCACACTCTCATCCCACAGATAACCTACATTAAATACCAGCATGGACTCTCTGCCTGTCTGAGACCTCTGCCAGGACCTGAGGCCCCCTCACAAACGCACTACCCCATCAGCCAACACCAGGCACATGGGCTGTGACCCAAGACCCACTCCAGCCACCAGCTCTGAGTCCCTCACTCACCCCAGTATCTCAGGCTTATTTTTATATGTACACTGTTCACAGCAGTTGTAGGATAAAAACCCCCACTGCCTCTGTCCAACACTGATTAGCAATGCAATTGTCTTGTTTATAGCCCTTTCTGCATACCCCTCTGTTTCCTCCTGCTCATTGCTCACTGCTTGACACAGTCCCACCAAACCCTTCCACAGTGCAGGACCCCCAGGTTTGCATCCTCATCTCTTGAAAAAGTACAGTTCTTTGATAGCCTTTCAGTTAGTGTGACTGAGCTGGTTTGTTTCTGGTTCTGGTTTGCTAATGCTAATTGGCCTGGTTTTATGTCTCTCTGTATTTTGTCTCCCTTGCCTTATCCTCCCAACTGGAAAAATAGTCTCACACTCCTCATATCCTTATCAGTTATGCCACTGACACACTTTGTTCTTAACATGACTGCCCTTACTATGTGTTGTTCATGTCTTTATGGCTTATTTGGCCAGAAACTCTCAAAAGGATAGGCAGTTGTTGCATGTACCCTGTAAAGAACCTCTACTTGAGATGGAGTATTTGTGTTTAAGCTATATCAAGTTGAACATCTAGATTAGAATTGTCTTACTTGCTAGGAAAATAGTGTTAAATACTGTCATTAAAGCAAAATTATGTCTAACGAGCAGCAGTTTGCAGGAGATGTAGGTAGCTGCAATGAAGACTTAATAATGAGGGTTCTTTCAGACCTTTAGGCAGGAGGAAGATGTAATTTAATTTGACCTTAGGTTACTTAGGAGTATAAGAGGGAAACAGCTGGCTGTGTTCTTGTCTCAGGACTTTTCTGACCTAGGATATGTGAACATCAAAGTACGGCTATCCAGAAAACTGTCAGGACAAGCGAGGGAGTATGTAAAAGAGTGTCTAAAGCTGTAAGAGTAAGCAGTGGTGAAAATAAGCGTAAGAGCTCATTATGACTAAAATTGCTACTGCATCACATTGAAGTACATATTTATCTAAGTCTCCCATGGTACCAGTGCTGTGCAGAGACATAACAAGGAAAGTCTCAATCATAAAAAGTTCACAGTGTAAGTAAATGAGAAAGAGAAGCAAAGAATAAGTAGTGCATTTATTTCCTTTAACTCCCACAGGTGATCAGTGGCAGATGAAAGAACAAAGTTAGTCTTTTTCTGAATTTCAATCTAGAGTCCAATAGTTATATTTCATTACGTATAGGGTATTATTGTTATTCCATTCCACTCCTCATGTTCTTAATGATGCAATATAATACGAGATGCTGTAGAAGTTCTCCTCAGCAATACTGAGTCACTTACTTATTTTGAAATTTTGTTGCATACATATCAAAAAGCAATGTTTTAATAGTAGCATAGTTTGGTGTTTTGCATGCCTTTGTGGTAGGATTTTTACTAATCTTTCCTGTCGCAGTTGGATTATACCTGTCATGCTTCATGTAGATCAGCAAAGACGTTCTTGTAATATTGTAGAATCCCTAAGCATTTCTTTGCACCTTTTGAACTTCATTGGGCTGGTTTTTTTAGTTCTTTCGTTCTTCAGATTTTCTATTGAGCATGGAATTCCTTGAATAAGCAAAGATTTTTGTCTAATACCCAGGGGTAGTAGTGAAATTCACATCATTGTGGTTAACCGTGAGAATTTCCAGTAATGATTTGTGACTATGTCTTTTAAAAAAAGTCTTACTTTGAAAATATTGAGAATATAACTTGTAAAGAGTTAGCTTATTATCAAGTTTTTTACATCCTAATGCAGCAATTATTCACTGCAGGGGAATCTGTATGGGTGCCCAGTCCTGTCACTTGCAAGACAACAGATGATTACCTTCTGAAACTGCAAAGCTGTAGAAATTCAGAATATTTATAGTTAATACAAAACTCTACATAACAAAACATTCTTAAATGGGGTATAAATAACTAGATTGTAAGGTAACTGACTGATTTAGGCTGTTGTAGGCTGTATGGATTTGACAAACAAGAGGAGCGTACTGTGGCCATGAAAGCAGTTGGCTGTTAGCTCTTTCAGAGCATTAAAGTTTATAAAACTTTACAGAGTTTTCATTATAGTAATAAGGAGGAGGACTGGAATAACTGGTGACATTTTGAATGTTTGTGTGAAAAAATATCCCTCTTTTGCTGTTAACTTGTCATCAGCCGTTTATCAGTCATAGTTTTGATTTATTGTGTGATGTCCAGAGACCTGTGCTATGTCATGGACCAATCTGTAGTGGCTGCAGCTACATGCATGTGTGAGTTCCTTGAATTCAGATGTGGTGCTTGGTCCCATCAGTCTGGCAGAGGCACAGCCTGCAGTATAGGCAAACCCTCTGCTGTAACGTATCTGGAAAGAGCAGATTAGCTTGGAGTCACAGGGGTAAATCAGCCTGAGTCAAACTTTGAGTGATTCAGACCATAAGAAACACTTTATTTTGAGAGGGTTCTATTTGATCTGCTTATCCAGGAAGAATGATGCTTCATGAAGGAAAAGTGTAAGAGTATGGCTTATTTTCATTACATATGTAATAGTAATGTAAGATTTCTACCTACCTATCTCATCTCTTGTTTACATTCTTAATTCTGTCTTTGGTTTCATACACCTAGAGAAAATCTCAACTCTCATGCTATTATTTCTGTGTCTGTTTTACCTGGTTTGTATCATCTTCACACCTGTTGGAACCCTGTCTATTTGTCATCTTTAATGCATCCTTTCAGTGTCAGTCCTATATTGCTGCCCCAGAGCTGCACTGTACTGGTTTTATAGTTCCTTAGACAGTAGCCTGTTTATTGGTTAGAGATGTTAATTTGGTGTTCTTTTCTCATTTGTAATTTGTAATTATGTTGTATATTACCACTAAATTTATCTCATGGATTTGAAGAAAATTTTAAACAAATCACATGAAATAAAAGATAAATTTGATATCAGAAATGATGATCCGAAAGATGTCCTTAATGCTTGTACTGTAAAAGATAAAATACAGCTTTGAAACCCTAGCAAGAGGACACAGGATACAGTGAGTCCTCACATCTTTACATGCCTTTGCAAGGTCACTGCAGCTCCAGGGCATTACTGACTCTGGGGCTAATCTGTCCCAGTAGAACAGACTTAGCACGATAATTCTGCACACCTACAAGTATCCATGACTAATGGTATATATTTAGGTAGTTCTCACCTCTTGCCAGTTAAATTCCTAGCAGAAACAAAGTATATTAACATTCCAAAGTCTTATTTCACATGTTGAGCATAATTCTTACACAATCTCTGTAAGAATGATAAGATTATTAAATACAGACAAAGCTAGTTTTTAAAAGAACAAAGGGTCAGGTAATTCACATATCTATACTAAAACACCAAAGAAATGTATAGGTAGTTCTTGTGTGAATCAGTATCAAATCTCTCAGTTGGTTCAAATTAATATTTTGTTGTAATGATAAATAAAATCAGCCCTAGAGTTAAGCATATTAGCTAAGTGCAGCAGAAAAAAAAAAAAAAATCCCAAATCAGTCAACCAGGTTTTTTTGAATATATTTTTTTCCTGTTAAAGAATATTACTGCACTGGCATAGGCAGTCAGTCTCAGTGGGAAGTATTCCTACTTAATTTAAAGCACAGACTAGAGTTAGCACTGATGCCAGCAATCATCTAAGTTTTTTTTACATGTCTGTGAATAAAGACAATACTTGCCTGTTTATTTTCATTATTAATTTTATAGTTCTAACTTTAGGTGGATGAAAATACTGAATTCTTTTTTACTTTTGAAAAAATTCCTGTGTCTCATAGTACGCTTGTGGATATTGTGGGGTCATTGGGACTTTGTATTGACATTATCTGGTTCTGACATATTAATGTGGATTTAGAATAGATGTTACTTGGAAATCTTTTTTGTTAAGTGACACTGCTTAGAAGAGGTTAACTATGAAATGCTGGATTCTCTAAGTCAACTTCCTAGTCTAAGTTTAAGGCCAAATTTTCATGCCACACCAGCATCATTCCCTAAGTTTTTAAATCAGTTGGGCTTTATCTATCAATTAGAAGGTGAGAAATACAACCAATTGTATTTTCTGCAGTGATGCTATGATATTCATGTTCATAGGAAAAAGAATTGGTATTTCTGGTGGGATTATGTTTTAGTAGATCCTTTATTTCTGAAGCTGAATGTGAAATGTGTATGCCTTTTTCTGTACATGAAATCACTTGTTAAATTTTTTGCCATTCTGTTCAAGGTTTTCATGACAGTATACAAAAACTTTTGCATTAGATGTGTGCAGTTATCAGGCAAAGTGAGAGCCAATTTCTCCTTACTGCCCTTCCAGTTCAGTGTTGCAGGTTTTTTCCAAAGAGAAAATGATTTTATTGTCTTGCAAGCTGCTGCAAGTATCTCTTAAAAATGGAAGAAAAAAATTTTTGTATCTCGTGTGAAGAGGTGTGTGTGGTGCCCAAAGTTTTCCAGATTAAAGACTATACTTCAAAGAAGAACTGTTGTGTAATCTACATCTTAATTCCTGTAATTAGTGTACATTTAAACCTGCAGAGTTGAAATCTGCATTAATTTCATGTTGCTTTTCATCACTTACATATGTTATTGTAGTGGTAGGTTTTCAAAAATCACTGTGATTGTGGTTTTTTTTTTGTTTGTAGATTCTGCTCATTTATTTATAGCTTGCTTGAAGAATGGATCCATAATTGGATCAAAAAAGAAACTGCATTAACTGGAAGTTGATTACAAGTGAACAAAACTGTGTTTCAGTGTCACATTTCAGCCTGTCTTACTGTTTTCATAGTTCCATTCTCTTCTCACAGGCCTTTTCAACCATCTGTACTTGCAGCTCTCAGCCACCCAGGCTGCAGCTATTTCTGCAAGTACCTTTCTGAGTGACCATCAAGTAGATAAGCAGTAAAGCAATTATTGCATGTGCAATCTTTCACCCCTTTATTTAATATGTAAACATGAGACTGTGCAAGAAAGAAACCAAGTGGTGTTTACTTAGTTACAAGTCATTTCTTGAGGTACATTTGAATGGATTTAAGGTCATTTATAATTCAGGGAAAAGCTAAGGATAGCAAAACATAATAACAGATTTGTGGCACCTGGAGCTGTTACAGTCAATACCATTTTGCAAGAATATCAAGGGAGAGTGGAAGGCTAGAGAGAAGGTAAGCTTATTAATAAATAAGGTAGATTAATTTAATGATTAATGACTCTTAAGTAGCGAAGCGCTTAAGTGATTTAAAAAACCAAAATCAATCTTGGGGGGGGGGCGGTGGGGGGAAGATAAAGGAAGGGAATGAGCAAGCATGATCAGTTGGCACATCGGGATCTGTTCCAAGTCTCAGGAGAGACACAGTTAGGTGCAGTCTGGGTGAAAAACAGGTATTGAGTTGGGAGGCTGAGATCCACACCTGACGGTGACTTGCTTTTTCTGCTCAAATCATGCTCTTGCTTATCTGCCAGTGCACGTTGTTTCAGCTGTGCAGTGAGGAGTGGCAGCTGATGAGGTGCCACTGCCTCTGCAGGGCTGGCTGTTCCATGCCTGGCTTTGGTTGGTCAGGCAAACTCCTCGCTCTGCTTTTCTCTCTTACAGCCTGCATTATGGCCTGGGCCTTAGTAAATAGCAGCTGGACTTAAACCAAGTTAGACAGAAATTTGCAAACTGTAAAAACATGTATAGACCCAGTGAATTTAAACACAGTTGATTACAACTGTAATTTTTTTCTAAAAATTAAGAAAATTAAGAAAAAATGTGTAGGCACTGGAGGATTAAGAGAGAAAGTTAAGGTGGAACTGATCTTCAAGAACTGAAGGGGATGGGAGGGAAATGATCATTATTAATTCTGTCAGTCTAAATTAAATCTTTAATGATGAGAAGAATACCCTTTGAAACAAATAGTAAGTTAAAATGTAGGAGCAGTTTGTTTAGTGCACAGGGTTGGGTTTTTTTTTTTTTTTTTTGCTAAGTAAAATGACATTTTAATTATTTAATCAGATTACCCGAATATTATTAGTGTCAGTGATTAAAAAAGAAAGAATAGGGCAGTAGATCTGATACATGTAGATGTCTGTATCCCATCTATTCAATCCAGAATATTGCTGAGCCTTAACAGTCTACAATGTAAAAAGTAACCAGAAGGCATCACTCACCCTGTATCCACTCAAAGGAATTAATGATACAAGCTAGGTTTGCATCCATGTATGTATATATACTTATAACATATCTGCATATAGACTAGCACTGTATCTTTGCAGTGTTTGTCTTTTTCTGCATGTTCTGCATGTCTTTTTCTGTAAGTGTTTGTCTTTTGCTACATGTCTTTGTGGGTTTTTTCCCCTCTTCACTTATTTCTCAGTCTGCATAGTTGGAATGGGATAGAATAATAATAAGTAATAAATAACCCATTGATCTACTAGGAAGAGCAGAGGGTAAGACAAATGGGTTTATTTCAAACAACTTTTATTTTACATATGTAACAATATTTAAGTTAGAGTATGCTAGGTTATAAACAATTCAATGGATCTGAGAGAGGTTAATTTGGAAAGAAAAGGAAAATAAAACTGTAAAAAACTTCACAATAAAATCTCTAACACAGCCAAGAGTGAGTACAGTTTTACTGGAATTGTGCCTCTTTTTCAACATTAACATCTGTACAGTTATGTCAGATGGTTAGGTGCTTTAAAAAGCTTAAATCTACATTTATTTCTAGTTTTTTCATTAATATTGAAAAATATTTATTGAAATGGACGTCAGTTTTCTAGCAAATAATGCTGAAGGACATCTCTTAACAGGTTCCACCGGTATTGAGGAGTATTTCTAGGAATGATAAATATCCAGGAAATTCAAGTATATGTCTGAATTTGGCTTACACCTTGTAAAACTTGGCTTACAGTGCTAAGTTTTATAAGAATGCACTGCTGGTTTTCTCGGTAAGGTAGCCAAGTGTATGACACAGTGGGGAAATCACTAGATACAGTCACTAGCCAGTTATGCCTAGTGACATACAGCACGACTCACAGGGATTTTCTTTCTGTTTCATCTTTGAATTGCAAAGGCAAAAGTAGAAATCATACCTATTGCCCAGTCTGTAGTTGTTGAATCTTTAACATATTCCGGGTATTCTCTTCTTTCCATTCTGTGGGAAGTGCTCCTGAAAACTGTCAACAGTGCACTTATTGTTAAAGCCATCAATATTACCAGCTTAACCTCACTTCAAAGTACAACATGATATATTTGCTGAGTACAGTTATACATGTGTATCAAATGGCTGAAAAAACCCTTCTGGCACTTGGGTCTTATTACCTTTCTTGATTGCTATCAGTTTGCTGCATGTATAGTTCCTTCTGAATTTTATTAATGGGCTTAGGGTCATTACCTTAAGCAATGTGTATTCATGGTAACTTAAAAATCAAAATAGACATAAGGCATCAGAAATTAAAAAAAGTAGCAATTGTGCTTCACATATTTAAAATAATTTTTTAACTTCTGTAGTGAGATAATTACTTACTAAAAATGCACAGAGAAGTAATATGAGAAGGAATATATCAATTGATGTCCATACTGCTTTTAAACATGGCTGCTCTTGGCATGGATGGGTGCAGTTTTTGCTGAATGAAAGTCTTTGTGGGTAGGTGGGCCTAGAGAGTGTTGGTGAGTGGAGTTAGACACAGCTGATGGACAGTCATCAGTGGGATTCCCCACAGCTCAGTATTGGGGCCAGCCCTGTTTTATATCTTTATCAGCAATGTGGATGAGGGGATCAAGTGCACCCTCGGTCAGTTTGTAGATGGCACCAGGTTTGACAGGAGTGTTGATCTGCTGGGGAAGGCTCTGTAAAGGGACGGGGATAGGATGGATCAGTGGGCTGAGACCAATGGCTTGAGGTGCAGCGATGTCAAGTGTCAGATCCTGCACATTGGTCATAACCCCAGGCAGCACCACAGGCTGGGGGCAGAGTGCCTGAAAAGCTGTCCAGAAGAAAAGGACTTGCCAGGTGTTGTTTGACAGTGGCTGAACTTGAGCCAGTGAGTGCGCAGGTGGCCAAGAAGGTCGATGGCATCCTGGCCTGTATCTGCAATAGCATGGTCAGCAGGGCCAGGGCATGGATTGTCTCCTTGTAGTCAGCCCTGGTGAGGCCACACCTCCAATCCTGTGTTCAGTTCTGGGCCCCTCACTGTAGGAAAGACATTGAGGTGCTGGAGTGTCCTGGTTTAGGGAGGAAACTTCCAAAGGGGTCCCTCTAAAAAGCAGATTCAAGCAGCCCCTCCCCCTACTGGTTCAAGAAAATACTTCCTTGGAGAAAAGTGGAAAAAACCTGTTTATTTAACAAGCAGAATGAATAGCTTGTGAAATGAACAAGTGTTTATTTCACAAGCTTAAAAAATGAATAATATTTAACAATAAAACCTCTTGTTGTTCTGAAGAGATGGCAAATTCAGAAAGTCCTTTTTGTGGGTTGTAGATCAGTTCTCTCACTCTCTTATCAGTCCCTCCTGAGCTGGAAAATGCCACGTCCCAGGCCCTGATGGGCCACACATATGAGCTCCTGTGTTTTTCTGGATTTTCAGTCCAGAGCTGGGCCAATCAGTTCCAAGAAAAGCCACAGTCCAGAGAACTTCTCTGCCTCAGCTAGCTAAAAAATTAGGAGAGCTCTTTCCTGCTGTCTGTGCTGCAGAAAACACAATCTGTGAGAAGGAAAGATGAAGCTCCTACCTTTGTTTTTGAATACAGCCACCTCAGACATTCCACCATTTCTCCCTCTCTTCACTTTCAGATCTAGTTTTAAAGGTGAATAACTTATTTCTGGGCTGAACAGACAAATGGGGATACAATTCAGCATTATAAAGTCATCCATGTCATCAGACATGGAGCAAGTCCAGAGAAAGGCAGTGGAAGTGGTGAAGGAGCACAAGTCCTGTGAAGAGCAGCTGAAGGAGGTTGAGTTGTTCAGCCTGAAGAGAAGTAATCAGCTGGAAGGCTTTATTACTCTCTACAACAATCTGAAAGGAGGCTGTAGCCAGATGGGCATTGGCCTCTTCTTCCAGGCAAGAAATTATAGAAGGAGAGAAAAGGGCTTCAAACTGCATGAGAGGAGGTTTAAATCGGATATCAGGAAAAAATTTCTGCATGGAAGGGGTTGTTAAACAGTGGAAGACACTGCCCTGGGAAGAGGTAGGATCACCATCCCTGTTGGTTTTTAGAGGACTTGTAGGTGTGGTACTCAGGGACATGGCAGTGCTAGGTGAATGGTTGGACTCAAAGATCCTAAGGCCCCTTTCCAACTGAAATTTTGATTCTATGGTTTTTTTCCCAGTGGTCCCTGAAAACAAACATTTTTAATGAACTTAATCATATTCCTGTTAACAAATTAAAAAATGTCATTTATGGTAAATAGATCTCCTTTTTTTAATGTAGTAAGTAAGCTGATTGTTTCAGAGCTACATAAGTGATTTTTTTTTTCTAAAATAACCCAGAGAAACTAATAAAAGTTTCAGATTAATGGCTATTCTCAATTTCCATGTGAAACCAAAAATCTCATTTATAATAATGTTATTGAGTTTATTATAAAACTTTAAGCTTCATTAACTTATTACAGCTTACTTACTACATATTACTCAGAGCTACTGTGTACAAAAACCATCATTAAGTCAGCAGACTTGTTTTATTTGTTGCTTGTTGTTGTAATTTAAAATGAAAAATTGAAGAATCTATTCTGTATCATTTAAATTCCTGCTTATACACAGTTCACTAAAATCTGTTGTCTACCAGATTGTTTTATGATTCAGATGTGAGGCCAGAGGACACTATAATTTTACAATCAATGTCAGAAGGCAAGTCTTTAGAAATTAGGTTGTTAAAATTGATATGACAAGTTACAGTATTCACTGAAAGGTAATGTATTTTCAAGATGTAATTTTATAACTGAACTTTACCTGTAGAATTGCTCTGCAGGGAAAAAAAACCAAACCAACATTTTATATGCCTTGCTAATTCAAGAAATTGACAATTCTAAGTTTATGCATGGTACATGTGCTGTATAAATTTCCTGTGATCCCAGTTTCAGATAGATACTTCATAAAACACATAGAAATTCAAGGGACCCATTTTTGCACTGAAAGATAAACTAGTCTTCCTTTTACTTGCTTAAACATCTGAGTCTTTCTAGATCTAATATTGACTTAATTTTTTCATGAGAAAATCTGTGTTGGCCAAAGTACCTAGAAGATGTAAAAACCCCTGCAAGCTAAAGATGAATTTAAATAATTTCATTTTCTTAAGAAAAATCCTTTTTTAGCTCTCAACTTTTCAACACATAATTTAGATTATATTTTTGGTAGCAGCTTGAAAGAGCGAGATATAGGTGAAAATACAAGAGGACTTGTATATGTGTATTTGAATTTTGTCAATACCAGAATTCAGGTTCTAAGTCTGAAGCACTAGCTAAGTAATATGTAGCAGATGTAAGAGACAAATACACATTGAATACATGTTGGAGAAAAAGGGCTGAAACAATAGTATAGCCTGGAAAGACAACCAGCTAATGATGACACAACCTAAACAATGAAGGTGCTTAAATTTTTATTTAAAAAAATAGCTGCCCAGTGGACCAAATTATTTAGTAATTTTGCATCTTTAAAGCTCCTAATCATGCAATCAGTTCATGCAAAGAAATCCACCAAGTTAATGGTGTTAAACAAGAGTTTTCAGGATTGGGACCCTAATCAGCATTTTCTTGCTTTCTCACTCTTGCAGCATGTGTGCAGCTAATTAGTGTTTTGACTGAGTCAATGTATGAATGGTAACACCAATGAATCAAAGGAAATTGTTCTCATTAGAATGTGGAGCTAGAGAAGTACTGCTTTCCAAAATAAATATTATTCTCAAAAAATATTAAAACAAATTGCCCTTTGCGGCACAATAAAATTTGTGTAAAGAGAAACATCTGGCAGAAATATATAACCTACTCTAGTGTAACATTTGGAATGAATTAATTTATTTTACTGTCATAAACTGTTTTTTAAGCTTCTACATATTTTACCCAGATTTAAATGTTGGGTTATATTATTTTATTATATTCAACTTGTAATCCCTTTAAAATAATTTTATTCTGTGCATAACAACCCCTGGAAAATGAGACATGTTGTAGTTAAAGAAGCTTCAGGCAAGGTTTTAGACTTTGTGTACGGTAGCACATTTCATCACTAAGTATTTTATAAGGCTTCCAACATCTGGAGGCACTAAAGTGCAGGTGTCCCAGGGCTGACAAGAAAATTTGCCTTACAGTAGGCAAAAGAAAAAATCATGTTCAGAAACTTAACCTAGAGTTGATCCATTGTATCTTTTATGTTTATAATGTAAGTATTCCCATTACTTTTATAGTCAATGGAAAAAATGAGCCATAGTCCAGATTTACTCCACTGGAGCAATATTGGATGCCTCTGTAAAAACAAAATCTAGAATTTGTATCTGAAATACACACCTACACTAAAGATGTCTGTCTTTCCTTAGATTAATTGTACCATAACTGGTAAACCTCGATGAAAAGATGAGATTAAAAAGTGACTCTGATTTTTCACATTGTTGTGAAATGTGCTCAGAATGGTCACACATTTTTTATCATGTCCATGTAGTTGCTGGACACTTAAAATATTTAGTTCATACAGATCATAAAGATAGCAGAACATAAGCTGAACAGATATCTAAAGTGTAAATACACAGTAACAATATGGAATGTAAATAATGTAGGATAATATAGATGCTGAAGAGATGCCAAATCAACCAACTGAATTTTATACCTGATCTTCTCAGCATTTCTAACCTGAGCCTGCAATCAGCAGGCTGCCCACTTCAGAAGCAGGGCGTGTTGCTTATCCATCTCTGTTGTATGAAGCAGTGTTTTTGTGAATTAAGCACTGATTCATGATCCTCTAAGTAGCAAGAGAAAAAGAAAAACAAAACACCACTTTTATTTAAAAGAGAGAATGGTGGGTTGAGACAGAAGAGAGAAATACAGAAAGATTTAAATCCAAAAGAATCTAGAAAGCCAAACAGAGCAACACTTTCTAGACCCACCTGCCCTCTCAATGCCCAAGGAGTGTTAAATCCATCTGTTAATTGGATATAAAGGGAAGTTATTCTGAGGAAAAGAACTGCAAGCTTTTATGTTGTCTCATTAAGAAAACTACATTACAAATTTCACACAAGGACAGGATTTATAACATATAAATGAAAGATGTGATATAACCAGCATATATGCAAAGACATCATAAGCCTTCATATGCCCTTCAGAGTGGTGGTATATTTGTTCAGTGTATAAGTGTTATAAACTTGTTTTCCACTGAGTGTGGTACAGCAATATGTTCAGATGTTGTAAAAGTTCTACTTTAAAGCTGTTTTTTGATAGGAATGAAAGGGAGTAAAATAACAGTATTACATTAAATTAAGTAGAAATTTTCATCTATTATATTGTCTTTTTCTATTAAATTAGTCATCTGTTTTCTTTCCAAGTATGTAAAAAAAATCTGTCTTGCTAAAAAAGCTCAAGAACCACAGAAGTTTCTCATAATTCAAAAGATACATATAGTAAAATATTTCTTCAAAATAAGTCATATATGCCCAGATTCTAAATTACTTTTCATCTGACAAAATTCCTTTCATTTGCTCTGGGCAGCAAAGAAGGAAGTGAATGTGTATTTTCTCATAGTTGTTCTCTATCAGGATGCTCTGAGTTCTGCAGCCAGCCACACAAGAAAATAAATAAGCATGACATTGATAAAGCAGCTGTGATAGAAGAATTTAGAGGTAAAAGAACCATACATCCAGTTGTAAAGTAATAATGTTGCTCAAGGACATGCCAGTGGATTAAATCCTATTATACAGATACTTACATACGCACATACATATGTATAATGTTTTTTTTTCTTTTGATGACCATAAAAACTAATTTAATGCATACAATTTTGTGCTCTTTGCACTTTAAAATTATTTTGAAATATATCCCTGGAAGCAAATTTGGTCTTCTGACAGTATTCCTCTGTTGATGTGTGCATGCTGAATATTCAGTGTGTACAGATAGATATAGAACATAAAAATAGTTTTACTGTCTACTCCAAAGTCTATTTAGTCAGCAGAATTCCAGCAATTTGTATGGGCTCTGTCTCCAGAGCCCTCTTCACCTGTATTTTTGATCTGAGTATCTAGCATATACAAACCTTACTCAAATCATTCTTCCTAGGAACACGAGTAATTTCTTTAGGAATTGTGCAGGTTTTGAGATTATTTTTTTCCAGTTCATGATAATTTGACCTTGATCATAAAATCTTGGAATCGTTAGGGCTGGAGGAGACCTCTAGGATATCTAGTCCAACTGTTAATCTAACATTGCCAGATCTATCAATAAACTGTGTTCCTAAGCAACCATCCCAGTCATCTTCCCACTCCCCATCTTAGAAGTCCTAAGGAGCACTTTAAAGTCATTGAAGTAGTGTGAATACTTTGTGTTGGGCATCCTTGGCAACAGTAAATGCTTTTAGCAGTGTATGGCTTTATGTTCAAGCATGTTTTGTCTGCTAATCAAATTACATGAATTTGAAAAAAAATTATGTGCATACATGTTCTGTTTTTTCAATAATTGGTTTGTTTTAGAGCTAATTTTGTCATGCTTTGAACATTACTTCTGAAGCAAATAGATGTATTTGAAGCATTTAAAAAGTAAGATAGTGATGTTCTTAATAATTTATTGGGTTGTATTTGTTGTTAGTGTACTTGTTATGTCTTGGCATTAAGAACATGACTGCACGAGACAGAGAAATGAGGAAAGGAGTATACACATTTAAAGGATTTTTCAATATGAAACACCCCTTCCCCCAAATATGATACTGAAAATTCTGTTTGAAAATATCACCTATGCTTAATGATTTGCCTGTTGTGGAAAAGTTCCAGAAATGCAATTTTGTGAATTCAGATATTTCCTTTAAAATGGCTGATACAGAGCAATAATTGCAGATGAGAGACTATATAATCTTGTGGGGGATTTTTAAATGCATTGTAAGTACTAAATAGAATATGTCTGGTAAAATGATTTAACTAAATATTGCAGCAGCTTTCGTGAAAAGTTCTGATAATTGCTTTGGTGTTTTCTGACAAGTGAGGGACAAGTGTAGAACTCTTAACCTCACAAAGGACTTGCCACCCTTCAATGATCTGTTTGTATACACAACTGATTCCACAAAGCACAGCAGAGCAGTAGTTCCAAATGACAGTGATACAACAAACATTATTAGTTAATGAGGGAAGTTTCAATCCAATACTGTAGTTACAAATGCATGATGTAGCACTGGCTGCTGCTGTTGGAATGCAAAACAGAGCAGCTTCTGATGCACAATGTACTTACCATCACTGGCTTTTCTGGGTGATATGTACAAGTTGTGCTGTACTCCTAAGGTCTTGCAGGAATTCATTTATTAAGCTTTTGAAATTGAGGCATCCTTCTGGGAGTGACATTTAGAATTCTGTGTAGCTATCATATTACCTATTAGAAAGCATAAAAAGTTAAAAAATTAAAAGAAAATAATGTGGAAAGGAGGTAAAAACATACACAGCAGTTTTATCCCAACTTGAGGATGAGCTGTGTGTGTTGATCACTGAAGAACAGGTTATAGATGTTTAGAGGGAGGAAGAAGGTTTTAAAACTCATCATTGTCCTGACTCAAAGCCTTTCACATGCCAAACCATAATTTTTGTGCCCAAAATTGAATTATTGCCGCAGCTGCACTAGAACCTTGAAGACTTTTCAATGCAGAGGTTTGTTCTTATTTAAGTCTGCCTCTTGTGCTAGCTCTAAAGCCTAAAGTTCTAAAGCCCAGAACTCTTTATAATTCCCTCTGTCATACCACCCCAAATTCCATCTCATCTGAGGCTCCAGCTCCTACAGTCACCCAAACCTTATCCACAGCGAGTCCTACAGTATGTTCTGTCCTGAGACCTTATTTCTTGTGAGTCCACTTAACACACACCACTGGCTTCCCCATTCCTCTCAGTGCATGTCCTGCCTGTGCTGACTGCTCACCCCAGGGCCCTCAGCAGGGCTGCTCTGCTCCTCCTGACCCTTGTGCTGCCAGCATCCATGGCTGCGCCCTGCTCTGTTGCTCACAGGTGCTGTACTCCCCCATTGGTGCAATCATTGGCAAAAATCATCTCTAGATTTGGTTTTTCCAGCTGAAATTCTGGGACAGGGAGTAAGCAATACAGAACCACTGAGGAGAGGGAGCAAAACATCTGGGTGAAACATGGCCCAATCACCCCCATAATTATCTTCATGTGAAAATAAAATGAGTAAGAAAGAGGATCAAACATTAACAGTCAAAAGATCTTTCTCATTTCCTTACTCAAATGTTACTCTCACTCACTTAAGTGATACTCCTGTACTTAAAAATGTTATCACTTCATTGTCACCTGAATCAGTATTTAATCCTTTTTTTTTTTCTTTCTTTAAAATTCTGACACAGTCCCTTGCAATTTGGTGATATTTCATTCCATTACAGAAAACTGCTTTTCACTATTTTGGTAGCTGGTGCATTTTCACTGGAAAATTCTGATCCAGTGGCAGTTCACACATTCCTCTGGCGTATACTGGTAGGAAAAAAGCTTTCATCATAAAAAAACCAGTAACTGTTGAGTATTTCTGGTCTCATTTTCTACAGACCTGCCATATTCTCTTGGGTCTTTGGCCTTTGGATCTTGTGACTTTTGTTCCCCCCCTCTTTAGTGTTGATCTGTCTTCCAAAGTCCTCCCTGTCATATGATTATCCATGATGAAATGTTCATTTATCAGGCATCCTGGCTATCAGACAGCTGAGCTCAGGTAGAGCTTTGGTTCTGTATTTGCTGGGCTGTTTGCTAGGTCACCTGTCTACTTCAACTTCTCATCTCTTGCCTTTGTGACCAACAGTCAGCATTTCCTCATAGCATCTCCATTCTCATCTTAACATGATCTTGGGGAGCACCAGACTTCTCATTTGTCACTATGGTACCAAGTATCATAACCAGCTCAGGAATTCAGAAAACTATAAAGTCTGGGAAATGTCAAGACAGAATCTCTCAAAATGTTTTAGGTTGCAAACCACAAAGGACAAAACTAAATAGCTTTTGTCTAACTTACATTTTAAAATCTCACTGAGGTTTACTCTATGCTCTCATAAGGCAGTCTGTCACGTCTAGTAAGCTTTTCTTCATGCCTAAATTCATCTCCCTTTCCAAAGTTGAAGATTATTACTACTTGCACTACTCACAATAGACATGAAGAATATTTTTTCTGTTTTTCTCTGCAGTTAGCTTGTATCATGCCTTTCCTGATTTAGGCTGGATTTAACTTATATTACTTGTAGGTTTCATTACATGTTATATTTAAATCATCATCTCAGATGATTTTTTTTGTTACAGTCCCCTCTATTTCCTCTACAAATCCAGATACTTTGGGGATTCCAGTTCCAAAATCAAATTTAATGTTGCAGGGTAATGCATCTTAAAGCCAGCTACAACAGAAAGATTATTTACATGTTTACGGGGTATGTTCTCTTTTCTTTAATGCACTAGTTGTCCAATCTCTTCCTTTCCTACATGGCATAGAAGACTCCTGCTCAACTTCATATGCATGAAAGCCCCCAGGTGTTTTATTTCTTGCAGGCAGTTATTCTAGAGTCTGGACTTGTGCCATTGACTGCTTCTGCCTGAGTGAAATATTTTTCACTTCTCTTTGGGGAAATTAATTCTGTTTTTGCAGACCATGTATCCAATATGTTTTGGTCATTTTCAGTTTTAGTTCTGTGAGCAAAAATGCTTACTGTTAGCTTCAGCTTGGCAATACCTTTGTATTTCATAACTTCACATTTATTAAAATCATGCCAAAATTGCTTACTCAGGAAAATACTGATTCGGCCAACAGTAGATTCCCAGGAATCACAAATATGTATATTCTTGTTTATCAGGGAACCATTTTCATCTCTCTCAGTATATTGCTTAACAGGGAACCATTTTCATCTCTGGAAATATCTGGCCAACTGGTTTTGCTAATTAGGAGTAACTTAATTGAGACTATTTTAAGTCACCTTATGAGAATTTAGAGAACATTATGTATCAGAAGCTTCACTAAAGCTTGCTTTTTTTTCTATCAGACAAGTAAAATCTTGTTTTGCCCCTTTGCTCCCCATAGAAATTTGCTTTAAAAATTGTTTCCATCTTACTCATCATCCCTTCTACTGACACTTGCAGTTTTTTGTTTGCTGATATATTCCAGTGTTTTTTCTAGAAATGAGTATTAGTCTGACTGATACATATAGTTTTCCAGCTTTTTCTACTTTCCATTTTCCAAGGATAGATAGGTGGCTTGTTTGGTTTTTTTTTTCCACAGTCTTCGAGAATCCCATTCATCATCCTTGAGGTTTTGAAGTCCCTCTGAAATTGCTTCAGCAAATTCTCTGTACTCCCTGAATTTCATAATTTTGGAATGATTTAAAGCCAGCTAACTAATGGGTGCGTTCCCTAACCTGCTTCTTTTCTTCTATCTTAAATGCATTGATGCTTGTGTTATTTACATTATCTGCCTGATTGCATCTAATTCTGTTAGTGAAGACTGAAACAGTAAATGCACTAAACGTTAAAGTTTTCTAGTGCCGTGACTTGATAGCTTTTCCCTGTTGAGTAATGGACCAGCTTTCCTTTGTCTTCCCCTTGCAGTTAATGTTCTTACTGATCTTTTTCTTTGTTTACCTTGCATGTTTCTTGCTAGTTGTTTCACATTTTGTGCCCTCACTTTTCTCAGTGTGTGGGTTCATCTGTCTTCTTTTGTAAGGTCATGACTTCTTGCTTTCTCTTCTGTGTAACAAATTATTATCAGTCCACCCAGAGAGATTGATAAATAGTCTGCATTTCACTGTATTAGTGTCCCAAAATATATTTTATTTGTTGGAGATTGTAATTGCCTCTGATTTTTTCAGGCA
The DNA here is from genome assembly GCF_023055355.1 of Agelaius tricolor. NCBI lineage: Eukaryota > Metazoa > Chordata > Aves > Passeriformes > Icteridae > Agelaius > Agelaius tricolor. The sequence continues at coordinate 38,486,849 of NW_027269267.1, read as the reverse complement.
GTGTTTCTTAGATGTGTGTAAGAATTATCTTGATCTATTTAGTCTTTCTGGTTTGTCAGTGGTGCAATAGCCCCCACCTTTCTTTCCTCATTGTTATAGAAGATAATAGAAGAAGCAATCAGTAATAGAAAACAAAATAGTCACATATAACAAGTCATATACTTTTATATATTTTTGGAATATGTAAACAAAGATGCAATATTAATGATGTTTCAGATAAATTTCCTGTATTCATTTAGCCATAAGTGTAGGTAGAATATTTATGTCTCTTAATGTTTAAAACATGCTGATCAAATAATAAACAATCCTTATAGCCTCCTTCTATACAAGTATATTATACTAACGTTGCAAAAGAATGGGATGGTTTAGTGGTGGACACTGCAGTTCTGGGTTAATGCTTCTACTTGCTGGTCTAAGAGCTGTCTTCTAACACACAGAATTACAGAACTTCCCCAAATCTTCACAGACAGTCAGCATCTCAAAATTTTGTGGTTACTGGAATTTGAGTCTTCATGATTCTCAGTACTATTCAGTGATGCAAACTACCCTACATAATTGTGGGAAATACTATTTTACTTCTATTTCCATATCTTCAGCCCTCAGTCCTAAATAACATGAGATAAATTTCAATCTATCATCTCAGAACACAGCTTCCCACTATAGCTTAACTCTATTGCAGTGCTATGAAACCGTACATATTGTATTGTGTACAATACCCTATCATATGAGCATGTATGATGATACTACCCATTAGTTTTATATGGAGTCTGCCAGTATTTCTGTTACTGAAACACACACGACTCAGAAGTGGACCTTTGCTTAGAAATTGAACCATTTTTGCATTATGTAGAAGCTGGTCAAGTTTTTTTACAAAATGCTATGCTGTTAGCACCTATCCAAGAATCTAGTAGATCTGGTCTTAGATTGGATAGCTTTAAATTGCATAAGCAGTCTAACCTGTTCACTCAATTAAATGCACCATTTGAAAGCACTATTTAATTGTTCACTATTGCTGTAACTATGACTGACAAGTGATTTGTACACTGTATTATTTATTATCGCACAGTGAGAAAACTAGAATTTTTTGTTCAGATTTTAGCACTTGACACTCAGTGAAAGCAAATCTTCTAAGTCTGCAAATCATCTTTAAAACATTAGATCAAGAAACTAAGTCTATAAAGAAGCAATTAAACACCAAACAGGTAGTTAAGCACCAACCTCAATGGGCTCCTACATTAAGATCTGACACAAATTGCTGTGTAATACGTGACAGACTGATGAAGCATAATATTCTGTATCAACCTGTAAACTGACAGACATTCTTGATAAAAGTGAGTGAATAGGCTTTGTGTGTCCAGCTAACAGCTGTCTTTCATGTTATACCAAGAAGTCAAATTTTATTGAACAGTAATATTCTTAGATGACTCATTGACAAACTTATCTTTGATAGCAAATACCAGAAGCTGTAGAAAACTTCACTGTCTGCCTTCAGAACTGTAATCTGAAAACATGCCATTTAGCTGGTACCTAACTCTACAGGTCCTGCAGTTTCTAAATTCCCAAAGGTGCTCAAAAAGTGTACTTACATAAAATATGTAGGAGCACTTCAATTTCTAATGTTTCAGTTTTTAAATTAACTGTGGTGGTGGCATGCAAAAATTAGAGGTCCCCATGCCAAAATCTCTTGGATCCTGGTTCTCACAGAGTGTGCTAGATTGCTCTCAGCACAAAATACTGTAATAGTCCTATCTTTTCTTGGAGGCTTCCAAGGAACTGATAGTCTTATTTTGTATACTAATAACACTGAACAGAGTATAAAAAATCCAGATGCACTTGCTTTCTACCTGAAGGAATTAGATAGGTTTATTCAATAATTTTTAATGCATTCAGCATGAAAATATAAGCTGCAACTCAAGCAGCTTTGAAAACTTTTCACACTCTCTTCTCCAAAGTAAATTTCTTTCCTGCTTTCTAAATAATAGAACAAAACTGTTCTCACTATTAAGCCAAATCATTCATTTCCTTCAGATAAGTGTACTTAACACATTATTTGAAAATGCAGTATGGTGTTTTTTTTTTGTCAGCATTTGATCCAGGATCTCTCTGACTATCTCAGGTTTTTCCTTCCTGGGAAGAAGTAATCACTGAGTTCCAGAAATGCACAACATGAATGAATTTCCTGTGTGTTTCACAGCCAAGGATCAGACGTAGTACAGCACAACAAAAAAGATCAAGGGCCAGTAACATCAATAAACAATGACTTCTTATCACTATGACCAGTATGAGATTCTAAGCTCAGTCTCCCTTCTGGCCTTTGATATCAAACATCAGTAACTGATTATGTCATAAAAGAGAAATAGGTGATCCCACACAACATTGTTTTTCTCAGAGGAACTTAGAAACTGTTACTGGGTAATTTCTCTTCTGGTGTGAAAACTATTATGTGTGGAGCATTAGTGGAACTAGGCTATTTATTCTGTCCCATGCTGTGCTGGAAGCCACTTTGGGACACAGATGGATGCCACAACCTTGTGCCACTTGTACATTAACAATACGTTGTATGTTATTTTCAACTGATGCTTTAAAGTAACTCTCAGAACTTTTTGAGGACTTTAGCTTTTAAATAACAAATAATCTTCCTAAGGAGAGATAGATGTGCATATCAGAAAAGGATATACTCTGAAAAATAGGGTGAGCTGTTTTCTCCATCTTCCTCTGAAGGGAGAAGTCTCTGCTCGCCCAAGTGTTGGTAAAACTCAGACTTCTCTTCAGATTCTAGCTAAGTTAGAAAGACCAGAGAACATCAGTGTACAAAAAGGTTTCTGTTCACCTCCAGGATGCCTGGATACTGCTTAGAAATCTCTCTGTAGAGCTGGCTCAACATCGTATACAAGCATTCTTAAAAAATTGAAGTGGTATTACTTAATAATCACTGGATTCCTACTTTCATGTCTTGCTCTCCTAGATGTTTTGATTGTAGAGCCTCTTAGGAAAACTAACTTTACTTTCTGGAAAATGGAATTGCTGCATACCTGGATTTTATCTGAAATTCAGGAAATTAGCTGGTCTTGCAGCCAGACCAAGAAAAAAAAATCTGTAATCTTAATGTTTATGGAGATCCATGTATTTAGAATACTTTATTTTAGGCGGATTTTTGGAAATACAGATTTAGTTCAGAAATTTGTTTCAAGTGAGACTTCAGTGGAAATAGTAGTTTGCTAGTAAAAGTATCTTAAAGTCAGCAAAGTATTTCACTATTCCTTTTCTATGGAATAAATTTAAAAAAATCATGTCAGTATGGTAGATTATTCTTTAGGAAAAAATGTACTGAAATAGCAGTGTGTTGCATCCCTACTGTAATAATGGAAAATGGGTGTTACTAAATTCTTAAATGGATGGTAACAGACCTGTATATCGAGCAACACATATTTAGTGACATTAAAAGCAAATATATTACTGGTAGATATAAAGGTATTCAACACCTAAAGGTTCCCAAACAGTAAAGAATCCTGTAAAATATGGTTCGCTTTTTTATTTCCTCTCCCTTCCCCCAGTGTATTAATTAATAGAAGTTATCTTTGTGGCAATTGAAGACCTATGAGTTAGGTAATCTCAGTACTAAATCCACCTAGAACTGAACCCCATTGGATTTGCAGACTCTAAGAGTAGGATTAATCTTCTCTAATTTTAGTCACTATAAAGTAGCTAAAAGAGTGTCTATTCAATTGCCTCATTTAGGGTCAGGCTAGCTCATAAAGGAAAGGAATTCCAGAGTTTAACTTATCCCATCCTAAGGTGGATGGTTGCCATAATCAGAATGAGTTGTGTGAGTGGGAACCGTGGCTTGCACGGTTAAAGCATCTTTTTAATCAATCAGTAACCTTATATTTGCCTCAGGGATAAAATATGAGGAGGTGCCTATCTGATTATCCACTGATTATCCAAATCGGTGGATGTAGATGGGGTAGGTGATGTGTTTGATGTTTGTATGGCTAAAGTAAGATGAAATGAATCCTGCTTTAAACTTTGAAAGAAATGACTTTTTGTTGTCATCTTTTTGCAAATCTTCCATTCTGTCTCTGTGATTTCTCATGGACAGCTCCTCACAGCACTGACTCCTCCTTCCTTGTAGCACAGCCAACAAACTCCAGCTCTCTTCTCACCCAGCTAACCCACTCTTTTATAGCACTCATCCTTATTGGACACAGCTGCGGCTTATTAAAGGCAGGCCTATTCTTAATCTTTGATAATTAGTACAGCTGCAATTCCTCAGGGGTGAGATTGCCTTTTGCACTGTCTCTATCCTCCTACATTCTATCCCCCCACAACTTTTTCCTAGTAATTGTCTCATTATTTTGATACTACAAATTAAAATATTATTATTCATATAAAAGCATTATTCACTTTATTTTCCCCCATCCCAGTACACTGTTAAGAAAGAATACAGCTGCATTGTTGTCTTACCTGCCCATATAAACTAAGCCATACAGCAGTATTTTTTTGTTTACTTATTAAAAACTATTGATTTGGTGAGATTGTAACAGCAAGTTATAAATGATGCATAAGCTGTATCAACAGATAAAAGACAGAATAAAGCCAGAACTTCGCAATTTTAGAGTTGTGTTATTATTTATTGTGGGTTTAGAAAAGCTAAAAACAGTAAAGCCCAAGAAGCAAGGAACATTCTACTTGAAATAGAAAAAAAATTCTTTTATATAGGGGTTTTTTTTTTCATTACTCCTCTGAATCTTTTTTTGTATGTGCTATCTATAAAGACATATGACTGCAATATGAGTGTTCATAGACCTGTGTCTGCTCAGTGGAATGGTTTATGGTATGGTGTGTTTTTCCACAAAAAATAGGTATGGGTGTCATCTTTTCCATGTAGATGAAAGTTTCCTAAGCCCCATATTTTCAATTGATCCACAATGACTCTTACAATGCTACTACTTTTTTTCATGCTTCCTAAATGACCCGTGATTTTGGCTCATGTACAAAAAACCAATTAATTTATGCTCCTGGATCCAAACTGTGCAGCAAAATTTCAGGTGAAAAAGAATTTGAAAAATCCTCATGATAGGAATAAGTCAGAGAATCCAAGAAATAGTTCTGATACTTAGCTTCACATAGGTAATGCTCATTGAAGCTTCTAAAGCACACTTCTGAAGTGCTGTTCCTTGCACACATGACATGCTCTGGTTTTGAGCCTCCTACTATGTGATTAGTTGCATCTTTATTTTAGGGTAGCATTAAGATATATTAAGGTATATTGATTTGCATTATTTGTCAGCTAGAAGAGAAAAGGATGCCTTCCTTGCTGTTTGCTCTGAGTCAAATGACCAGTTTCTGAGGGCATTCTCTCCAAGAAGGAGAGTCATCCATCAGCAGTCATACTGGTTTGAGGAGTCTTGTTGAACCACTAAGAGCAACGCATAAGAGTCTCTAGAAAGAACAGGATGATCTTGTGTCTCTGCTGTAAATGTCATCCCACTAAGACCCACTAATAAAGAGAGGAAGGAAATTACTTCTCAGAACATTAATATCAAATATGTACAAACTACCCATATGAACTTCTGGTCACAGAAGAGAATAGTGGGGCGCTTATGAGTCTCAAGAGACTAAGTAGTTCTCTGCTGTTCACCTTCCTCTTGTTTTCACAGTTTATTATTTGCTAATTTGGAAATATAATCATTCCTGCATGCATGGGATTTGAGAAGGGAGTTTTTTACTCCTTTAGACAGATGATTTTCATGGTTATGGAGAAAGGTTTTACATCTTTTGTATATCCTGTGTTCAGAGTATCAGTCTGTGTTAAAGAGCTGGGATTATCACTCATCCCTCAGGATTAAAGTGGGACTAATTTCCATGGCTTTCTTTTAAAAGAAATGTACTATTGGAACTGAAACAAAAATTTTCTCTCCTTGGATGGTCACAGTAGATTGGTGCTCTTGGTTTTCCTACTCCCATCCCATTCTTCATAGACTCCAGTGTGGAAAAGAGCTGTGGTTTTGTCACTGCTAGGAAAGTAGCCAACTCAGAAAATAGTTTAATATTTGATCTTCTTGTCAAACTGGATTTGACAAGGAATTGAAAGGCATTTGGTAAATTGAATGGAGAATAGGGATGCTACTTCCAGTCTTCAATAGACAGTACACGACTTGTCTTGCTTTTCTCTCCTGTACCTCTTTTATCTGTTTAATATCTATTAGTGGAGGGTGAGGGAGCCCTTTAAGAAGTTCTGAAACTATATACAATATTCAGAAGTTAAATGAAAGGTACACAAGAGGAAGAAAATACTACAGCATGGCCCTCAACATTACAGGAGGAAGATTGCCCATAACTGAACATCTGCTGCATTGGCATTGCTAACTGCACAGGTCTTTAGAAATACCAGACTGCAGGCCAAGTAATACAGTGTGGCTCATGTCCACACCACTTAGGACTTTCTTTGAGAGCAGGATGACCATATCCTTTTCATGTACTGATTGGCTGTGTGTGCACTCTTGATTTTGCATGATATTTTTTAAACGCATTTTTTTAGTCTGCAATAATAGGAAGGCTGCACTGTGCCTACCAAAATAAACCCAAGGTACTTTGCTATATGCCATGGGATGTCAGAAGGATAAAGGAAATGGGAAGCTTTAAGGAGCAATATTGAAAGAGTGTGGAGAGCAATATTGAAAGAGTGTGGACCACTCTGTTTTTTCAGAGTGGTCCCTGTAATAATCCTGTCTACAGAACCACACAGGCATTCTTGGAAAGAACTAGTAGGAGTGATCTGCAACAAATCTGGGAGTAAGGAATTACTTGTATGTCTAGTGCTAAATATGCATAAATAAAAGGAGATGCATACACATTTATGTCCTGTGACTACTAAATCAACATTAAACTAAGTGACATCAAAAAGAAATGGAACATGACATCCAGTTTGCGGAGGCATATTTTTCATTGTTTGTACAGGTTGTATTTTTTTTTTTTAAGAGTTCATTACTTTTAGCAGAAATTTATTCTACGATATAGATTGCATTCATGCAGTGGAAGTTAGATGAATACATAATAAAAAGACATTTTATCTGCTTGCAAGAAAATAATCTCTGGACGAGTAAACCTCTGGAGCAAACAGAATTTGATCTAATTTTTTACAGTGGGAATTCAAATACAGCTCTTCCAAGACAACAATATGGAAGTTAGAAGTAAATTTGTAACTGAGATAACCAAGATGTACATGTGAAATAGCAAAACAAATGATGATTGGTATAATAGAGTGGATTGATGATCTTGTCACCATCAGCTCCCTCAATATAAAATAGAGAGAGGCACTTTTTTGGCATGATTCATGCCCACATAAATATTTTTTCATGATTCATTTTCCCATAAACATCTGAAATCTGTCAGATGAATCACAGCTTAAACATCCCATAAGTTTCTACTGTTGAGAAAAAGAGAACATGGCATTTAGCTGAGGTGGTAGCTGAGATGAATCACTACCCTGTATACTTATGTGACAGGTGTGATAAACAGATGTGATCTTTATCTGCTGTCTTGAGGATTTTGAGTTTGGCATTGTCATTATTTAGTGAATATCAACTGCTTTCATCAGTATTGACATGCATGAATTCAAAGATGCATATGAACTGGACAATATAAAATTGAAAGCTCTATGATGAACCTTTACTTTGTATTATAGAGGTGAAATGTGTTTTAATAGATGATATCACAATTTATCACTCTAGGGGCATAAATCAGATTCTGATGGAGATCCATTGAAAAAAGGAGGAAAGGGCAAAATGTTCCCACATGTCCTATCAGGATCCCCTAGAAACAGTTGGCTTTGTTCAAGCCCATCTATCACCCATGTTGATCAGTCTGTTATCAGGTAAAGGACCCCTGTACAGCTAGGGAGCAGCACTTGTAAGATGTAAGCATGTTCACATTCTGAAGTGCACTAGTACTTGTCTTTGGAGTTCTAGATGTAGCAAAAGACTGAAAAGGGTGAATGTTTTATTTTTTTTGTTAAACAGAAAAGGAGGAAACTAGAGCATTTTAAACTTCTTAGCCTAATTTCAATTTTTGGGAATGAAAAGATGAATTATTTAGAAGCTAAAAACAAGAACATACCAAACAATAACAATGAAGCTGTATTTACTGGTAACAAGTTGGGTTAAACTTATCTAATTTCCCTGTTGGGAAATGGATCCAAAATGTGGGTATGTGAAAAGCACAGGTGTTAAGTCAACTGGCTTTCCTAAGTCTCTTTATGATCTTCAACGTGGCATTCGCATAAGTAATTTGGGAATGATCTTGATTAAATTACCACTAAACAGATGCTAAAGATTTTGTAAATGTTCATTTGATTGGCTAGCAAGTGTTCACAGTTAGACTAGAAAAAGGCACTTCAGATGTGGTTATTAGGCAGGTACAGACACGATTTTCATCCCTGTGTTGAATGGTGAAGTAATCAGTGTGCTCTCAATGAGGGAAGGCAGCAAGAGCTCTTTCGTAGGGTGGAAAATAGAGCTAGTATTCAAAATGGGGATGTATGTGGATTCTGCACTGAGGCAGGAGTAAGATTGAGTTGAAGGCTGAAGAAGGACTGGCTCAGCAGTTGTTCTGTTGAAATAATGTATAAAGCTTAGTGTTTCCCACAGTAAACACGACTTAGAGAAACTATGCAATTCTGAAGTAGTTTAGCAAAACATTTTTATAGCAGCTAGTCAGGCAGAGCTGAATTTGGAACTCCTAAACATCCAGCATGTCCACTTAAACACATAATTTGGGCAATTTAGACTTCCTTTTGCTAGTATTTAGAATTAAGTTCAGCTACATAGGGGCAGAATGTGCTCCCCTTATGACTGAAAGAAGATTGATCCTTTTAATAAAAAGAAGAGGAAAGATTTTTAACATTTTTCAGGAGTAAGATTCATCTCCCAGTTTCTCTGATCTAATCACCCTCCTTTCTCTGTATAAATAGAGGAGAAAAGCAGTGTGATTCATCTTATTTCCATGTGGACATCTAAACTAGGTCAGATGAATCATGCCATCATCCTCTCTACTGGTAGCTGAGATGTGGACAAATCTGCTTTGGAGATGTATTTGGTCTTTAGAGATGTCTACTGTCATTTGCAGAGGATCTAATCTGAAATAACTAAGAGGAGGAAGAAGATAATTTGATCTCATTGGTAAAAGCAAATGAGAGTATGGTAAAATACTGGAAAGATTTTCTTGTAGGTTGTGGCTTCTCTGTTAATGTGCGTATTTTAAGGATAGTTTAGATGAAGATGTTAAAATGTAAGGTCATAAATCAAGTTGAACCTGCTCTGGGTTTAATGGATGGATTAGAACACATCTTAAGTGCCTTCTAGCCTTGTGTTTCTACATGGTTTCATTCTTTAGTGGTAGATCTTCCAGTCCTATGTAATCTAGGACACATAACTGTAAAGGGAATGAGGAGGTAATGATCCACTTTTGAGTGATGCCAGAAATGCATAACCTTTGTCACATTGCACAATGGGGCAAATCACATGATGGGGTAGAAATTACTGTGGGCTTGTAGTTTGGAAAAGACACATATTTCCATCAACTAATATCTCCAGCTTCTTCCTGGAAAGCATTACATGCCTTGAGAATGTGTGAGTCAGCAGTGCTTGCCAGGACAGGGCTTAGCAGAGCATCTGCAAACAGTGTTGGGGTGAAAGCAGGTAAAGCTCTACTGTGAAAGTAGATAATGCACTGACTATACTCATAATCTTTCTGAAATGAAACTAGCATCATTTAAAAAGGCAAATTATCTTTTGTGTATTTGAAAGGAACTTGGTGAAGTCTAAAGAGCATTAAGATATAAATTTTAAGACAATAATTTAATTATATTCAGCCCATACTCAACTCACATTTATGCAATTACACAGTAAGAAATTGATATGCATTTAAATCTAACATCGGTTTTTCTCTGGTCCATTGAATGAGCTCTGACTGAATATTTATTAATAGTCATAAAAAGGCATAATGCAAAACAAAACCAGAAAATAATAGGTGGGATAATAATCTCATTAAAAATGTGTAAGTGTATTAGTATTTAAAAACAGGATTTAAAAATTTTCAGAGGAGTCTGCTTCTTGAAAACGTGTGTAGATTATTGGAAGAAATCCGGACTAAATTAAGAAATCTAGGGTTTGACTTCTTCCCTGCCATGAGGTCAGAGAGCTGGACTGAGAAATCAGATGGGAGATCCTTTGTTCTGCTGCCTCAGCAGAGGGAAGGCTTGGAGATTCATGGCCTGCAGGGGACAGAAGGGGTCTCAGTGGAACCTAAACGATTCCTCTGTTCTTTCATTCTAAGTGCCAAAGCTATTAGCAACTCTGGACCATTTAACATGTATTAGTTTATCCTTATTTTCTAAAGAATGAGTCATTAGTTGGTGTAGAAATCAATTGTATTAAAATCAGGATTCATACTGGATAAGGAAGGATGAATTGAAGTAGAGTGAACTGTTCCAATCCATACCAATACTTGATTTTAAGATGTTATCATCAAAAGCAGCTACACAGAATATTCCATACATTTGTCATTTTATAAGCAATTACTCTTTCCTGGGATTTCCCTAGAGTAAAAGTATCTTCTGAATTTCACTTAACTTAGATAAACTGTGTGTGCTTTCCTAGCCAGTTTAGAGAACTGGAGTTTTATATTTTTCACAGGGGCTATTTTCTGCTTCTATTTGTGAAAGAGAACATTTGGCTGCCTGGTTATGCACTCCATTTGAGTCTCATCAAGTGAGAAATGCTACATTTACTTACCTGTCTGAAACTTGGAAGCGCATACTTCGTTCTTTTTTATAGCATCTGCCAAAATAGGTACTGGAATACATGGCATAGACCAAAATGCCTTTTGTATCACCTGTGTTAAGCAGAATTTTGCACATATCACTAATCATGAACAGTGATAAGGTCACTAATCGCCAATATACCAGAGCTATACATAGGGACATACAATATCCAATATTTACAGAGGAATACAGAACTAACTTCAGTGCAGTATAGATGCAGTCATAAAATTCATTGTTCCTGCTTCTTCCATGAAAAACATGGATGTTTGTTTAAGAAATTAAGACTTAAGGATGTTTTTTTCATATTTTTTTTTCCTACTCAGTAAATTTGAAGTTAGGCAAAGTGAATTGAAAGATAATAAATCCGTCTAATCCCTTACCAAGCTCACTTGGGGATCTTTGAAACCTGTTACATGTAGTCATATGTCAAGTAAACAGTCTCCTTAAATTCCTTTGACTTACAGGTCTGATAATTTTTGGTGTTGAATTCCTCTGACTGTCAGATGCAGGAATTCACCAAATCTCAATCAACACTTAGAAAAAAAACTGTGAGATTAAATAATCAGTGATACAAAATGAATATATTTACTTGTTTGATGTGCGATAAATGTTGATCCATAGTGTTGCATGTGCTAGAACCTGATTAACATTTCACTTTAATTTGTATAACGCCCCCCCTCAGCTTACTGAAGATGAGTGAGTATTGTCACCATAAAACTGAGAAAATTGAAAAAATAAATAGAAAGTCAGGTTTTAAACTTTTAAACAGAAAGACAAAAGCTTCATCTGATGTGAGTCATCATCGTAGCTTTATGGAAATCTTCATGAGGTTGTTCTTTCTTTTCAAGTGCAATTTCTCTGTGATTCCCAAATAATTAATTCCTATAAAGGTAACATGTGTAGACATAATACTCCAGCAGCTCCCTGGAACCAACCATATATTTCATTCTAAGGAAAGCAGATTACAGGTGTGAAGAGGGAAAAAAGATTTGCATAAATGCATAAGAAGTTTGTCATTTATTTGCCATTAAGACCACTTTATAGAAGCTTGATCATCTAAGCTCTTTATTTGTATAAATTGCAGTACTGAATTATGTTTAAGGACACTTCCCTTAATGCCTGTTCCCTGCAAAAATCTTAGGGCTTCAGTGTCACATCCCTTTATAGTAAAAGTGAGAGGAACAAGCACTTGCAGTGAGCACTTCATCTCAGTCTAAAGTAGTCAGAAAGATGAATCATGCCTTAGAAGTGCTTCTTAACTCACATATATATAGTTTGGAAATTATGTGAAATGAATTTATCCTTCTAATCTGTTAATTTTCTAGCCCTCCTATCTCAACATCATCCTGGTATAAATCCTGAATAATACCATTCTCATACATCTGAGATGACTTGCTGTCCTTATTTATTATGGCAAATGTGTAAAAATGGTAATCTTAAATCAGTATCAATTTAATGTCCTTTTGCAAGCCATGCACAGCAGTTTACGTCAAAATATTTCCAAACAATGTTGTTATAAGATACCAGTTTTAAAGCTCTGATTCCCTGGAGTGCCCTGCTTGCAACTCTGAGCGTATTTTGTTCCTCAGCAGTAAGCAATCTATTCAGAATTTAGAAATATTTCCTCTGGAAAAGTATTGCCTTGAGAGCAATGCAAAATCAGAGAGAACATAAGCAGAATTCAAGAGGAATAAAAAATGGTTTGGTCGAGCTCTGTTAATTGCTAGTTTTTTCTTCTCCTGGCACCATAGAAAATGATCTGCTCATGTTGCTTCCAAAATGACAAGATGAATGGTTCCATAGTCATCACTATTAAAAGGATAACACCAGACTGAAAAGAAAAGGAAAGAACAGTTTTGAGAGAAAAGTGGAATCATTGCTTATAACTAGATAAGATGATAACCTTGCATTATTCATTCTTTCTTTCATTCGCATGACAGACATTTAATATTAAAATATGATCTATCGAGGTAAGATTATATACTTTACATTCCAGTATAACTTAGGAGTATGTTAAATAACAAATTCAAAGGCTAGATATTTTAAAATCAACAGCAGCAAGTTTCACTGAAAAGTTCAAAAATAATCTTCTGAATCAATTGTGATGATTTCCATTAAGTCATAAAAAATTAATATAACTCCAAAGAACTGGATAAAAAATAAATTTATTCCAACATTTTATTGAAAAACAAAATAACAACAAAAACCAAAACAAAGAATGAAACCAACAAACCCCCCAAAACAAAACCAAACAAAACCCTCAACGAAAACAAACAAACAAAAACCTACCAAAAACCACCAAGCAAATTACAAGATTTTGATCATAATGTCAAATCACTGGAACTTGACTTTTTCCATTGTAGGGTTGTTTCTCAAATGCATACCTGAGGAGATGGAGAAGGAAAGGAAAACACACCTAAATTTGTTGATTTAGAAAGCAAATTCTACATAGCAAAATAGCTTGTGTCAGGTTTAGTCAGGAAAAATTAACACTGCATGATGATATTGAGTTGATTATAAAACAAGACTGAGAAGTACACTTACCAATTCAGACTAGTGGAAAGATGTAGCATGAAAATGAGTGAAATTCATCTTACCTGGCTTTGAACATTTCTCTACATTGTATGTGTTGATTAACTTGGGAATGAGTTTCTTATGAGTCCTCACAATTTCTTTGGGAGGAAAAAAGAAGAACACACCTTACATATGGACTTGAGACAATTTTCTATTTCATTTCGAAGTAGCCTGAATTATGTATGATTGCTGATTCCTATTAATATTCCAACTAAAGCTGTCCTATGCCAACTTCCTTGTGTCCTGATGCTGAGATAAAAGCCCCAACACAAGCCCAAAGAAAATAATACAGTATGACTAAACCAAACTTCAAATCACAGGATATGTAGGAAACTCCTTGAGTATATGAATAATATGCCACTGAACACAGAACAACTTAGGCAATGGTCAACCAATTCTAATTCAAGTTTGTTGAGTGTTTGTATTTTTCTCAAAGACAGCTAAATTAAATTCAAGACCAAACAATACCTGGCAAACTCTAAAGTCTGTTATGAGTACTTTGAGCTAGAAAAGCCTGAGATGCATTACTATCCTTTGGCAGCACAAAGTTGGTTATGCTACAGGTTTCATCTGTTATACCTGTTTTCTTGCTGACTTCATTGGTGAGTCTGCAGTCTATGAAATGGATTAATTTGAAATTTGTGTTAATGAGGAGCAGTTTCAGTGAGTCCCAAATCTATTTGACTGTCACTTACCTTATTGATCTCTCTCCCATATAACCTTCACAGGTAATGCCCTAATGAGTTCATTTTTTATAATTCATTTATATGTCTTGACGACATGGTTCTTCCAGCTCATTTTTCTGATACGGTAAATGATTCAGGGATTTTGCATTATATCTGTGACTTGCTAATAGGAATAACTACGCTGAATTTCCCACCTATCCATAGTTCTCTGTTTGATGCATTTAAAAAAAAAGATAGAATGAATGTAATGCTGTGTGGATTAATTTCTTCTCCGCTATTTTTTTTTCATAACTTTTGAATGCCTTTTGCTTACCTGGCTGTAACTTGTACCTGAGACATTCGTTGTGACTCTAGAAGGACAATGCATGCAAGGTACATTTGATTGTACTATAAATCTTTAGAAAAGGGAGTATGATGCTTCTGGTTTATTTGTGCTACCCATAAACAGAAGGAAAATCTACAAGATCACCAAACATCAATGGCAGCTGGCAATATTTTCCCACAGAATTTTTTCAAATCATAATAAATTTATAACATTGCTAGGTTTTCTGGGTTTGCTTGGATTTAGTTATTGATTCCTGTATATTATAGGCTGACCGTTCAGCTAGTCCAGGCTCATCAATTTTGGATCTCCTCTGGACTGTGAAAGGCAGTCTTGTAAATACAATGTCGTAAATCAAGGATGGATTTTAACCTGTCTGGTTATAATTTATTGAGTTCTATATGTTACCCTGAATGTGAATTAATTTATAATATGTAATTTAGGCTGGTGAATTAGTAAGTAAAATTGCCAAATTATAAGACTTCACAACTTGTTGGACCACTACTAATACTGGATTTTTAATTTATTAGACTATGTCTGCATTAAGTACCATATGTGCTTCAAAAGGTAGTGCTCAGCATTTAGAACCATGCATTTTCTCATTTAGCAGATTTACCGAACATCTGTGTAAAGAAAGGGTAAAATTTAAAAAATGTAATTGTTTTACAACAGCATGATTCCATAGAAATGTACTTCAAATTAATTTTCTAAGGTATGTATAGTATTAAGACCCTTTGCCAAAACTATTACGGATGAGAATTGTAGGGCTGATTTAAACTCTAATCCAAATTCTATTTCATTCTGTGCAGTATTTCCATTAAATTTGATTAATGTCCAGGAATAAAAAACTGGTCTCATTCTCTTTTGTTCTAGTAAACAAGTCATGTGTATACTTCTGATTTTTATTTTAACCTTGTTTATCCACTGGACTAATTGATACCTTGGAACTTCTTTGTAGTTTAGAACTACCCATGGCTCTAAGGAACTGAAAGGCTAAAGGAAGAGAGCAAATCCTTTAAAGCAATGACCTGATGGTTATTTTTACATCACTTTGTAATCACTTTGTTAAACACACTATTATAAAAAAATAATGTATATATGTACAGGTATGAAGTATCAGCTGAAAAAATGCTATACATAAAACAAACAAGTTCTCATCTACAAATTTCCTAACCTTGTGTTCCAGGAAGAGAAATACTACTATTCTTAAAAAAAATGAATTGGTTAAAATATTGACAACCCTGAAATTTGATTTAGGAATGTACAAACAATCATTTCAATTGTCACCAAAGAAAAACAAAATTGACATGTCATCTGTGTAAAAACTAGACATTATTAATAGTAGGGTTGCACAAACTATCTGTAGGATATTTTATAGCAGTTAATATGAAGATCTCATAAATTATGGAGATAAGAGACACTGACCCTGAAGATTAAAAATCATTTGATAACAATAGAAAGAACTTGTCTAGCTCATCTTAGTTATACTTAAAATGTATTTTATATGTATTACATTTATACTGATTGAAAACTCATCACTTCTTCTATGTTGCTGAGTAATTAATGCTGATTATGTTAGTCTCAGCCCATAGATTTAAAAGATAAACACATTGCTACAGTTTGCAGTATTGAACCAGTATAACTTGACTTGTCACTGAAGTTTCAGAATGTGGTATAAATGACACAGATTGCCATCATAAGGTATTCACAGGAACAATTCAATATTGAAAGTAAACATAGGTGTGATTTGCTGTATGTCAGCAAATTTGCTGAGAGCAAAACAAATCTCTGAAATAGCCATGATTATAAGTCAAAAATGTACCAGTAGAGAAAAAAAATTAACAAATTCTGTAAGAAATAATAAAATGACAATTAAAAAACATGATACAAAATAGTAAACACAAGTGGCCAGTATCATCACATTCTATTTAAAAAGGTGGAAATAGTAAATTATGTAGTTAAGTGTTATACGCATTTATCTGGGGGTTGCTGAGGCACCAGAAATATAGTTCAGTATTGAAGATTTGTTATTGTTTAGACCACATTGTAAAATCTATTGATTGTCCACATGAAGCATGATTTATTCTTTCAACTAGTATTTGTGCACTTTGTAATAGGGTACTGCAGCCGTGGATTGTAACAGACATTTAGATCACAGACTTTATGTTTTCCGTCTAGGAAAAGTAATAATAAAAAAGCTTTAATATTCTTCACATTTTATTATTTTAAGCCATCTAAACCAAGAATCAATTTTAGTTCATTTTTTTGGTCTTTGCTCTTCTGGGCTGCTCCAGGATTTTATATGAAGGGTTGTCAAGTCTATGATAACTAGTTACCTAGAATTTAATTCAGTGGTCTCAGCACAGCCATGTAGTACCATTTTAAATGCAGAATGTTTATAATAAACAGCCTACAGATGTGACACAAGACCTGCAGAACACAAATGCCCTTTCAGACAGGCAAATAAAAATGACATCTACCATTAAAAATGCTATCAAACACTCTTAGGCGACTAAATAAAATTTCTATAGTAGGCCTGCTTGTTCTTTGCATTCCTTATTCCCCCCAGTAAAAATGAGATATATTACAGTTAGATATTTAATGATTTAGGGCTGTAATTTAATTTCCCATATACCCATGCCTCCATGGGAGCTGGGTGTCCAAACTGCCTGTACAGCTGGTGGAGATCTCATCCTCAGTTCAGATGCCTTAAAATGGGCATCTTGATCGATTTCATCTGCCCTGTTTGATTTGTTACGCCTCATTGTCTGCTCCAGAAGGAAATGAGTCTCCTGTGGTGCAGGGATGAGGTGTGAGGGGCTGGTGGAGGTGTTGGGGGCTGCAGAGGTACTCAGCTGGAACTTCTGCATCTTAACTCACAGGATAAACCCAAGAGGCTTTTCTGTGTTGGATAGGTCTCCATTGATGGGAATATAGCTTCATGAAGGGTACTGGCTTCAGGAGTATGACTTTGAAACAAATTAATCTCTTTGATTTTTGACATTAAGAATTTGGTGTCTATGAATGGTTATAGTGAAATTCACTTAAGGAGAAGTTCATATATGTATGTGACACAGCAATAAAAAAAACCCAAAAAACCACATAAGTGAGATGCACTTTCTGACTCTTTACTGTGAGCTGTCAACACTTTTTTCTTACTTGTGTGAATGCTAGAAGAATAGAAAAGAGAACAGCAAATTCAATTTGAGTGGCATGAAATACGAAACTAAGACTTACAGATAGCAAAGGAATGATTGTGATTTAGAAGCATCTTTCTTTTTTTTATTGGAGAAGAGAGAGACTGAAAAGTATATGTGATCTTTTCACAAAGCATACAATTTCAAACTCTCTGCAGCCAGCAAGAATCCTTTCTGAACTGACCTGAACTGAACAAACATTTTATCATAATATAAGGCACTTATGCATAAGTATTTATAAAATATGTGGTAGCCAGTCTTGTCTTTTTTACATTTATTCTGGTTTTTCTACTATACCTTTCAGTCAGTGACTGACCAGCAGACTTCAGATTGCTTCAGAAATCACTTGACATGGTTTCACACTATTTGATTCTGCCTGTATTTAACACCACTGTTTAGACAATATTAACTACTTCATGCTTTTCCTTACTTTATTTTTACAATCTTATTTAAAAATTAATGTGAAAAAAGAAATACATGAAAACTTGTAAAACTTGAAAAAAAAGTTGCTGAGTTGTAGCCATGTAGCTGAGTGTATAAAATGGGTTAGTATCTGTAATATATCTTTCTGTGTTTCTATTCTCAACTCTAAGCCAAGTTTCTTTTTGATCCATATATTGCATCATTGCCTTCCCTAAAGAGCAACCTTCTCACGCGGATCTAGGGAATTCCTCAATGTAAACACTTTTCTGTTTTGAAAGCTGATGTTTTTTCTTACCTGCAAATCATAGATCAAGTCAAAAGAGGATATTTTTCTAGTATACTTAACTGCTTTATTAAACACTACTCAATGTATTTAAGGGTTACCACCTAAAGTTTGAAATGCAAGTTGGTCCATTCAGGCTTTATTTATTATCCAGTTTTTGAGGCTCAGCAAGGGATTATCCATCAGTTCCTGAGGAAAGCAGTTCTTTCCAATTGCCAGACCAAACAGCACTGTTTAAAATAGTGTTCTTATGTGTGTTTGGAACATCTGCTTCCCCTGGAAGACACAAAATAAAAACTGATCTTTAAGAGTTATTAAGTTTTAATAGAATTGAACAGTTGTTTATATTTTTTAATGTTAATTTTGCCCATCCGTTTAGGATGGTAAGAGGAATGACTTTTACTGAGAGCATTCAGCTGTTTCTTGCAACTTGCAGAATGAGTCGTGAGATGAGAGCTCATGTGTTTATATGCATAGACAGATACAATAGGACTTTGCTGTATTTTGTAACTTAATAACACAGCTTACAATTACTTCCTGTTATATTTTTTTTAGGTTGTGTTTAATGTAACCTGCAAAGAAAATATGGATTATTAATTGCGTTGTAACATTACTTGTAAGGTGCTTCCCTATATAGAATAGACAGTTGTCGTAGTTTGTGAGAAGTTTGTCTCCTCAAAAATTCTAACACAAAAATTAATTTGGGGTATATGTAAGTTGTCCTAATATAATTGTTTTATGTTCTTACTCTAATTTATTTTTTTTAAAACCTTAAAAATAATGATTGATTGATTGATTGATTTATTGCAGAAACCTTTGAAGTGCTCATCAGGCTGGCTGAGAATTACACAAGCACACTTTTCTGCAATGCGTATAGAAGCATGGCTGCTGAGGCTGCTGTGCACGTGCAGGAGTTTTTCACAGATGTTGGGCTCTTCTTATTTGGCACAGATGCCAGCACAGAGGAATTTGTGAATAGATTTTTTGACACCCTGTTTCCAGTAGTCTACAACCATGTGATTAACCCTGGTCTGACTGACATTTCCCTGGAGTACGCGGAGTGCCTCCGAGCGGCGAGAAGAGACATCAGGCCCTTTGGCAACATTCCCAAAAAGGCCATAGGACAGATGGGAGGATCACTCTTACCCAGCCGGGCTTTCTTGCAGGCTCTGAACTTGGGGGTTGAAGTGATCAATACGACAGACCACCTGCGCTTCTCCAGAGAGTGCAGCAGGGCTTTGCTGAGAATGCAGTACTGCCCCCACTGCCAGGGGCTGACGCTGAGCAAGCCCTGCTTGGGCTATTGCCTCAACATCATCCGGGGCTGCCTGGCCGACCTAGCAGAAGTCGATCTCCACTGGCAGGGGTACATCCAGGCCCTGGAGGAGCTCTCGGGAGCCCTGAGTGGAGTACACAGCATTGAGCATGTGCTGCTTAACTTCCATTCCCTTGTCCACGACGCTCTGGTACAGGCTCGGATCAACGGGCCAGAGGTATCTGAGCAGGTAAGACGCTGGTTTTATCCACACTCAGGGCAAACATGAAAGTAGGAAAGGTGTCACTGATAGCTGTTATTTGTTTGGCCATTTTTATGGTGAGGTACACATTTGTATCTGAGTTCAGCTTTATTTGGCTAAGCAGTTTCTGGGAGCACAAAAGATACTTTTCATGAACATGAGAAAATTGTTTGATTATTGTCTTATATGCAAATTATGATAAATGTAAACAATCCTTATTTTAGATACCCCTGGCCTGCCTTAAAGAACCTATGACTTTGCATATATTATTTCCATAATCTTGGAAATTGGAATATTTCAGAGGAAGCAGCACAGTTCATTTGGAACATGAAATAAGTCCTATCTTACAATTAAGAGAAAAAAAAATTGTGTGAGAGCTCTGTTAGCTGTGAATGTGTTAAGAATTTTAGGATACTGTTATGGAAAGTGGACACTATTTAACTCCACTTCAGGGAAAAAAGCTATATATATGCTAATTTGTGAGGGTAACTACCAAAATCCAAATTTTTCCTGTATTATATTTAATCCACATTTTATCTTGTATTATTACATGCAGACTTCACTGAGAGTGGCATATTCTGTGTTAAGTACTGGATTGGACAGCTTGGTTTGGGGAGACGCCTTTAGTTTTCTAGTACACCCTAAAGAGGGTGTCTGGGTGTCCCTGTGCTGTGACATTAGCTGAGGTGCAGGAGCACTTCTAAGACTGCCTCAAAACTGATTAGCTGAAGTTAAAGCTGTGTCAGCTTCAACTGTTCAGCAGCTGACATGACCTCTGACAATAAACAGCTTAGCCTAAATCAGAAATAGAAGTTTCTTCATTTCTTACTAAAACCCAGAGTCAGATAAAATGGGTTCTTTATCCTTCTGTAATCTGTGAATAACAGGGTTCATTGCTATAGATTTCCCACTATATCTGCTTTATACCAGCCAACTTCATGAGCCGTAATATCCTGCTGCTCAACTTCTTGAGAAAAGCTGTCATTTTTTTGTAAAAGGGTTTTTCACTAACATTTTGACTCAAAAGTGGTTCACTGATGTCTCTCTAATTCCCAAGTTATTTCAGACCTACGGTTGCCTTTTAGGGAAATAACCTGTTGTTCCTTTGATTTCTTTGAGATCTTTCTTGCCTACCATTTCCAGGAACAAGCTAGAACAACCAAGTAAAGGTTCAAGGGAAGGACCTGTGTTTCCTACTTCATCCTGTGTCATTTAATTTGAAACGTTTTAGACTTGGATTTTCAACAGTGAATTATTACTGGCCCAGACTTAAATATCTCTCAGCACATTCATGTTTTCAAAATGACAATTTTTACTGTCCAAAATAGTATATATTTCACTGAATTTTAGTAAAAAACTAAATGGGTGAAGAGCCCTCCACTTAGTGTTTTTGCTTAATGAAAATTCCATATTGATCCAAAATATAGTGCTTTATTTTGATATTTCTGAAGACTGCATGCTTTCCTTCTCCCCATCCTTCATTCAATGTAAGAGATACTAAAATTTCTTGTGTAATGATATTTGTTGCCAATGTGCTTGTTCAAAGATCATGCTTTTACTAATGCTACATTAAAATCATCTGTGATTTTAATGTGATGTGTGTATAGAAGCATTTCCCAGCTTCAAAACCTACATACTTCATTTTTGACTCCAACTGCACCAGACCTAGACATCTCTTTCACCTAATTTCTCTGTTATAATTGACCAGTCTTTTCTCTTTGATCACTAATTTGGTCAAATAAGACTATAATGCAATGATCCCTTCAAACATGGTTATCTAGTCAGTATATTTCATATTTTCCCATTTATTAGGTATCAAGACTTAACTCTAGCATGTAATAAATATATTATTTCAACTTTAAGAGGCAGAGGATGGGAATTTCATTGAAATTGGCTCATTAATATTTATTTTATCTTATCTTCAGAGTGACTCATGAACTCTTTCAGGTTTTGATAAGCAATTAATGCATCAGTGACTCTAACAGACAGGGAAAAGATGATTATGAGCAAGCAAATAATGGTTTGCTTAGGTACGCAGCAGTCTAGAGTTTTAAAAGAGAATTTCATTACTTTTTGTGAGTTTTAAAGAAGTGAACAGAGAAAAAAAAATTGAATGTTTGGAAGTATCATATATAATTATGCAGGTGTTAATGTGAGAATCTATAGAGTATCCTGCTTAATTGTTGTGGTGTGTTTTATGCTTGTTCAGTTTTCCCTCCATTGTTCTCTCAGAAAGTCCTGCCCTGTTACCAGTTTGTGTCAGTCCCCAAACCCCTCCCCAGTTGTCTTGGTTACCAAATGTATCTTTCTTGTTCCCCACCCCTGGCAGCCTGCCTGTCACTCGACACCCCTGCCTCTTTTTCTAGAGAGTTCGGGCCAGAGTGTCGAGTGATTGGGTTAGGGGCCAGGGTCCCTCCCGCAACTGTGTTTGATGGGTTCTCCGATCATGCCAATCCTTAATGTATCCCTCTCTGATTTGCTATCTTTCACCCCTCCCACCCTCTGTAAAACCGAGGCTTTTTCCCTGCCTCGGGGCTCTCAGCTTCTTCCACCGAACCTGCACGTTTCCCTACCAATAAAACCACCCCCCCGAAGAAACTGAGGGTCGCCTCTTCATTTCATCCTGCGACTTCGGAGCTCTTTACTGCGGCCACACGTCCGCAAGGCTTGACATCGCCTTAGGCACAAAGCCCTGACTCCGGGTTGGGGAAGTGCCTGACTGGCTGGAGGTTGGCTGGACACTTATCTAGCCTGGGCGTTTCACTTTTCACCGGCCACTGCTCCAGTTTTGGCGCCCGGCGCGGGGCCCCCCCTTTTTCTCGGATTCGTGGACCCCACGGACGGGATTTCGAGAATCCCAGCGGTCGCGGAACTACCCTGTGGTCGAGCAGACCTTGTGCGCGAGGTAGCGCTCCCCGGGGACCCTGGACGGCAGCTCCTTGCACCTGGGAGTCGTCCTGTCGCAGGAAACCCCTCGTTCCAGCTTTTCGTTTGTCGCCTCCGGACTTCGTGAGTATTCTGCTACTCTCCCTGTCGCCTTCCCCTCTATTGGTGTTTCGTCACCACCCTTCTTTTTCTCTAGACAGGGGCCGGGGGTGGGCACCCTTATTTTTTTTTCTTTCGCGTTTACTGGAACGGGGGGGGCTTTTCCGCAGCTGCCACTTATAACATCGAGCGATGGGTGCAAAGTTTTCGCTCTCGGCAGCTCAGAAGGGGCTGTTTTACCAAGTTGTGGGTATCCTAGTTGGGGGGGGTTGTTCCGTTGATAAAAAGGAAGTTAAAAAATTAATCCGATGGCTTTTTTCTGAGTTTCCCGAAGTCTCCCCCGATCTAATTAAAGATCCTGCCTTTTGGCAGAGGGCAAATGCCAAGTTATCAAACTTGATTAGATCACGAGACACCTCGCTTTCTCCGTTAGCTTTTTGGATTTCACAAATTCGATCTATCTTGAAAGCAGGAGGAAACTCAGAAAAACCTTCGGTCAGTTTTAGTTCGTGCCCCAGTTCTCCCGCCTCTCCCTCTACCCCTAACCCTTCTTCCCGTCCCCACAAATGTAAAACCGGGATTCTGAAAGGTGCAGCGCGCTCCAGCCCCGCGCAGGGTGACCATTCGTCCCCTAGCCCCCTTCAAAATCCTCGGCCCCCCCGCCCTAAGAGTCCTGGCCAGTCTCTTAGGGGCTCCTCGTCTTCCCCTACCTCTCCTGTTCCCGCCCCCAGGTCCTCAATTTCTAAAACCCCAAAATCCAAAACCCTAATTTCTAAGTCCCCAGTTTGCTCCCAGTCGCCTCCAATTCCCCAAAATGGCTCCTATGGGGCCCAAGATGGAGGCAACCACATGGCTGAAATGGCGGGAAAGCCCTCTTCTTCTCCCCAGAATCCCTTTTTCCCAAGCTCCAACCCCTTCCTGCCAGTCGGCCACTCCCAGTGTTCTACCCCCTCGTCCTTCCCCCCTCCTGGTCCCTCCTCCTTTCCAGAAACCTCCTCTTCAGTAGTCCCTCCCCTTTCTCCTCCCACATCCCCGCCCATAGCTCCTCCCTCGGTCCCTCCCATACCACCTCCCATCTCTCCACCCCCCGCCAGTCAAAAGGTTCCACCCCTTGTCTCCGCCTCCTGGGAGGGTCCCTCGATATCGGATCGCCCTGCTCAAGTTCCCAGCCACGCCCCTACCTCCTCCTCTCCCGGTTCCCACGCTCTCCCTGCCGGCTCCCGCGCTTTGGGTTCCGGTGGGGGGGCAGCAGTTGGGAACCGGGAACCGGGGTCTGCTGCGATACCATCCGCAGCCCCGGTTGTTTACCATCCAGAGGGAGATGGTGGGGTGCGTCGCCAGTGGGTCCCCTTACACCATTCACAAATTAAGGAGCTGTGCAAGGCACAGAAAGATTACGGCCGGGACAGCGAATACTTTCGGGGAGTGTTGCAGGCAACACTTACCGAAGCCGATGTCACCCCCTCTGACATCCGGCGCCTCTTCACGTGTCTGCTCAATCCCACCGAGCGGGCTATGTGGGAGGCAGCCTGGAAGAGGGGAGTGACGGAGGCCCTCCCGAGCCTGTGGGAACGGCCCCACACGGGGCTGGACCTAACGGGCAATGTCCTAGCCATCGATCAACTCCTTGGGACCGGCAACTGGGCAGATGGGCACTCGCAGGCGAGTGCCATCCCCCAGGAAGCACTCCGGGAGTCAGCGCGGGCAGCCGAGAAAGCGTTCCTGGCGCT
This sequence comes from Agelaius tricolor, assembly GCF_023055355.1. Taxonomy (NCBI): domain Eukaryota; kingdom Metazoa; phylum Chordata; class Aves; order Passeriformes; family Icteridae; genus Agelaius; species Agelaius tricolor. The sequence continues at coordinate 38,462,310 of NW_027269267.1, read as the reverse complement.
GCCGGGGGCGGCTCCTCTCCTTTCTTTTTCCAGAATCTTTCAGGGCGCCGAGGAATCTTTCCTCGATTTTGTCGAGCGTCTTCGAAAAGCTGTCGAGCAGCAAGTGGCGGACGAAGTTGCCCGGGAACATATCCTGAAGGAAGTAGCATCCACGAATGCAAACTCTGCGTGTAGGGATGCCATCCTCAGCCTCCCGATGCACCCACCCCCCTCGCTGCACGATATGCTCGAAGTCTGCACCCGGAAAGTCCTAATCATGCCATCTAGGGAGGGAGAGAAGAGAAAACAGCTGCCACCCCGAGTCAGCGCCACAGAAGAGGCGCCTGAAAACACCTTCTCTGAAGCCACCTGCCGCTCGCCTGCTCCCGGTCCTTCCGCCGCCAAATCACCCTGCCATCTGTGCGGAAAGCTCGGGCATTGGATGCCCGACTGCCCGCTGCGGCGGGAATTTTATGAATTCAAAAGGGGGCAGGGACTCCTGGGGAAAACCCAGACAAAAAACTAACATCTGAGCGCAGTTCCCCCCTGCGCCATGATAAAAATAGGGCGGGACAACTAACACCACGCAGGGAGGGGAGATCTCAGGGACCGCCGCCTGCCAAACAAGACATATTCTCACCGGACTTGTCACATGTTGCATGTCTCCAACCTAGACCCGTGCTAACTACCTTTTCTGCTTTCAGACCCTTCCGGCTGCAGCTGACGGAGCCACTACATCTTAAGAACTCCGATTTTCAACTCGTGTCAGTCAGCCCGGAATGCCCAGGAAACTGGGGGCGGATAAGGTGTAAGTACGTCGTTGTCGGAGACACTAAGCACACACCTTTAGAGGTGAACATAATTCCAGGTCTTCTGCCATCTGACCCGGGACTGTTCGCCGTGGGGCTGCACTGTGTCCAACCCCCCACTTTCCTGCCCAAGGGACAGGTGATCGCGCAAGCGATCCCTGTTCCCGAAATAACTTGGGCCCTGGGGTTTCCTCCGGCTGAACTCCAAAATCCAACAGTAGCTTGGGCCCAGGTCCTGGGGCGGGAAAGGCCTCATGTCACCTGTCATATCTCAAAAGGGGGAGAGGGCAAGCCTCTTAAAGGCTTGTTGGACACAGGAGCAGATGTAACGATCATTCCTTCCCGGGAATGGCCGTCACATTGGGAATTGCAAAACGCGCCTGGCCACGTCCGAGGTGTCGGGGGTTTACAATTGGCACGTCAATCAAAGAGCGTTGTACAAATTACGGGGCCGGATGGGCAATTGGCTTCAGTGCGCCCATTCGTATTAGATTACACGGAACCCCTGTGGGGGAGAGACCTCTTAGCCCAGTGGGGAGCCCGAATTGACCTCCCAGCAGCTCCCCAGGTTTTTCGGGCAGCGGTCACTGATGAGCGCCCTACCTGGAAACTGAATTGGAAATCTGATAAACCAGTACAGGTAGTGCAGTGGCCGCTCAACAAGCAAAAATTAGCGGCGCTCAATGAGCTCGTTAAGGAGCAGCTACTCAAGGGCAACCTGGTGGAGACCATGTCAGAGTGGAACTCCCCAGTGTTCGTTATCAAAAAGCCCAACAAAGATAAGTGGCGGCTCCTTCACGACCTCCGCCAAATTAACAACATCATTGAAGATATGGGGCCTCTCCAACCAGGGATGCCGTCCCCAACGATGCTCCCCCAAAATTGGAATTTGGTCGTAATTGACATAAAAGATTGCTTTTTCCAAATTCCCTTACACCCGGACGATGCTCCGCGTTTCGCCTTCACGGTTCCTGCCATCAACCGTGAAGCCCCAAGCAAGCGCTATCATTGGCGAGTCCTTCCGCAAGGCCTGAAGGCCAGCCCGATGATCTGTCAATGGTACGTCGCCTCCTTGCTGTCCCCAGTACGTGCAGCCGCCAAAGACACCATTATTTACCATTATATGGATGACATCCTAGTGTGCGCTCCGACCAACGACCTACTTACCCACGCGCTTGACCTAACAGTCGATGCATTGGTTGTTGCAGGGTTCGAGCTCCAGCAAGATAAGATTCAACAGATGCCACCCTGGAAGTACCTGGGCCTGGAAATAACGAAGCGGACCATTGTTCCGCAAAAATTGGCTATTAAAACTAACATCAAAAACCTGGCAGATGTCCACCAGCTGTGTGGGTCCTTGAATTGGGTAAGGCCTTGGCTAGGCATTCCAACAGAAGACCTAGCCCCCCTTTTCAATTTATTGAAAGGGGGAGAAGAGCTTAGTTCTCCAAGGTCCCTTACCCCAGAGGCCCAGACAGCGCTGGAGAAGATCCAAAACTCCATCTCGGCCAGGCAGGCCCACAGATATCACCCGGGCCTGCCATTTAAATTCATTGTTCTAGGTAAGCTGCCACACCTCCATGGGGTGATTTTCCAGTGGGACGATTCCATCAAGGGCAAGGACCGGGGCTCGGGGGATCCCCTCTTAATCATAGAGTGGGTGTTCCTCAGCCATCACAGGTCCAAAAGGATGACGCAGCCAGCCGAGCTGGTGGCAGAATTGATTAGAAAGGCTAGATCACGGATCAGAGAGTTGGCAGGTTGTGACTTTGACTGCATCCACATTCCTTTAAAATTTGATTCAGGCCATCTAAAAAGAAAGATGATTGATAACCTTCTGGAAACAAATGAGATGCTTCAACTGGCTTTGGACAGCTACACCGGCCAAATCGCAGTAGATCGGCCGGCCCACAAATTATTCAATCAGGAATTCACATTGTCTCTAAAATCAGTTCAGAGTAGAACTCCTCTGAAGGCTTTGACAGTTTTTACAGACGCGTCTGGAGCATCCCACAAGTCAGTGATGACTTGGAAGGATCCTCAGACTCAGCGGTGGGAGGCAGATGTCACAGAGGTGGAAGGTTCACCTCAAGTTGCTGAGTTGGACGCAGTCGTCAGAGCCTTTGAGAGGTTCTCTGAACCATTCAATTTGGTCACTGATTCAGCCTATGTCGCGGGTGTAGTTTCCAGAGCCGAAAATGCAATTTTACAGGAGGTATCAAACATCCCTTTGTTTAACTTGCTCTCTAAACTTGTGAACTTAGTCTCCCACCGAGAGCAACCCTTTTATGTGATGCATGTCAGGTCACATACCGATTTGCCTGGATTTATTGCGGAAGGCAATAGGCGTGCTGACGCCCTTGCCGCTCCTGTTCAAGCTGCCCCACTCCCTGATCTGTTCAGTCAGGCCAAGATCAGCCACCAGCAATTTCATCAGAACGCCCCTGGCCTTGTTCGACAATTCCATCTTACACGCGAACAGGCCAAGGCGATCGTGGCTACATGTCCTCAATGCCAGTCCCACCAGCTCCCAACAATACCCTTGGGAGCTAACCCCAGAGGTCTATCTAGTTGCGAGGTGTGGCAGATGGATGTTACCCACATCCCTGCCTTTGGCCGTCTGCAATTCGTACATGTCTCAGTGGATACCTTCTCCGGTGCAGTCTATGCCTCTGCCCACACAGGGGAAAAGGCAGCAGATTGTGAAAAACACCTAGTTCAAGCGTTTGCTGTCCTGGGCATCCCCAAGGTCCTGAAAACAGACAATGGCCCGGCGTATAAATCCAGGGAGCTGCGAAGCTTCCTGCAACAATGGGGAATAGAGCATAAGACCGGCATCCCCTATTCCCCGACAGGCCAAGCCGTGGTAGAAAGGACCCACCAGAGCCTAAAGAGAGTTTTAGAACAACAGCGAGTGGCTGTGAAGGTGGAGTCCCCCCATATCCGTCTCGCGAAGGCGCTTTTTACCATTAACTTCCTAAACTGTTCTTTCGAAAATCTCAATCCGCCTATCGTGCGACATTTCGGGAGACATGAGCAGCTGCAGGCCAGGGTCAGGCCTCCTGTCCTGATTAAGGATCCGGAGACCTGGAAAACGGAGGGGCCTTTCGATCTAGTGACTTGGGGAAGGGGATACGCTTGCGTGTCCACCCCCTCAGGTCCGAGATGGATCCCCGCTAAGTGGGTCAAGCCCTTCCGCCCTGGGAAGACTCTGAGAGCAGAAAACGTAGAACAGGTCACGGAGGCATGTTGGCGGCGGCGGCGGAAGCTCCCAGGGATGGAGCCACTCCCAGTTTAACCCTCTCCCTGCCCCGGGCAGGACCTGATTCAGAGTCATTCCTTATGTCTGTCTCTTGTTTGTTTTTAGTTTTCCCCCAATGGAACGTGTCTACATCTTAGCCCGCTTGACAGCTGTCCTCATCTGGACCCTGATGCCATCAGTGGGCCCATGGATCGTCCCCCAGCCCAAGGCCAACGTTTGGCGCACCCTCGCGAGTGCCCTTGGCCAAGAACACATATGTTTAGATATGGGCTCAGCAGAAGACCCGATGTCGTCATGCCTTGTGGGGATCCCTCTCTCCCTTAATGAGTTTCCCTCCCCTTTCAATACTTCCCTCACCTCCCTCTTATCCAAGACCCCTCCTCTAAAAATCAATGCACAAAATGCCTGGGGAGAAGGAGTCAAGGGGCTGGTCCCTTTGAGCTCTGAACCTCCAGAGCTTGATTTGCTCGGCTCAGCCAATGCTTCCCTCTGTATTTGGTTTCAGTTCGCCCCTAACCCTTGGGACAGCAGGTACTCGTGGATCAAACCATCAAGGCCTGAGTACAAAGCTGCCCAGTGGTGTCGAATGACCATCGAGATGCCACTTGCTTCCACCCTGGGTAGCCAACCGCTGTCCCTGCCCCGAGGTATCTTTTTCATTTGTGGAGACCGAGCTTGGGCTGGCATCCCCACTCGTCTAGCCGGAGGTATCTGCACTTTTGGGCGGCTGTCGCTGCTTACACCCAGCATTACCCAAATTCGCGATTGGAAAATGAAAAGAGCACAACCAAATTCGGCCCGCTCCAAAAGAGATCTCAAAGATCTCAACCCGGATTGTGACTCCCAAATTGAACATCGGTCGAAACCAAAAGCTGTAGCCCTCACCCTGTTTTTGCCCTGGGTGTCTGTGGCCAAGTCTCTAGGTGAATTGGCCCACCTGGAGTGTTGGGTAGCTAAGCAAGCCAATTTAACGTCAGCGACGCTATCAGACCTCCTCACAGACGAAGAAACTACAAGGAAAGCGACCCTCCAAAATCGCGCGGCAATTGACTTCCTGCTTTTACTGCATCACCACCGCTGCGAGGAGTTTGAGGGCCTCTGCTGCCTTAATTTGTCATCTCGGGCTGAAGACGCGAGGGTGGCCGTAGATAAAATGCAAGGCCTTGTCCACCAAATAAAACAACAGACATCAGACTGGCTGGGGGACCTCTTTCAAAGATGGGGCCTGTCAAGCTGGGCCGAGTCCATCCTGAAGACTATACTTTCCACCCTTTTAGGTTTACTTGAACGGTGCTTGCCCTTACAGTTCTTTTATTTTTAAACGAAAAAGGGGGAGATGTTGTGGTGTGTTTTATGCTTGTTCAGTTTTCCCTCCATTGTTCTCTCAGAAAGTCCTGCCCTGTTACCAGTTTGTGTCAGTCCCCAAACCCCTCCCCAGTTGTCTTGGTTACCAAATGTATCTTTCTTGTTCCCCACCCCTGGCAGCCTGCCTGTCACTCGACACCCCTGCCTCTTTTTCTAGAGAGTTCGGGCCAGAGTGTCGAGTGATTGGGTTAGGGGCCAGGGTCCCTCCCGCAACTGTGTTTGATGGGTTCTCCGATCATGCCAATCCTTAATGTATCCCTCTCTGATTTGCTATCTTTCACCCCTCCCACCCTCTGTAAAACCGAGGCTTTTTCCCTGCCTCGGGGCTCTCAGCTTCTTCCACCGAACCTGCACGTTTCCCTACCAATAAAACCACCCCCCCGAAGAAACTGAGGGTCGCCTCTTCATTTCATCCTGCGACTTCGGAGCTCTTTACTGCGGCCACACGTCCGCAAGGCTTGACATCGCCTTAGGCACAAAGCCCTGACTCCGGGTTGGGGAAGTGCCTGACTGGCTGGAGGTTGGCTGGACACTTATCTAGCCTGGGCGTTTCACTTTTCACCGGCCACTGCTCCACTTAATGATACATGTAGTTGTGCAGTCTTTTTATTCATTCATGGCTATGTTTGTGTAAATAACCATATGTAAAGATTTTTTTCTGACACTTTGCAGGAGTATTTAAATCTGATGTATATTCATGCACTAAACTCTGTGTGGTGTGGAAAGAACACTAATGCCTATAGGCATGACTTCCTTTTACAAAACTCTTTTTTTCTAGTAATTTACAGCTTGTTCCATTTTCTGCTTGGGTCAGCAGAGTAGTGCCAACTCTGTGTCCATCTGGAATTTCACTTTCACTTTCTTGTTACTGTTTCAAAATTGCCTTTAATTCTGCCTCCCACAGCTCTGCTGACTGACAAATAAGTGCAGCATCTGTTCGTCATCTCAATACCTGTGCATTATTTGATGCTATTCTGCAGAATCTAGTGGAGATGTGTGGGCTGTGCGACTATTCATGTATTTCTGTATTTTCACACCTACATATTGTCATATATTTAATGCCAGTTCTGTTCCTGAAGTCTATATATGTCCATATATTGCTCAGTGCATAGTGTATCCTATGTTTTTTAGCTGGAACAGAAAATTTTTAGCAAACATCTGTGTGAATGCTTGTGCAGATACAGTCTAATAGGTGTTTAAGAGAGCTGCACCATACAAAACAAGAACAGTTGTATTGTTAGGATGATCTGAAAAAGAGGTTATGTGGTTCTTACACTCTGGATAACAGCTAAAAGTGCCCATTGTTACAGAGCACCTTGCAGACTTATCCTGTGTTTCTTTTGTGCTCAGCCCAAGTTGCCACATGCTGGTCTCTGAGCTTGTGTATAGCCGAAGAAATCCTCGTGGAGGGCACTCTACAGCCTGATGAATGCACAAGAGCTTTATACCACATTTAAGCCTTACACACATGTCAAAAACCCCAAACCAAACCAAAGTACCACAACAAACCAAAAACCAAGCAAACAAAAAATCCATGGAAATTTTTTTACAAGTTATAATAAATTGTTTCATGTCACCCCCATTCTGTTATTGAAACCACTGTCAATGTTAAGACAGAAGGACAAAGAGGTATTTCAGCAAGACCTACAAAGTTTTGGTGTGGATGGAGCCTACTATCCCCAGCATAGGAGCATTTTCCCACTCCCTTTATGTATGGATTAATGTCACCACCCCAGGCCATGGAAGACACACTCCAGTGTCACTTACAGTGTGATTCAACAGCAGTTTAATCCAGTGTCACCCTGGATTGCCCAAGTCCTGCTCCGGCACCATCCTCAACTCTCTGTTCCCACCCCTTTGTCTCCATGCCTGCTGCCCTGGCAGCTGAAAGTCAAGCTGGCTGAGGGAGTGTCTGTGCTCTTAGCTAGAGCTTCATTTTGCTGTTTGAAGACTTGTGCTGCCACACATTGGGTAGCCTGCAAGGGAGAGGTTCATTGAAGTGGAACAGAGGACCTGAGAGAAGGGGAAGTGGGTCTGAGGTCAGGCAAAAGATGAAGGAAAAGGGGAGGAAAAGGAGAAAAGAGAAAGCTAAAATTCACAGAGCTTTATAGTTAAGTCTTCCCTGCAAAATTTGCATACGAGTTTTGTTCTTGATTCCCAAAAGATCAATGGTATCTGAGTTTAATATTGAATAAAAAGAGATGAAAAAGAATATTGATTAGTTGTTCATTGGCTATTCTGAGCACTGATGATTTTGGGATGTGAAGGAAAACGAAGTATGTGACCATGATACTAAAAGATACATATGCATATAAAAATGTGGGAATCTGAAACACAAAAAAAGATCACAAAAATTCTGGCATTTCCTTATTTTGAAAGTGAGCAATCTGTGATATAGGTTTGGTAAAATTCTTGTATGTATTTTTTATATGTAATATAAGCCTACAAAAACTCAGAATGGGATTTTCAAAAGTGCCATGTCTTCACTATGTTCTAAGAAATTTCTAAACAGTTGCAGACAACAAAAATATCAATATATCCAAATACTGTGGAACCTCACAAGTCCATTCTTCTCAGTCTAATCCTGAAAGAATATCTAAGTTATATGTCTTCTAAAAAATAGGCATAATTATATTCTATTAAGAGAGACTTTTGTCTTGTGTTTTTTTTAACCAGCTGTCTAATACTGGAAAGAAAGCAAGATCTTTCTTGGGGCATAGAATGCTAGCAGAAAGAAGAATTTAATAGACTTTATTTTGAGCCTTATTTTTCTTCCTAATTATTTTTTCTGGAATTGACTAGCTATAAACAGCCAGAATTGCTATAATAAAGTGATATCTTCAAAGATAAAAAAGGATGAGACAGAAAAATACAGGTTAGTCAGGCTTACCTCCATCCCTGGAAAGGTGATGGAGTAACTAATCCTAGAAACTATATTCCAAACAAATGGAGAAAAAGTTGATGGGGAGTAATGGTTAACCTACTTGTCATCCTTAATAGGACAGCCAGATTGATAGGATATGGGTAGGGCATTGGATGATGTCTACAAATTTACCAAAGCCTTTGAGACTGTCTCCTACAATATCCTTAAGTATAAACTGTCAAAATGCACAGTGAGGAAGACTGAAAAATGGATGGGTGGCTGGGCCCAAAGGATTGTCACCAGTAGCACAGCTGGAGGCAAGTCATTAGTGCTCTGACCCCCAGGAGTTGATACTGGGGCAGATACTCTTTAATGTCTTCATTAATGGATGGAACAGTTTACCCTTGGCAAGTTTGCAGACAGAACAAAACTGGGAGGAACAGCTGATACGCCAAATGGTTGTGCCATTCAAAGGAACAGATTAAAGAATTGACCTGAGGGGAATCTGATGAAGTTCAACAAAGGGAAAAGTCTTGTACCTGGGGAGGAGTAACCCCCCAGCATCAGCATCTGCTGGAGGCTGACTGACTGGGAAGCAGCTTTGGAAGAAAGGGCATAAGGCTCCTGGAGGACACCAAGCTGAACATAAGAAATGCACCTGTACAGTAAAGAAGGCTACCAGCCTCCTGGGTTTCATTAGGAAAAGTGCTGCCAGCAGTTTGAGGGAGGTGATCCATCCCTTCTCAGCACTGCTGAGACCCCATCGAAGTGCTCTGTCCAGTTCTGGGCTGCCCAGTATGAGAAAGTTACGGGGTCACTGAACTGAGGCCAGCCACAAAGATGAATATGAGACAGAAGCATCTTCCATACATGGAGAGGCTGAGATATATATATATATAGAGAGAGATATTCCATCTATGGGGCTGTTGAGCCTGGAGATAAAGAGGCTCAGGAGGAATCTTATCAATGTGTATAAATACATGCTATAAGCCACTGAAGAGGAAAAAGCCAAGCTATTTTCGGCCTTGCTCACTGGCTGGACAATAGGCAATGGGCAGCCATCATAACCCATGAAATTGCAATGGAATGGGTTGTCCAGAGAGGTTTTGGAGTTTCAATCTTAGGAAATACTCGAAACCCAGCTAGTATGAACCTGGACAACCACCTGTATCTGACCCTGATTGAATAGGGATGTTAGACTATATGACCTCAAAAAATCCCTCCTAAATAAATCTGATTCTGTGAAATGGTTTAGAAGGCAGGTGCATCAGGGGGATATTCTTACTGAGGAGCCAACCATCTTTCACTCAGTAGCTGTGGTGGGATAGAACCAGCATGAAGGATCATGGACAGGGCAGGAACATATCCTGTTCATGGTGTTCCTGTGGTGCACTGGCTTCCATCTTGTGCCTGGTGAACGTTGCCATGCAAGCATGTTGCTAAAACTGAATCCTCACGAGTCTGTATGCACTGTCTATTTATTTCACAGGTCTTTGGTCAAAGCAAAAGAATGAATTGCTCTTTATACAGTCCCTAAGTGTGGATAGAATTCCCTACAACAGGATGATAAAATTTGAGACTAATGGAGCGATAGCCTGAAGGTTCTCAAAGGAAATGGTAGCCAAGCTACCATTCAACTGTAGTACTTTGGTTCTCAAGAGAAGTGGAGGTATTGGTGATAAGCTATGGAGGAAAAATGAGCTTTGATTTAGAGCTTGGACAGGTACTACCTAAATTTGACATTGTGGGAAAATTAATTATATTGTTCCTGTCACGAAATCAACCTAATATGGACTTAGCCTTGTACTCCTTTAACTTTCAGTGAGTGTGTGTTCCCATTACCAATTTGTAAAAGACAACCCCCAAGTGAGCCACTTGCCATAAATTTCTTTCATACTTAAAAAAAAAGACCAAAAAAACCCAAACCCTTATAATTTTCAGCAAATCAGATTTTGGAATAAAATTGTGGAATTCTGCCTGATGCTTTTGGCACATGACTATGCCATCATAACTTTGCTGAATTTAAAGTACTTGATACATTGATGATTTTAAATTACTTCACAAGATCAATAGAAACTGATTTGTGAAAACTGCTGAACAGTAATTGGATTTAAAGTCTAATATAATTGTGTTCGAAAAGAAGATTCCTGCTTCAGCTAACACAGAATTAAGACCATCACCTTCCCTTTCTCTCCATTCAGATATGCATCCAGCCATAGCTGTGAAAAACTGTACTGCTTGTATGATACAGTACGGCGTATTTTTATACATATGTCATTTCTTAAATGTAACATGAAGTAAGCCTATTGCACTTGTGACCTCCATCAAATTTAGATTCTTCTAGTGGTGTATTTCACTTCTCCATTGTTTCATCATGGAAAAGCGCCTTGCATCTATCAAAAAGTTTTCTTCTGAAGCTAAGCTGGGTTTTGTTCATCAGAAAAGAGAATGGAGAACTTTGAAAACAAAGTGAAAATCACCAAATAAAGTGTTTATGGCTTGTTTCTACCTAATGAAAAGTTGTTGTCATTAAATAGTAGACTTTATTCCTACCTGAACATACTTAGCAATTGGACAGCCTTTTTTTTTTTTTTTTTTTTTTTTTTTTTTTTAATCCATCCATTTTATATATTTCAGCAGCTTTCATTTACTGAGGTCTGGAGTATTACTGTTATTTCTGGCATTTATACCACACACTATATATTACTACTACAAGTCCATATGCTGATTTTTTTGTCACTGAAATCAGTGTTTATCAAATAATAAGATAGCTGCTACATCATCACATAAAAATCGTGGCAATCACAACTCAGAGCATTTTGTGTGTTGGAATGGCAGTTGTATGCCTAATGTTGCTGGATAATCCTCAGAACTGGTGTCCTTTTACAGTGCAGTTGTTCTACTTTTTTGTAATGTACTTGAAATCATGCACAGAATATTGGCAGAGGCAATAATACATGCATAGTTATGTGCACATTGTGGAAAAATGGGTGTTAGGGTTATCTGCTCCTTTGATATATCCAGGCATTGTACTCAAATACAAATTGGAAAGACAAATTGGAAAGACAAAATATGTACACATTGCTGGACATACACTTGTTGTCTTTTATTCTAAGGTTTTTGATACACTGGGAGATGTGTGGCAAACACTGGAAGCACTTGTTTCCATCAAGAAATTTTAAAACATAACAGCAGAACATGAAACCATGAAACCACAAAACCACAACTGTCTAAACAAAATCAGTTGCTATGTTCCTTAGCTTCTCAGAATTTAAATATATGGTATCTCAGCTTTTGGTCCCACTTTCAAGGTACATCCTTTTCTGTACCTCTTCTTTTTTTCTAATTTTTTTTTTTTTAATGGAAATGACAGGGGACATATTTCTCACCTTCAGTGAGAAGATGTTCAAATCCAGTGTCAAGTTCATGTCTCACACTTTTGTGAAAAGTGCTTTTTTAAAATTCATTTGCTGAATTGCCCAGATTCCTCCCCTTTCTCTCCCACGGTGAAGTTACTTGTATGGGCTGCAGTTGCACTGGCAGCAATCCCCAGTCTCTGAGCCCCTGCACTGCCTGGGGGACTGAGGGATAACAGAGGAGCTGGAAATGAAGGAATGAGATTTACCTTGAGATGAAGGAGGGAGAAGATAGAAGAGGGTGTCTCTCTAGTCTGAACTTTATTTTCCACCATTGTAATATCTTTTTAATTTGCAGTATATTAATTAGTCTTCCCCAAAGTGAGGCTGTTTTGGCCATAACATTAATTGGTGAGTGATCTCCTTGTCTTAATCTCAACCTACAAGCTTTTTCTTCTTATTTCTCTCCCCTTGTTCTTTAGAAGAGGGAGAGTAAGAGAGCAGCTGGGTGGGCCTTTGGCTCTTAGCAAAGTCCAACCCAGTTATCAACACACATGCATGGCTTTGGCAAGCAATGCTGAGTAGTGCAGGTTTACATGAGATTTGTTCAATCTAGACTGCCAAGTAAATAATCTAGGAGTATATCATGGCATGCATTATGCATTCAGATTTAATGTGTTTTAAATGAACCTGCTTCACAATTTGAAATTACTTGAAACTTGCTAAATTGTTCGATTTTGCTGCATTTTTTTTAAGATTGAGATCTGGTATGTCAGGAAAGCATAGGATCTTTCATATACCTTCCTCTTTTTATCTTTTTTAGTAACAGAATATTAGGCAAAATTTGGGCAAAATGCACAGATCTGAAATGCTTTTCACCTTCCATTGACTGCATGAGGACTCAGAGGTCTGAAAAATGCAGAGTAAGCAGTCTGGGCTGCCATCATGGTCTGGGTTTCGGTGATACGATAGACATCTAAGTCTGCTTTGGCACAATGGCAGGCTTGCCTCAATGTGCTACTGGGCACCTGGACTGAAGGTGAGAAAGATTCTCTCAGAGACTGAAAGTACTGCAATCTGATTCTTGACATTTGCAAAAAGAGAAGGAAGGAGACTTTTCACTCCTTCTCCAAAGCTGAGTAGAAGGCATGAACAAGTGTAAAGAAGAGCATTGACAATCCTTTCTGTAAGCTGTGTATGTGTTTTTTCTCTGCTCTTTGTTTTTCATTGTGAAAGAGAGGAACTTCATAGAGAGGTACTGAGCTGGCCAGACTTCTGATACCTCAGTTGGCCTTTAAATCACTACCAACTCTTTGTAAGGGAAAAACCCTTTTCAGGGCAAATCCAGGGATTTTGAAACAACTGAGCTTTCTGGATTATTTTGGTCCCTGAAATGATATGAACATGTATGAATAAATGACTGTCTTGTACATTACAAAAGATCTTCAAGGAAAACTGTTTTTCCCAGGTACAAAGAAGAGAGTGAGGAGGCATTGAAACACTTAAGATACAGATATAGCAAACAGAAACATTGATCTTGTAAGCTGCAATTTGGAATGGAGAAGAAACATGTAGATTCTCTGAAATACTAACTAGATAGGGGGTTTTTTCCTCCTTTTTTTTCTGTTATTTTTTGATTCTTGTTATCATGAAAAGGTGACCCTCCAATTATAGAAAGAGTTATTGACAATGTCTAAGGCTAAATGAAATGATGTATTATGACTGTTAGTTTAAGTGAACATGATTTTTATTAGCTTACATACTTTTGTTACGTAATTTTGCTAACAAAACTGCTCTGCCCTTCACAATTTTGGAACACAAATAGCAGCCTGCAATAAAGTGTAAACATGTTGTGCAGATGTGCTGATGCAGCCAGCTTGCTTTGCTTTAACTAATTCTTTATGTATTATAAATTGAAATGTATTTTTTGTTTTACGTGAGTTATGTGCCTGATAAAGGTTGTAGACCCCCAGTTCTGCTTTCATGGACAATCACACTTCTACTGAATTTCTTCTGGTTTACACAGGTGACCCTGGATAATTTTAGACTTAGATTTAAAGAACAATTCTGCCTGTGTCCTACAAGACAGCACAATGTTAGCCTTTTGTGTGAGAGCTGTATTTGCTGGGCACACAGAAATATGGAGAAATAAAGTATATTTGAACCACAAGAAAGCACAAATAAATCAGTCAAACTACACCCAGGCAGCTGATCTTTGGAAAGGGCTACTGCTGGTTTTATGTAATTGTTTTTGGGAGGAGAACCACAGAGTGTTTTCACTGAACATAAATGGAACACCTTGGCATCCACTGAAGCAGACTTGGATCGGGAGAGCTGGCAGCCTCTCAGAAGAAGCAGTTTTTGTTGAACTGCCTTTGAAGAGTTTGAACTGGCAGTGCTGTGTTCTGGCTACAGGGTAACTTGGCTGAGAACATTTGGATTTCCCCTGACATTAAGTCATTTAAAGTAAAAAAAAGAAAAAATCATTTCCTTCCCTTCCAGCTCCATTCAGGAGAAGAAACTATTTTTACTGCCAGACTTGCTGAGTGTTAGTCCCTCATGAATGGAGCAACAGAATTAAAACCATTTACAATTTTAGTGATTAAAGACCAGAAGACACAAATTAAAAGTATATTAAGTGGATCATATTTAATGGGCTCTTAGATTTAATTTTGCAATCCCCAACATGCAAAATTATGAAGGAAAGCAGAGATAATTAAACATTGATAAGATATGAGAACAGAGCTCTCGAGAACTTGGACAGGATTACTGATTTTGATAAATGGAGGAGGAGGAGGAGGATATGCATCTCAGTCATGTGAAAGCTGGGAACTGTGACTCCTAGAATCCAACAGCTTGAACAGCAGTCTTTTACAAAACCATATGAAAAAAATCTGATTATAAAAAGCTGGTTAGCAAACTCTTTGCAATTTTGTCTCTTTCCTTGGTCTTGACTGACGATTTTGTAGACTCACAGAATGGTTTGCATTGCAAAGAACTTTAAAGAACATCTAGTTCCACCCCCCTGCCATGGACAGGGACTCTTTCCACCAGACCAGATGTTCAAGGTCCCATCCAGCCTGGCCTTGAACACTTCCAGGGATGGGACATTTCCCCATGGCAGTGGTGCTTCATAGTGCCAAACCAAGTGGAATTATTAGTTCAGTATCTCCAAGTTGTACTTCAATTTATATATCACAGAAAATTACTTTCCTTTTATTTCCAACATGTAATCCTTTCATTTTTTTTTTCTCCCTGAGGAGGCTACCACTGCCTTGCTGGTGGGTGTGCATTCTGTACATCTGCAGTTTACATTTATTTTTCCTCAATACCACCTGCTTGGGTGTGAGACAAACTCTTATATTTCACAAGCTTTCTTTGAATTGGATTTGTCCTTTTTGAGCTTGAAACCACTTCAAAATCTATCTTTCTTGAAAAATTATAGCTGCACATTATTGTGTATCACCTGAAATTTCAATTTCAATTTTGAATAAAATTTCTTGGAAAATATCATTAGCTGGCAAGTCTATTTGAGATTTGCCTTACAGGGGATTCTAAATTGTTTAGTAATTTTAGCAGGTATTATTCTAAATGTCTAATTCTCTAGGCTTTTGTTCACAATGTTTTCCTCCTCACTTGTCATGGACTTCTCCTGCAAGTTCTGTAAAATGCTTAAGCATAGGTATGAATTCTGTAATTTGCCACTATAACTCCAGAACTTGCTTATTTTCCTATGTCTGAGACATATTGTTAGAGTCAAGTAGTCACTGAATAAGAAGACAAAATTTGGAAAGAAAGCAAAGAAAATAATACAGAATTTCTTAATGGTTTTCTTGGGTTGCAAACGTGGTACTTCACCAGTCTCTCCTGACATTAATGGTTGTATATTAACATTTTTCCTGTTCTGAAGGAAAAGCAGATGTTTATTACCTCATGCTTGCTCTCTTGTTTTCAAAACCTTAGATTTTGTCTAGATTGGGAATACTTTAATCTCCCGTGCCATGTGCAATCTCTCATAAATCAAAATGCATTTTTCTTTGAAGGAGAAGTTTGAGATTAAATGAGCAACTGTTCCAAGCAAAAAAAAAACCAAAAAACAAAAACAACCCTAAAACCCCCCCAAACTAACAGAAGGCTGCTGAAGTGCTTGGGAACACTGAAATACTGATGCTCCCTCTTGTGGTTTAGTTGAAATGAAACAAACCAGGGAAACTATAACAGTTTAATGCACTATTTTCCTTGATCAAAATCTTTGGTATTTTTGATTAGTAATCTGGTGCTGGAAATACTGACAACTCATCAAGAATCTGTTTCTAGAAGAAAGTATTCGTTTTGTATTTCTAGAACGGAAACTAAAATTTACCACAATTTTATTTGTAACAAATGGGTTTCCAACCAGCATCATATTTCATTCTAGGGCTATTTTGGGGTTGTTAGATTTCAGCTGTCCATTCGCTCACAAACGTTTGAGGGGATTTAACTGGAAGGAATATGGCAAGTTTCTGATCTGACAGAACTGAAAACCACCAGACTAATCACTAGCTAAAACATGCATTAAATAAAATCAGATTATGGCATAGCTGGTCACTTAGACTGTGCTGTGCATTGAGCAACAGGGGAGAAGACACCTGTCTGGGTACAAAACCTCTTGGTCTTTTACTCACATCTGGCTAGGTGTCAGAATCAGGAGTCTGAAAACTGCCCTTCCCTTTATTTAAAGAATTCCTTTAACTCTTTCATGGTTTTGTTTGGGTTTTTTTTGGTAAATTTAGCAAGCACTGTAAGTTTTTCATACATATATACTAGGATTTCCTGTAAATGGAGGGTGTGTTAGGTGTTTACTAGATTGATCCAGTCTCACAAACCTTCAGGGCATCAGTGTAGCCATAGTCCATGCAGGCATTTAAAACTTGAGTCTACTGAGACTTGGTAAATGTAGTTTGAAGTGCATCACAGGACTGTGCATTGTTTGCTTCAGTCATTTGATGTAAAATAATTTCAGTAGAAATGCTGAGGTCAGAAAGAACCATTTGTGTAGTGGGAAAAAAGAGCAAAAGGCACAAATCAAAACTGAAATAAAGAATGTGACACATTTCACATATTGAGTGTCTGAACTTAGAGAACAGTGTCTGACCATTATTGCTATGATGCTCCCATTATTGTGCAGTCCAGTTTAAATACAAAGGTTTATAATGCTCCAGTTTTCCAAACTGTGAGTAATCATAAGTAGGCATTCTAAGGAATCACACCAAGGAAAATCAAACTGCCATAAAGTTCATGTGTGACACTAATTGCAATTTAACTGCATGGTTATTACAAGAGCTTTTAATTAACTCAGTCATCATACTGTGGCATACAAATTGTGTGTAATAATAGCATGCTGACTATAATGACAATAGGTTTGTCTGAACTGTGAAAATCAGGAGTTTTACAATTTTCAGAGGTTTCTTTTTATGCCCTTAAATATTGTGTGGTATTTAAGAACATTTCAAAAAAGGAAAAAAAAAAGGAAAAATCCTAGAAAGTTGCTGAGGCTTGCCTCCTTTAAAATTTTGTGGAAATCTTTAAGTCTCCCTGAAATTCAGTGAGAGGTATCTCACTGAATTATTTTTTTTTGATGATATTTCAGTGTCACTTTTCTATTTTCATCCCCTTTGAGGATCATTTTTCACACTCTCTTGTTTTTGAAGCCAAGAAAAATGCTCAGTTTGTGGAAAAATTCAGAGGAAATCCCATTTCAGTGATACTGGAAGATACTAAGAATAGATTCTGACCTGATATTGCTGCAAAATGGTCATTTATTAGTTCAGTAGGGTAGTGAGAGCACTGCTCTTCTCTCAAAGTTATGATTCCAGTCTCTCAAGACTGGCAATAATAACTCTGAATGATTTCTCAATTGAAATGTTAATTTTGCAGTCCAAAGACTAAAAATTAGGAAACAATGTAGCTAATGAATATAGTTGAAGTCCTTCAGAAAGCACAAGAAATACGACTAGGTGGTATTATGCTTATCACATGTACTTCTTCCTGTAGATATAAAGAAAGCATTAAAAAATAAATATAAAGCAGAAATTATTATGGGAATTGTATTTATCAGGGTTTTAGACTGTCATCAGCCCTGTACTGGGATGAGTTATAAATTATTTGGCTCACATATAGGCAGAATAGGCACCTGAAGGCAAGGCAAGAGTACATGACATTTTCATATGCACAAGTTTACTGCAGAAACGAGGTGATAATGAAGACTAGGCTAGTGAGGGAGGCAAAAGTAAATTTGTTATGCACATTAAGTTAATGACATAAAAGTGACAGACACTACTGAACAGTTAAAAACCCCAGGCTGGGTTCGGCTGGGTGAGCAATATTAGCATGGTGTAACCAAACACAGAGAGAAGAACCAACACCACACAAAGCCAGTGGTCCCAGAGGTTTAAATATCACAGATATGAGAAAGGTTACAGAGATGCTGAGATCACCATTGTAAATGCTGAAGTAGCTCATCCTTCAGAAACTGTGTCTGAATAAGAAGTGACTGCTAAAGAGTGAATTTTGTGCTGCTGCCCTCATTAACAGAACTGAGTTCTCAGCAGGATGATTACTGTCGTGCATATGTTTGTGAGAATGGCAGAGGTGTATGTGGTGCTGTGCAAATGCTTCTTATTACAATTTTCAGAATTTTTCAACACCGGGAAAAAAATCAGATCTTAAGAAGGCATTTCAGATAATTATTGGTTTTCAATGTTATTTTTATATATAAAGTTTACCCAAGATTACTTTTTAAGAAAGATTTTGTATTTGAAACTAAGGTTTGTATTTACATGTATCAGTGAATGCAAATTTCCTACTGTTGCAAATGCATTTCTTGAGACATCGACTCAAAGAGAACAGAGAAAGGCTGTAAGACAGTATTTTGAAACAACTGTCTATGTAAAGCACATGTAAAACAAGTATCATCCATATTCCAAGGCACTATGACTATAAAAATTATTGATTTTCTTTTTTTTTGGTTTATTTTAACCAGAGGAAAATATAATGAGACTTTACTGTAAATTCAAGAAACACAGATAGCTGTGGATTCTCTTGTTTTCCTAGTGAAGGTGAATGTATATGAGGTTTTTTCAGTTTACTAAAGGTGGAGCTAATGTATTTATTTTTGTCTTCCTTTTTTTTTCCCCCTTGACCTGAAGGACTGTTACTCATCTGCTCAGGGGCTGCATTAGCCAGCAGGACACCTCCACCCTGTTTCTCCTCTGTCCTCTCACCCTGCAGTCAGGCTCTGCAAGTGCCTGGGCAGCAAAGGTGCCTTGCTCAGACGTGCAAGGCAGGCACCTGAGACCCATAACACCCTACTTGACCCAGGCCTGTCAGGAGACAAAACATCTGGATATGACTCCTTCCCAAACATCTGGATCTGACTCTCACTCTCTGTTAAACCTATTTTTATTTTTTGTAAGACAAAGAGTAGCTGAAGAGTGTATGGGAAGCTGGAACTGAGGCAACTCAAACAATCAGTTTGCTTTGTCATAGGAGCTGATCATAAGCATAATGCTCCCTGTGTCACATCAGTGAGCATAAAAGAATATGATAAAAGTGAGAAAAATAAAATGATGGAAAAATTATGTGTCTCTGGTATATCTCCATTGTATTGGCACAGAGGGGCTGATGTGATAAGCTGCTGCAGAGGCTGGCACTGAAGGAGCAAACTTGCATAAGGATGCATGAAGCATAGAAAAGGTGTAGAGACTTGCAAGGGGGAAAAATGGGGAGTCCAGTTAAGCTACTGGAATAAGCTTTAATGTGTTCTGAGGAAGAAGTACTGGGAGAAATAGAGTGAAGTAGGTTTGAAACTGAATTTGAAGACAAAAAGGAATGTAGTAAGATGCTGTCCAGAGAGACACTGCCTCTAAGAAGAAACATTGAGATGAATGCCTCAAGTGATGTTCAGAGTGTAATCCCTTAAAGGACAGTAGTCATATGTCCAGAGATAACTGTCTTGCAGGTAAATTCAGGCATGTCATTTGAAGGGGGTCTAAACTATAACTTGGCTGCCTGCGTTGTGACTTGGGAATCACACCCTAAAAGGACCCCTCACTTTCAACTTTACCTTCATTTTCAAATCATAAGGTGAACACTATTTCTTATGTAGTAATAATGCTGATTCTTTCTTCTTTTCACTGACCTAAGCAAGTGCATTCAGCAGTGTTTCATTATCGCCACATAAAACATGCATGCCAACTAACTCATTAGAATTAAATGTGTTTTTTCTATTTTAAATTTTAAATGTATTTCTTAACTAACTCTATAGGAGTTCTTAGTTGGAAAGATGGTCCATAAGACTTGCATTTCTCTCTTTAATGCATGATGATAACTTGAAAATGAGATTTATTTGCTGTCTCTGTTCCTACATGTGGGAATATAAAATAGGAAACAATAATCCTTGTTGGATTATTGGAGCATACACACTCCTTCCTTCACATGGTAGCATTTTGAATATGTTTCTGCTTCAAGATATCTGCCTTAGAGGCCACATTGATCTCCTCTCTCCCTTTTTCTCTCTAAAAGTTGACTACCTAATGACTACCAAGTTTTTGTGTCACATACAGTATTAGTTTTTCACCAGTGCCAGCTTACACAAATGAATGCTGTTCAGCCTGCTTAATAGATCTTATCAGATGTGATTACAAGCATAACTATTTCTTATTAAATAAATATATGTATATACCTAATATTTTATTCAATGACTAGGAAGAGTAATGAGCTATGGATGTGATGTCCTATGTCATACAAAATGCTCAGTATCACGTTTTACAAAGAAGAAAATGAGACTTCATGTGAATTTTTATCCGTTGACACCTTGTACTCTGATGTAGATCAGAAAGCCGGACATAAAATTCCTTGATATTGTCAACATCTGTGGTCCAATATCATTAAACTTACATCTTGGGTCACTGCTTAACATCTTTCAGTGTTGTAATGCAAATTTCCAGCATGCTAACTGTTCACTATATCTTTGTGTAGCTGGGCTGAACATGCCATAATAATTCATCAGCCCTGAAAGAAGGCACAAAGTTCAATGCGTATTAAAAATGTGATTGGGATACATTACAGAAAAAATGGAAATGTGCTGCTGTTCACAACACATCATCTTCTCTGAGGATGCTGGTACAGTCTACATAAAAATACACTTCCTTATGGGAAAAAAGCACCACAATCAATAATTGTGGTGACTTTCTTTCAATCATAGTGACTTTCTTACACCCTTGGTATCCCTTAAAAAGGAATGCTTTTACTATTTTTTCTACTATGAAATGACTAATTATATGTTTGCTGCATTCATTATAGATACACTGTTACACAGTATGATAATTAATTATGCTTTTTGTAGCTTAGTCTTTCTTTCTTGTTAAAATGTAGTGAAACTGAATTGAGAGATACATAACAATTGTTGCTTACATGTGTTCTTTACTTCTTCTTGTGGCTTTTTTTCCTTTTAGGTGAATAAGATATGTGGTCCTCCTGTAAGGAAGCCTAAACAGTCTCCAGGTTGCTCCTTTGATCAGAACAAAGATAATCAAGTGTTGAAGATGTTCTCCAGAGACAGCGAACAAACACTCACCAACAGAAGAAAGTAAGACATTAGTTTTACAGCCAGAAAGAAAGAATAAAGTAAGCCATTAATTTTACAACAGGGTAGATTATGCTCAATGCAATGGCCTGCATTACTAGAGAATAAAGACTCCAAAGAATGTAACATTTTAGCAACACAGTCTACTCTGTTACATTTTGGAAAGGCTAATTTCATGACTAGATTTTGTTTTCAGAAGAGATGGACATATGACCAGAGTCATTTGGTGTGGTTTAAATTATTTAGGAGGGTGGATAACATTGATAGAATATGCATATTGGCTCTATGTGTAAATTTTGAAACTGCATTTAACTTTACATATCAGCAGGCATTATTAAATCTGACAAAAAAATGACTGTAGCTTTTTACAGAAAACTATTTGTGCAAGCTGATAAGACAAAAAATTAATGACTTTTCTTACATATCTTTCTGCTGTAAAAAAATAGACAACTAAACATTCGGGACTGAATCTTGAAAGCCTTGTTCAAGGAAGACCTGCTGTTTTGTTTTTGTTTTTTTTTTTTCTCTGACTCTTTTGCTGGGATGTAGTGAATTGAAGTGACTGCAGAGGCTTGGAGATTTCATTTAAACCTGGCTCAGCATTTCAGGGTGAACTTTGTGTAACTGTGTGAGTTAGGTGTTTGAGCTGCCACTGCAGTCTGTGGGAAGGAGAAGTCATTTTAGCTGCCCACACATCTGTAAGCATCCAGTGCCACTCAGAGATACCCTGCGGTATCCCAGCTGATCCTCTCCTGCCCAGAAGGATGCAGGTGTCCCCTAAGTTGTATCATAGAGTTCAAGCCTGACAGAGTTGAAGAAGTGTTTGGAACATACTCTCAGGCACATGGTGAGACTCTTGAGGGTGGTCCTGTGCAGGGCTAAGAGTTGGACTCAAAGATCCGTGTGAGTCCCTTCCAAATCAGCAGATTCTGTGGTTCTGTGGTGGCTTCCAGCTTTCTGCAGATATCTTAGGTAGTTGAAGGAATCTCAAAGGCCAGTCTATATTTAGACAAGTCAATCAGGTTTTTGATGACCATAATAGCACTCTAAGGCATTAGGAATGTTGCAGTTAAGATTAAAGGCTCCATTATGCAAATAAAGTACAAAGTTAAAATCAGAAATTTCATTTCTGTCATAGTGTTTGCTAAAACACAGAGAAGTTTTCTTTGTCCTCTTTTTCTTCTCATTTCTGCACTTTGTAGTGCAGAAGGAAACAGAAGTGAGAGAATTGCAGGGAATAATTGCTCACTCCTGATGTCCGGAGAAGAAAAGGTGCCTCTGAGCTTCAAAGGCAAACCATTCTTCTCAGTGTCAGGACCTTCAGTTACTAAATAGTGAAAAAAACCCAAAACAATGCAAAATATAAAGAGAAGGTTTTACAAACATTGTGGTCACAGAAAGATATGCAAACCAGAAGTTTGCTTTAGCCAGCACAGATGTTTTTCAGTGAAGACCCATTACATGGGTGCATGTTTCTCAGTTACATGCAAGTTCTTGATGTTTTCTGATTGCTAACACTCTGCAAACACAATACCATATTCTAAAATCTCACTTAAACCAGGACTGTTCCATGTTTCAAAGCAGAAACACTGTATTGACCTCAGGAAGATCATCTGAGAAACCTTCAGGGGCATGAAAGGCAGTGGGCAACACAAAGCAACACTGTTTTCCCTTCCCTTCCCTCTCACCTGTCTGAGATTCTAGAGACGCTTCTTCATGGCATGCAAACTGCACCAAAAAGGGGAAGGCAAAAAAATTTTGAAATTCTCTGATGCAGATTGCAGTTTAACAACTTCCTATCTGTTATCATCTGCAGTTGCTGCCTCCTGGATCACCTCCTTCCTTATTAGGCACAGTCACTTTACATTTCACTTTATATTCCCATAGCAACTGTGAGAACCTCACGTGGAAGTGACTTCAGCAACTGCTTGCAGCCTGCTCTTAAGGAAGTGCTCTTCTCTAACTCCACCTTATTTACCTCCTATGGTACTTCTGTTTTCCAAATGCATGTCCAGATGAAAGTTTACATTTTAAAGTACACGTTGGGCTGCTGCTGCATGAACTTCTCCAGAATTATTTTTACCATTGGACCTAAGCTGGTATTTTCTGGTACTATTTGGTACAAGAAGAAAAAGAAATGTCTCCTTTCTTTTGATGCCAAAAAATTGTTAGATGAATTTTAAAAAATCTAAGCAAAGCCTTTCATAGCAACATACCAACTTGGAAGTATTGTAATGCTTTTTTCTCCAGACCTGTAAACAGCTTCTAGTACAGAGAATGAAATTGTTAAAAAAAGAAAAAGATAAAAGAAGAATATTTCTGAAAAAACAGATAAAAAGTATCTTCAGCTTCCACTGACTGTAATTGCACATTCGTGGTCAGCTGCCTATAATTACATCCTATCTGGTCTAGAGGATGATCATGTGAAAATTGACATTCATACCATTTGCCCTTCTAACTACTTTGGTCAGACATTAACAAGGGCTGAAATCAGTTATTACTTCTCTATTAAATTTATCTTTGCCTCAGGACATATTTACTAATAAACCAAATGACCTTTCTGTTAGAATGCAGTTTGTGGCAAGATATTATGACAGCTACATTTATTTATTTTTATTTCTTCTTCAGAAGAAATTCCAACTGTGTCACTTTGAGAGGACTCTCTAAACACTATTTTTCAGCCAGAATGTAAACATAAAGAATGGACAAAATCAAAATCAATCCACTCAATGGCATTTGGAGGGAAATTGCAAAGCCACTATGCACACTGGATTCAATTTTGGGCGTGGAGAAATAAAAGATGTGATTATTCATGGCTAGGAGAGTGTGGATGAATCATATTTAAAACCTAATGCACATAGGCAATTATATGTTGCATAGTCAAAATTGACCCTACATGGGATTTTTCAGAACTGCAGTTTTAGAATTAGTAGGGCACTCACATCACATTTAATAGACATAGAAAATCAAAACCACTGTAGTTTGTGTAAAATATTTGCCCTATTACATGAAAGAATGTATGGCTTTTTAAAATGATGGACAGTATAAATCACTGATGTTTTATCTGTTTTAATTTGAAGTAAACAATACTGAATAATTTAATTCCCTGTAGCATATAGTCCTATGGTATCTAAATATAGGGAAATGTATATACAATTTCTAGCATTTTTTCACAGCTCCAGACACTATAAAAGGAGTTAACATAAAGTGGAGCTTGCTGGCTTACAGAGCAATGAGTACAGCATTTGGTGGGGCTTTTCTGTGTGCCTGCAGGTCACAGATAACTCAGTAATGTGTCATGTTCCATTTCAGAATGAATAAGTATTTTAATTTTTCCCAGTTAGAAAGGGTCTCCCAGGAAGAGATTTTCAATTCATAAACAAACAATTTATATTAAATATCACAATTCTGTTAAGAACATACCAACTAAAAAGTAGTTCATTTGTTTTGAATTAAGTACAAAAGCTTATCACTACCTCTGAGCATCTTTAAAATTATTTAAAATTTCAATAAATAATTTATAACCTGCCAGCACAGCACATGGTAGAACTGATACAGTTCTTCAGATGGTTATTTAAATCTTTACTAAATACTGAACTCCTACATCTTAAACCCATTTTACCTGAATCTTGAGTTGCTGCATAACTTTAAAATTTTGTAGTATTTGTAAAGATAAGTAGGGGACTTTTTGTCAGCACTTTTGGAAAACAGGAGAGGAGACTTATTCATCTCCACCTATATTTTGCTTTTTTTTTTTTTTTTGAGCATTTTTTCATCTATTTGCCCAACTATAGCATTGCAAGCTGCATCACTACAATGCAAGAAAATTTCAGGCTGAAAGAAATAGTTCCTGTTCCAGAGCATATGTAAAGTAGGGTTTTTAATTTGAGCAATGGGAGTATCAACTTTGTAAACTAATGGAGTGTATCTAAAAAAATCAAACTCATCTATTGACAGATTGAGTTAAAATACCACCGGAACCAGTGGAGAGTAATGGAATGAAGACATTCCTTCTGTTTTAGAAACGCACAGCAGCAGGGCAGCTCAGTGTTGCTGGCTGGCACTGACAATTATTTCTGGGCTTCCTGTGTGCAGGGAGTTCGTCAGGCACCTGCGGCCGTACAGAGCCTTTTACGGCGGCCTGGCGGATCAGCTGTGCGCCAGCGAGCTGGCAGCCGCCGACGGGCTCCCCTGCTGGAACGGAGGAGATCTTGTAAGAAGGTACCTTTCTGGCTCACTTCTCTCTATTTTCTGTCCATTGTAAGTCAAGTTTTGCTAAAACAGCTTCTGTTCCAGTCAGGTATGGTGTTTCCCTCTGTCTGTGGCAAGATGAGTTTGAAAATTGCACAAGCATGGGATCCCTTTTCTCAGGCTTGACCTGTACACAGTAAATAAAATCTTCCTGCATCTCTGTTTGGGAAAAAGAAAAAAAGAATTCCAATGTTCTTCAGACATTTTTACCTCAAATTTGCAGCACCTAAACATACACTGGAAAAGAAGCTGGATTGGCATTTACAAAATACAGTTGTACAAAAAGAATATGGATTTTTGTTTGAGCTTGATCTTTATAAAATGCTGCTTTTAATGCAGTGTGTGGTCAGACACTCAGGCTTAAAACCTTCTCTGGCTCTGAAGTATGAAGTAATCTCTTAATATATATTGTTTCCCATGAGAGAACTAAAAGTTAAATGTGAAGATAAAACATTTTAGAAGTGAAACATGTATTTTTTATATATGCAGCATCTTGGGAGACATCATTCAGCAGCAGTGGCAAAGAAGAGATAATAAACTGCTACAGTCCTAGATATGTGTCTCTGGGATCAGTGTATTACACAGCTTATAAAACACTTGCATTTTTGGATGGCAGAAAGATTTTCAGAGAGCTGATCTCTGTGTTTTTGTTTTATTGCTTTGATCACCAAAACAAATATTTCTCTGAGCAGGAAATCCTTCCCTTCCTGATGACAGAGACCAAAATACTGAAAAGTTTGTTGCAGTTATTTGTAATGAAAATGATTATGTTAATGTTGTGTGGATTAGTAGGTAGTATCAAAAGTCATATCAAAGAGAGCTGTGAGGAGAGTTAGTAAAGTGTGAGCTAGCAAATAGGGAGAGCAGTGGGCAATATGCAGCTTTAGGTATCTCTAAAAAGTTAGGTAGGAGTTGTCATTTATTAATTGATACATGAGGAAACTTAGTGGCCATCCTTTTATCAAACAGCTACAGGCCCACTTTCCTTTATCTTCTCGGGCAGTCCCGTTCTTTGGCAGCACCAAAGTCCAGTGAGTGCTTGACTCCCTTGACAAGTCTCACTGGCAACCTTTGTCCAAGGATTTCAACAATCTTCTGAAGAGGCTGTGTTCCTTCTTTAGGTAACTGTATTTGAGATTTAATCTCAACTTTACCTCCTTGCTTTTGTTTTTCTGACCATTCCATGGTTCACTTAAAGTATTCCTATCAAATATTTCAGTAACAATATGAAAGGATGATCTTGTAATTACAAGATTTCCTGAGAACGAAGTTCTTCTATCATTACTTGTGGCTGCTTATATACTTACTATTAATACATTAGATATTTTCAAACCCTTTCTTATTTTATCATATGATACTATTATACTGTATCCATTATTATGTTATATGATTATGTGTAATTTAACAGTTATGCTAATATATATGTATAGGCTACATATATGTTTATATATATATTTTTTATATATATATATAGGTGCATATATATATATATATATATACACAATGTTTTTAATATTGGATCCACCCAAGAGATATAATGGATGACAAAAGCACTGTATCTTAAAAGTAAGGAGTAACACTTTGTTATTATTTTAACATAAAAATTTCCTTAACTAAAATATTTTGTCTTTGTATATATATTAATGCACATATATTTATATTTTTGGTCAGTACATGTCAGTGTCAGTTTCCTGAAAGAGCTGAGATGTAGACAGTAGAAGTACAGAATGATTGTTAAAACCAGAAGAGCAGGAAACCCTGAGTTACTCTGGATTATCAAATGGAGCTGAGACCTGCAGATTAGTTCCTACTCAAGACCTCTGATTGTACACTAAATACATTGTGGTGCACAATCTCCTGTTTCAGTATCTTCATGAAGGCACTCAGATCTGTCCTAGACTCAGATCTTCCACTTCTTCAT
This sequence comes from Agelaius tricolor, assembly GCF_023055355.1. NCBI lineage: Eukaryota > Metazoa > Chordata > Aves > Passeriformes > Icteridae > Agelaius > Agelaius tricolor. The sequence goes on along the minus strand of NW_027269267.1, from coordinate 38,434,879 downwards.
TTTGCCTTCTTATTCAGTCCAAATGCCCTTTGTTCAATTGTATTTGTTTATATTTGTTTTTTTGTAACTGAAGGGGGGAAAGCTTTCCTGCACTTTGACCAAGACAAGGTTTTTTTTTTACTGTTAGTATTGTTATTACAGAAGTGATGACCTAGGAAGAAGTGTCTAGTATCTGCTTTTATAATGGTTGGGATGCATAGCAAGCATTTAAAATATATTCTGCTTAAACATTAGCAAGAGTTTTCTACTGACAAGGACAAAAATAAGTGGCTTTATTGTCCAGCATCTACATAAAGAAGGATTTTTAAGAATAGGCAAGGTAGGCACTGAGAAATGATGCAGCAAAAGCTGATTTTTCTTAGTGATGTGGAAATAAATTGGATAACTTCTTAAAATCTCCTCTAGCCCTATGATTCTGAAACCAGGATTATCTAAATCCTGTGTTGCTCAACTTCTATTGTCCTGATGCCAGGATACTGTGACATTTTAGAAGCAATAATGACTGAGCAGGCATCATTGTTTTTCTCTCTAAATACTGAAGAACCTATACACTCGCTCTCTTTACTCTTTTTTTTCTCTCCTCATCCTCCCTTCCCACTAATAGAATAATAAATAACAATACTGATGAACTCATCAGTGCATCTCACCAGTGTTTCTGGCACTGATGGGGAAAAGTCTACATTGTTCACATTAGTTAAAAACAAATAGATTTTATCTGTTTTGAGATCCTTTATTCTTTACCATCTGTTTTTGCCTTCTGTTTCAAAAACATGTGCCATAGATAGCTGCTGATGACTGAAATTTGGACTTGACACAAGAAAACAATATAATGAACTATGTATTGCTGGTCTATCAGGACCTGAGGAGATTGCTTAGCCTGCTTGCTGTGTTTCAAGCTCCAAGTAGCAAAAAGCCCTGAAGACAGATGAATGAGGAAAGAAAAATCTTTGCAGTTTTTCATTTTCCTTTTTTGTGCATCTTTCTAAAGGAAGCGTTTCAAAGGTTTTAACACTGGCAATATTGGGTATCAGTTAAATCTTATAACCTTTGCCTTCTCTAATGCTATCCAAGAGATTATCAAGCCTGGATGGGAAAAGGTCAGAAAATGAAAAACAGTATTATTGAAATGAAAGCTTACTTAACAGTTTACATTTCATACACTTCAGCTGTCCCATTTTTGGTTTGAGCCTTCTTTTCTTTTTTCTTTTTTTTTTTTTTTCCAAATCACAATGCCATGGAAATATGGCCCTTGATTCTGCAATTCTAGAAATTGTTCTGTGTCTAGTAGTTCACCCAGTAAAGGCTCATGCTTTCATGAAGACCTCAGACCAGAATTCTCACATTCCTGCACTCATGCCTGGCAGGATCAGTAGTGGCCAGGACTTGCAGAAGCAAGACCAGTCTCATGAGATCTGTGTCACTGCAGCATGAGATGAGGCACAAGACTCAGAGGAGTCTTCTGCCTCTCCCCTGTCTTACCCAATTGTGTGACTGCAGTGGTCTAGCATGAAATTGAAATTCAAACTTCACTTTCAAAGCCACAGCCAAGTGTTTTGATGATGTACCTGGAATTTAGTGTTATAAGATTCATTAAGTTCAATAGAAAAAGAGGAATTGAAAGTAGTAAATTATGCACTACCAAAGCATATGAGTTTGGATTTTCAGTGGCATCTTAGCATTAAACTAAAGTAACAGGAGCTATGTAAATAGACTGAGATTGTTCCACTTCACAAACATAAAGAGATTTAACTGACATTTATACAGCTTTGGTTGTCCAGAGAGCCTGGCTAGAATGTGAAGAGAGATAAATTAAAAATACACAGAGGAGAGCATAATATATACTGTACATCTCGGGACCAGCAACTTAACTGAAATAAAAATAGATGTGAGTGAAAAAAATAGTAATATTTTGTGTGTTGAAGGATTCAGGAGTAATGGAGATTATTAAAAACAGCTAATCAAGTTTTGAAGGAAGAGTTTCATATAAAGCGCATATCTGAAGTATCCAAATTAAGAGAAATTAAACAGCATGATTGATTTTAATTGCTGAGCAAATCGTTAAAAAGTGATTATAATAAGCATCTCTCATCAAATAAATACTTAGCTTTAGCACAGCTCTTAGGCTGGGCAAATCTTCTCTTTTGGTTCTTAAGTATTCTGAAACTACAGCAATCCTGTTCCTGTTCTTACCCAACAAAAGAAGATAAATGGTTATATATAGGGATATTAATAAATTGATTTCAGTTTCCTTCTATTTGAGCTGATCATCACTTTTTAAAACAAGGAAGAATGTAAACTGCCATCTAAGGCACCACTTGAGACCTGATGTGCCTGAGCAACTTAAAGTAGGAACAGCCTGTTATGGCTTTTACTGCTTTGCCCAATAGGCTGCTGCCAACAAGGACCAGTGACAGATCATAGAGAAAAAACAACTGTAATCTTAAACTTCCTCAAAACATGCAAATTTGCAAATGCCTGGCCCAGAATTGTGAGCATTCAAACTTCCCACGAACTCAAAAATCTTCACACCACTAGCTTTCCACAAGAGAACCAGAAATTTTCAGATGCCAAAGCACTGGGTCAGTTTAAGAGGGGCTGATGATATGCATTTCTGTGTCAACATCGAAAAGACATGAACTGGCATAAGATCCCTTTGTTTATAATAATTTTAGGGTTTGTTCCCTATTTTGCTGTGAGTTATAACAATAAAAGTAATTCCTGCTTTAATATTGGTAATATCTGTTCTCAGTATATACTTAGATAAATCTCATGTCGCTTCAGGATGGAATGGATTTAATTACATAAAATCAGCAAAGTATGTATTGCATTTGATAACCTCAAAATAAATGTTCTACTTTTCCTTTTGTTTGCTCAAGCAAATAATATCATTTTCTGTATTGTTTGCCTAGAATCATTGCACTTGTTTGTCGTGCACAGCAGAGCCTCTAATAGAAGTGTTCTGACAGTGGGTGAATTAATTTCTATTAGGTTGGTAATAATTTACAAATTGTATTGACTTTTAAAATTAAAAACATGATTAGCACCATGCTAAATAAACTGTAGCATTTATAAAGTCACAGAAGACTATTCAAAGGTAGGCATGAGAAAGAACAGTAACAAAGAATATCCCAAGTTGGAATTATTGCATCATCATGCCTTCATTTTGGAAGGTTTTCGCTTTTCATTTTACACAGTCATAGAAGAATAAGAAGCACAATTTAATATTAGTGATTTGATGACTCTTAAAGGTTTTCCAGGTGAATTCAGGACTACTTTACTACAATTTATAACATGAAAGAATGGAGGCAATACAAATAAAAATCTATTGTCTCCTTTTTGTATAAGGGTTCATATTGAAACCAAGGAAAATTCATGCAGGAGACTTTGATGTGTAGTTCAAAAACAAAACTTGCATAGAATAAATAACTATGAGTCACAATAGATTATACTAGACAGAAAGTTTGTGCCTCATTGAAGTTCTTATAAAAGAAATATGCTCTTACTGAATTCAACTTACATATACAGGTTCTCTTTCAAATAGTAAGTTTAGTGATATTTTACAATTTCACACACTGATACTCTGAAACTTTTTGTATTTCTAAACCCAGTTATTTATCACCTCTAGCCATGGCAATTTGATAAACCACCCTCAATGAGTTATTTAAACAATATTTTGGATTGTGAAATATTGTCTATGGGGTCTTCTTTCAATGTAATGCCCACAGCAGTTTTCTGTTAACTCTCTAACTTTACCAGTCCAGAGAGGAGACTTCAATGTAATAATGTTCAGCACTGCAGCATTTACAGATGTTCCTTTCAACCTTCATATTATTATGTAACCTCTGCTGAAGATTTTTTCTCTTGGCAGCTATAGGTCAGATTTTCGTTGAGCATCCTGCACTGACTGTGAAAGTGTGCTTTTGAAACTTAGATTGTGCTGAGGGTTTTGCTTTTTACATTTTTACAGATGACATAGATACTCAAGCAGGGTGCCTTTAAAGGTCTGGACATTGGTTGGGAGACTATGTGAAAACCACAAATTTTTCTTATGAGCCTAATTGTGAAACTTTTCAGAAAGTTTTTCTTTATATAAGAAAAAATGCAATATGTAGTCCTATTTTGATGAATATTCTATAGATTTTTATTTGTACAGATTGGTATTTTTACTGTCATTTATATAGTACAGATGATAAAAGATTGGTATTCATACAGTTTTATTAATTCATTCAAAAATTAGTTCATTCATTATTTTTTCTAGAAATATTATTCTTTCCAGTTTTATCAAATATTTCTTGCTGCTTTTGTAGTCAAAAGAATCATTAGATCCTCTCTAATGAAGTAAAACTAATCTGCCATTTAGAACTGTTAGTCTATTAGCATGTACTTCAAAATATCATTTTTCCTTCTTAATAAAAGTTATGGGTTCTTATCTTCTTTAGCAGCTCAGCTTCTACTTACTTGTATTCCTTTAGAATTATGATTGGAAGTGCAAATTGTCTTATGTCCATTAAAATTACTATTTTGTTCTGTTTCCATTGTAACACTGCATTTCTAGGGTCAGAGTTTTTTAGCAGTACTCCACAAGTGGGCTCTCAGGAAAATTAAGCTGCATTAATGAAGACTATGGATTTAGTAATCAGTGATGTTAGCTCATTTTTTTTTTCTCAGTTCATTGAATAACCCAAACTGAAGCTACTTTAATTCAGAAGAAATTTTAATTTTTAAAATGTAGTGTTCCACACAGAAATGTAATGAGGCAACCCAGTTAATGCCTACCTGCTATGAGTGCTTCTGTGACAGCTCTGTCTGAAAAAAGACTGAAGTGAAACCCAGTGAAAAGGACATAGGTACACCCATGTATGCCATGCTGCGGCCTTAGTAAATCACTAATGTGATCAAGCACTAATGTGAATAGTCACATCCAAATCTGAAAGGTCTTCATGTTCAGGTAGCACCTAAAATATCAGATGTTATTATAACAGATCAAAGCAGCTGAACCAAATTGTTGCATTCACACAACAGAAGACTGCAGATTCTTCCTAAAACCATGCTTTATACATATGAGACACGGAAAGGAAATTAGAAGCATGAAAGCCAGTCCAATATTACGAGTTGTCTTTCTTTAAGAATAAAAAAGATATCTCTGCTACCAGCAAGACCTTCCTTCAAACTGTTGGGAATCTTTATGCGTATTTGAGAAAATCCCTTGGATGGAGGGGTTGCACTCTAGTGCTCTGCTGTATAGTAAGATGTAGCTTCTCTTCCTTAGTCTGAGGAGTGAATCTCTGTCATGTTAAACACATTTATGTCTTATGTTAATAAGAGCTTGCCATGTTGAAACTTGTGTTATTCTTGATCTTACGTACTCCAGGTATTTGTGTGAAGAAATGCAAGTCTGAATGGGTCTCTTGGCCTCTTTTTCAGTGAAGAGATAAATGGAGCCTTGTAGGGTGCAATTAGTTTCGTTTTCCAAATAGTTTGATAGAACTTCCTAGAAGGACTTTTTCTCCCCTCTATAAAGGGCATCAGTCTAAAAGTACTGATAGAATTTATGTTATAATAGGTTAAAATATCTAGTAACTCAAGCTAATACAGAGTATCCATGCTGAGACAAAAACCAAAAAAAACTGAAGAGGAAATATTACAGGTGGTAGACTAATCCAGAGCAGCTATGTCTAAGTGTTTGAGATATTTCACTTGAAAACTAGGTACCTATATTTATCCATATACTGCAGGTAATATCATATAATACTGTTGATCTATTTTTGTTAGTACTGATCTTCAGGTCAAAGTGATGTATTAAGCTCACTGAGATAAGCTGTATTAAAAAATTATACAAGACAAAGCATCAGTTTAATTCTTCCTCAGTAATTTGGGTCAAGGACGGAACATATTCTTGAATAAGGCACTAAACCTTGCATTTCACATAGTTTTTCAAAGTTTCAGTTTAAATGTAAGATGAAGTTGGGGACGGATTTGGAGAAAATTAGAGTGTTTATGAAAAGAAGATTAACTTTAATTTTCCCTGTTTCCTTAGCCTGTTTTCACTGTGGGTGATGTTATTCTGTCTAGAGCTCCAGATTTTAAGTCTTCAGCCACAGAATCACAGAGTAACAGAATGGGTCAGGTTGAATGGGACCACAAGGGTACATCTGGTTCAGCCTCCCTGCTCAAGTAGGGTCCTCCCAGAGCACATGGCACAGGATTGTGTCCAGACAGTTCTTAAATATCTCCAGAGAGGAAGACTCTGCAATTTCTCTGGGCAAGGTTCAGTTCTTATAAACAGTTATTGTAAACTGTTATTAACAGTTCTTAAAGCAGTTCTTATTAAGTGCTATAAAAACCTGTATGTTCATGTCGTTTTTGCAAATATGGCAATGACAATATTTGAGACATTCTTATGTTCCTGTATAAAATAGGTTATGCAATCGTTATTTTAATATGCATCACTCTCATACCCTGATGTCTTTAAAACATCTGAATCACACATTAGTACAACAGCTACAGATGAAGTAACAAGCCTAGCCCATGTTACATCTAATAAATATGCATTTTTTCATTGTTTAGTTAAGTATTTCTGGAATCTAGAAAGATAGCAGGGCAGACAGCTAATATTATTCAGTACAAACATTAAAACAACTCGCTCTTTTCTACTTAAGGAAGAAACGTATATAAGTAGTGCCTCCTGAAATCCTTGAACAGAAGATGTTTAAAATAAATAAAAACTAATTGAAAAAATCCTACCAGTGTTTTTGATATAAGGAGGTTTTATCTTGCAGTGAAAAGTATTAAACATTGTCAGTTAACACATTGCAATTTCTGAATTATTGAAGAACACTGAATGGTGTTGGGGTGCTAGACAGGAGCTAGCTGTTGGAGAGAGATGGCATAAACCATTGTAGGGCTTTTTTGAGCAAGAATATCTAGATAAATTTTACTAGCCCTGGATGACATATATTTCTAGTACAGGAAGGTTTTTACTATGATCAAACCCAACAAAATCTGAGATTAGAAAGACTGCCATTCAGCGTTTTGACAGCACAGACTGTATTCACAGAGATCCACAGTAATAATTTAATTGCAAATAAATATTTTAATATAGAGAGAATTAGTTTTTCAAACAAGAATTTTTTACCAGTCAGTTCAAGAGCTTATAGCTAGACTGTCTTCCCCCTCTGTAATTTTAATTGCTTAGTAAAGGAATATATTTATAGTGAAAAAGAGTTGAATCAAACAGCCACAAGTTGTTTATTTGCCTTGACACCTGTGAAGAATTTAAAATGAAAATTATTTCAGCTTATGTTTCAGTCAATATAGTTAATTCTTTTGTATTCATATGATGACAATGCCATATTGGAGTGTACAAGGAAGTGTACAACATTTTGAGTGTACAACTTCATTTTTTGGGGTGATATTCAACTGACATCTATAGCTATGCAAACATAGGCATCTGATTTGGACTTCTTGAGTCAGTGCAGTCAGTGGAGTGAGACACATCCTACTTAGTGCTGGTGGACTGGCTGTTTCCAACCACTGTAATCATTTGTGAGTGTGCAGCACAGAATGGTTGTGTAGGTCAGGTCATCTCAATATTGTCCTCAAGAACATGTAAGTCTGATGGTAAAACATTTGCACCCTGAGGGAGGATTGTCATGGTTTAACCCCAGCCAGTTGCTGAGTTCCACACAGCCGCTTGCTCATCACCCCAGTAGCAGGACTGGGGACAGAATCAGAAGGGTAAAAGCTAGAAAACTCAGGGGCAGAGATAAAGACAGTTTAGTAGAGAAAGCAAAAGTCACACATACAAGCAAAGCAAAACAAGGAATTAATTCACTGCTTTCCATGGGCAGGCAGGTGTTCAGCCATCTCCAGAAGAGCAGGGCTCCATCACATGTGACTTGGGAAGACAACACTTCATCTCTCCTTCTCATCTCTTCTCCTTCCTCCTTCTTCCCCCCCACTCTATATACTGAGCATGATGTCCTATAGTCTGGAATATCCCTTTGGTTAGTTTGGGTCCCCTGTCCTGGCTGTGTCTCCTCTCAACTTCCCATGCATCCCCAGCTTCCTTGCCATCATGGCAGTATGAAAAGCAGAAAAGGCCTTGACTCTGTCTGAGCCCTGCTCAACAATAACAAACACATCTCTATATTATCAACCCTGTGTAGCACAAATCCAAAACATGGCCCCATACCAGCCACTGTGAAGAAAAATGGCTCTGCTCCAGTTAAAACCACCACAATTCAGAGCATATTTCACAGCTACCAAAAGGAAATTACAGAAATGGGTCACTTTTACCCTGTGCCTCACAGAGCTGTAGTTACAAGTGCACCACTGTGCACCACCTTTAGATGTTATCAGAAGCTAAAAAAGACCCCCAAGTTTCTTGGACTCCAGCGAGAGCTCATTGATTTGCTGTTCCCTGCCACTTTTCAGGTTCCTCTAGGCTCTGAATTCCTCTGTAGAGAGAGCCTGTGTGGCAGATGCTTCAGCAGTGCCATTGGAATGGTTCACAGTGGTAGGTGCAGCACACACCATGGGTCAAGCAGATGCTTACAACAAGAAAAACTCTTGTCTCAGCTGTGTACACAAATTGTACTGGAATACATGAAGAGAAGCCATATGTAAAAAGATGATGCAGTTCAGATGAGCAGTTTTCTCTAATAATTGCATCAATCCACAAAACGTTTTAACTGTTAGGGATTTACACTACCTTTTTTCCCTTTTTCCAAAAGTATTAAATAGAACTTGAATAAAATAGATTATCATTTCATAGAAAGAGAAAAAAATCTTTCTCTAGGTACAGAACAACTCATGTCCTAGAAAAACATCTCCTGATAAGTAGGCAGTGTATTAAGTTAATTTCTCTCATTTATATGTGTGTTTGAAATAATTCTGAGCTTATGTATTTAAACTTGTGTGGATGTGAGAGTAGTACTCCATCACCTTCACCTGTCTTCTGGCAATTAAAAGGTACAGATACATACTGTAATTATGTTCTAGGAAATTTGTCAGAAAAAATACATTCTGTATTTTGAAGAAATCAGAGACATAGTCTTTGTGGGTTTTTTTAATCTTATTTTGTCTTACATAATCTTGCTAATATTTCAAATGATTTAAAAATAATTCATCATAAAAAAATTGCAGAACTGTGGCCATGATGCTTATGCAAAAACACTTATAAGAAGTCAGCATTAGTTTCCAGCGCATCTAATGGTAACTTTAGTGTACATCTCATTACATTGTTAAGAGCAAAAAGAAACAAAAAATTGGAGGGAGCACTTGCACCAAGTCTGATTAGCCCATAATGAATTACCCGTGTTCATAGGTGCCTTCCCCTGCCACATGTCACAGCATTGCAAAGTGAAACAGCACCAGGGGAAAATTCCCTTGTTTCGGTGGTCCTGCGGAGAGAGCTGTTCAGTATCCTGCTGTTGCTGTATCCTGCGTTGCCACCCAGTGGAGAAGAGTGTAACTTCTCCTGGTCACAGTCCCAAAAGTGAGAAACTTTATCCTAGAATCATAGATTGGCCTGAGTTGGAAGGGTCCCACAAGGATCATCGAGTCCAGCTCTGGGTCCAGTGCAGGACACTCCAAGAAGCACACCATGTGGCCGAGAGTGTTGTCCAAACACTTTTTGAACTCTGGTGCTGTGACCACTTCTTACCCACTTACAGTAGCCCTTTATTCTGCGAGCAAATACTTGGGGGTGATCTTTTTGGGGACACATTGATTGCTTTTGTTGTTTTCACTTTTCTGGTGTTTGCCCTTCTCTGTACATATTTGCTGAGTTTGGCCGGTGTGCTCATGCCATATAACATGGAATAATGATGCAGTTCCATTTACATTAATGTAAAAACTGATCAATGTGGCACTGGATCAGAGCTATAATTTGCAACAGTGCCTTATATTTTAGGAAAAAATTATCTTAATTTCAACTTCCTTTAAGTTATGCCATGTGCTGTTAAAATCTCTTTTAACACAAACATCTTTTAGTCTTAGCTATGTTTAAACAAGCAGCTCACAACTTTGAGGAAAGAAAAACAAACCACCCAAACTCCAAACCTGTTTTTTCACTTCATATTACTGAATTTTCTGACTCATTCTGTACTTATTTCATCCAAGTGTTTGCAATTGCTGTACAATGCTAATATAGGCAAGTTTTGGCAGCTATTGGTATTTAAATAGTGTATCATAAGGAAATACTCTGAATATTTAGCAGAAGGAGGACAGAAGAGAAGGTTGAATTGCAGTACAGAAAAAAAAAGGAAGGGAGCTGATGGACTCTGAGGAAGAGATATATGGATGGATGGAAGACAGTGACCAGTTGCTTCAGAAGCAATCCCTGAACAGCCATCACTTTGCCCTGGTGTCCAGCAGTGTCCAGAGGAGACCAGTTACAAATGGAGAAAGATATCTGGTAAATCCCTTGTCTTTTGAAGTCTGTAGTAGGCTGTTGCTGTGACAAAAGCCAAGTTACCAAGCAAACAATCTCATAGAGTGCTTCCTTTTTTTAGAAAGATTAAAAGCAACAGAAACTCAATGTCTTCAATTGACCCTTATATTTTGAGCTGACAAGAACCCTCCTTGTCTAGTTTGCTACCTGGTATCTCAAATTTTCAGTTTCTTCCCCCAAAGACTTTTTCAAGAGTAGGAAGGAGAGGAGGGCAGGGCTAATTTTGCCCACAAATGCTCGTGGAGAGTGTTTAAACTTCTTGTGAGATATTCTGTTTATTTAAAGCCCTCTTAACATTAGCATTCTCCTTTTATCAGTCTTTTACTCATGAAACCAGGTTGTAGCAGATAAGGCAGAAACATGGAAGGATTTAAAACCTATGCTCTGTATTTTTCTCATTGTCTGCGTGTGTGAATAAAAAAACCCCAAAACCATGCTATTATTTATAATTTTCAAGGTAAAAATATTCATAAACTGCTGCAGTTCAGTATTCCAATGGGAAGAAGAAAGATAATATTTTTTCACGTTGTGTGTAGCATTTCTTTGTTTGTCTGGTCTCAGAAAAGCTTGCATTAGGAAAGGACCTGGAATTGCTGGTACAAGTTCTGTAACAAGTCAAGGCCATAGATTAGTATATTCAGGACACTGGCAAGTTAAGTAGTGTTTTCAGTGGCCAATATTTCACTAGTTTTTATAGCAGCCTATTCTGATGCTCAGCTGCTTTTTCTTTCCTTATGTCTAGACAGCATTTCCCATAAGCAACTTTTGCCTTTTAGCTCTTGTTCCATCACTGTGCATCCTTGTGGAAAGATTATACCCTCCTTCTCTGTACCTATAATTTAGTTATTTTTATAAATTGTGTGGGGAGATCCCCTCTCAACCTGGTCTTTCTCAGGCTGAATAAACACAATTCATTCATCCTCTCTTTATATGTCAAGTTCTCCAGCTCTCTTAATATCTTGGTGTCATCTTAATGGATTCACTTTTCTTTTCAGGTCCATAAAGGCCCGTATATAGCCATGGCATTTGCAATTACCATTTTGGTTTGTGTTATGTCCTTTATTTCTTGCCTTCAATGCTCTGTCTTGAGTGTAGGTTGGGCAAGGTAACAAAAACACACTCTGAAATTCAGTGCTCACCCTTAAAATTACCTCTGGCACACTTTGGGTATACATTTGAGTATTTTTCTAAGATCAATCCTTTTATTCTTCTATTTTATTTAATTTCCAGAACTAGTTACATCATTAGTCAGCCTTCAGACTATTTTTATTTTTATATATTCTTTAAGATTGTGTCCTATACAATCAAAGGTGTCTAAATTGTGGCCAGATATTATTAAGGTTTGATATACAGATGTATATAACAAATGATTAATAGAAAAATAAACAGTCAACAGCTGAGACTGGGGAGAGTTCTCAGACTAGAAAAAAATCCCACCCACTTTAAATCCTGAATATATGTGTAGAAACTGGAGAGGGATTAATTTCTCCTAAATTATGGACTTTCTACTGCCTTTTTACTTGAAGAATCAGACACAGAGGCATCTACGGCAGCATTTTAATTTGGATCAAGAGTGTGCTTTTGACATAAATCTCTCAGTCATCTCTAGTTACTTCAGTTCATGTTGTGAAACAGTCTTGGGCCAAATAAACAGGATTCCTTTTAGATGAAGCTAAACAGTAAGGCGGGCCTGAAGATCACATCTAACACAGCCTGACATTGGGCATTCAGTCTCTTGAGATTAAAATAGATCTAATCAAGTATTCTCTCCCCCACAGATATCTGTAGTGTAGATATTGGGCCTAAGGATCAAGTTCTGACAGAAAAAAAAAAAAAAAAAAAATCTGTGAATTAGTGGTTACATAATTTAGCTACTTGCTAATATTGGACACAACTTGGCTTGTTATGGCTCACCACAAGGAGCTGTGCATGTGTGTGGGAGTGATAGTGGAGCCCTGGAAAATGTTAAAGATAGACTTTGAAAATGTTAGGCTTTGTGTTTTCTCAGATCACTGCACCTGTGTAAGCGTGCAGTATGATAAATGATATAATTGTTAGATGTGATGATTGTTTAGTAACTAAATATAATTATTGTATAATCATAAGAAGAATCATGAGAAACTATGTTAGAAATTTCAGGGGGAACCATGAGAAGCCATGCTTGACTAAAATCTATGTATACAATAGAACAATATAAGTTTAATAATTAGCATGAAAGTTATATAACGATAGAATATAATAACACGATCATCTCGAATGTATGGTCGGAGTCAGATTTGAGTTGAATACTCCTGACACCCAGAGCTCTTAATAAATCTGCATATAATCGCTTATGTGATTGTGTGTTTCTCAATGCTAACAGGAGGAAGGGAGACTGGTAGGAAAAGAAGTGTACAAAACATGGTAAACCTGGGTACATGAGGTGAATAGCTTGGATTTCATTTAAAAAAAAAAGGAGAGTCAACGTGTGATATATTTGTATTCAGCCTATATTGCCTCTTCGTTATTCTAAGACTCATTATTTTAATGGATTATATAACAATTAACATTCTTTTTTTAAAAAGAACCTTGTTGACATTTGTATTGAGAAGGGAATAGTTAAATTATGTGCTTGATATAAAGGCTTGTGATTGTTTGAAATAATCATGTTTATAGCAACACAAATCTCTAATGAGGCATGATGAACTGGAGCATCTACTTCAATGGAGGAAAATAAAGTGAAACACTTTTCCTCCAAACAGAGAACATGCTCTGTTGTTTCAGTGGGACAATCATCATGTACAAAGCAGTGTATTGGGATGTTTTTCAGCCTTAATTGCCCTGTCAGTTACAATTAGAGGTGTTAATGTAACTGTGAAATGCTACAAATTACTTGTAGCTTTTGCTCCTTATGCATTCTCGGCCTGTCTTGCACAAAAGGGTATCAGAATGACTGAGATCTCTTGCTGAGCCTGTTATTAAGGTTTCCTTGTTCTGCTCCCTGGGTACAGTTATTCACTCAGTGTGGATTCAGTATTATGGGTGTAAAGATGCCTGCAGCAGAATGGATCCTTTTAACATAAAGGGAAAAACCTTAGCATATTAGGCATTTCTTCTGAAATACCTGCAGCTATAACAGCAATTTTAATAGCTGTACTGGTTAAAAAATTACAGTTTTTACAGGCAAAGTTGTTATTGGCATGAAATCATATCATTTGCAAGATGTTACAGGTGCTTAGGGATTTATAGGGTTTCGACATTATTTTTCTATTATACTTAAGGAGCAGATGTATTTCAAAATCCTGCCAATGTGATTGTCTAGAACAAAGGGATCAGAATTACACAGCAGAATTACACAGAAATTTTTGACTCTTGGAGGAAACAGGAACTTGAAAGGGGTGGTCTGAGGACAGTGTATTTGCTAGTGCTCCCATTCCATTAAGCAATATCAAAAGATTTTCTGATCCAATACTAATCAATAAACCAAAGGGGACAATTCAAATGAGCAATGTGACACTATACTGTGTGATAAGCAGAGAAAAGGAAGAAATGCAGGGGATTCACAGAAGGGTGGCCAAATGCTCTTGGTAGGTGAGATTTTATTTTCTTCCACTACTGAAAACTATGAGTGCAGCAGTCATTCAGTGAACTAATAGACTTACTTCATCTTGTTTTGGAACAGCTGCTTTGCATTTCTGCAGTCTTAGAGATTGCATTGCTCTTTGAAAGGGCAAATGTCTCTGACAGTGGATTAAACTCCCTAGTGTTTACTTCAGAGCTGGAAAAAATCTCATGCTGCAGGATGGTTTTATCCTATTGCCTGAAATCTTGGGACACTGAATAAATTGTACACAGTCAGGGACATTTCAGTTTCATCATCAAGTGATGGATGACTGGGTAAAGTGACAGATGTGTTGTTCAGATTTCAAGTATATATACTGCTTAGTGAAGGAATTCAAAACACAATTCCTCATTATTGTTTGTTTCTTTGGATTAAAAACTGATTACTGAAACCCATTATTTATAAGGTAACACTTTAAATCCAGATGAAATAGTTTCTCCTTAATATTTTTGTTCTTTTACCTGTGCAGTACAAGCATCCTGGTAAAATAAATGTAAATTTTAAAGATTCTAATGCTTGCTTATGTGTATAAGGGGAGATGTCAGTATTTGAAAATATTTTGAAGATAGGAGAAAAGCCTTCAAAGTCTTTATCAGTCTTCAAAGACATGAACAGTTTTCAAAAAGGCTTTTTTAATTCTATTGGAAATTTTGAAATTTTGAGGGTAAACATGTTTTGTATGGTAGGGAAGTTTTTATCTTAGACCATTTTCCTCAGCAAAACAAATGAGCAATTGGCTAAAATTGCACAATGGTTAAAAATTGTAAATACATAATTGTTTACAACAATTGTTTAAGCCATGAGAAATAATGATTAAATTGGCAACTACTAAGACTTTATTTTTTGCATAATGACAAGTATAGATTCTTTTAGAAATGTAATGATCCTGACTTATGCACCTATATTCTTTGTGTGTGTGCGCTGACATATGTGGGAGAGGAGAAAGGAAAATTCTGTAAATTCAAAGCATAAATGTGTTCTCCAAGCAGACTAAAAAGATTGTATAACCAGTATGTGACATGGTACGTAAATGAAACCTAGCATGATACTTACCAACAAAATATTAATTAGATAGGTATGTCAATCTCATATATATGTCCGTGTGTGTGTGTGTGTCAATTTAGCATATTAAAGACCAAGTAGCAAATTTGTCAGATCTACAACATGTAATAATTAAAATTGGCTAATATTGTAACTTTTTATATCATAGTTTGATTTTCAATACTTCTTAGCTATAGAAAGTGTTTTGAGGGCTTGAATGCAACACTGCCACTATCACCACAAATACAGATTATGAAATATTTTTCTTGCTGAAAGGAAATGTTTCTCAAATTGGAATCTCTGTATGCCTGGCCTAGGGAGAAAAAGAAAGCTGAACCTTTTTCTGTCTAAAATATCTTGGGGATGAAGCTTTCATGTTTGCTACTTTACATTTCTAGTCCAGTCAGGGAAGTGGATTTAGAGCCTAAAAAAATACATTTTATTGCTGCCACAACATGGTGGATTATGTTCTTCAGTTCCTGGTCTGCAAACACTGGAAATAATGGAGCATGGTTTTAACCTGGGCTTTAGGCATCTGACTTTGGGCTTTTTCATAGGCTAATCTCCTAAACAGCAGCCAGAGCTGGACAGACTGCAAGAAGGTGATTGGGAAGCCCTGAGTTAAGCTTCTTCTCTAAGCAGCTCTTTTGGAGAAGCAGCCACCTTTCCCCCATGATAACATAGGAAGCCTTGCCCAAATCCCGATTCATCTTTCTTGCAAGCTTCCTTTGCCTTGACTTTGTCATCTGCTTAACTCAGACAAGGAAAAGGCTTTTTGGAAGGTAAATGCAGTCAGAGAAGTATTGCTGAAATCAAAGGAACTACTTATGTGTGTAACCACACACTCACAAAAAAAGCACTTGCAAAGCTGGGTTGTTAGATAATGAAGTTTTTGAGGAATATGCTCTCCGTTTGGCAGAGTTATTTGTTAAATAAATAGTAACCAGACAGCATTACTTTTGCAATCAATAACGGCAGTATTTCTTCTCGTGTTTGTGTTTAGATAAAAATGTATTTATGCTGATGCTGTTGCAAAGACTGACTGAGACTTTAAAAGTGGCGTAGTCACTCAAATATTTCACATGTGCCTTTCACCAAGGGATGACAAGTTTTATTTTTGTATAAAGGCTCTTATAGTAACCAGAAAGAACTATGCTGCTATATTTCAGAGATACGGCTGATTTTTAAAAAAAATTTCAAATATATTTTCACATCAACATGCAGAAACATAAACACATTAATTCTTTTTATTTAACACTGCTTGTTAAGATACTGGACAGTTACACTTGACCCATTTCTGATCTCTAGAGAAGAAGGCGATTAACTGCAGGTTTTGCTTCCCTTCTTCAGTGTAGCTATCTAGAAACAAGCTATAAAAAGGCCTATTCAAGGGAAAGAAAGAAGGTCAGGCACTCAATCAGGCTGTATAGCTGGGGTTTCTGTCAGAATGGAAAATCTGTTCTATAAAATAATAGCTTTCTGTAATAGTTTATTCTATTATTAATATAAAATTAGCATAGGTTTTGTACAAATTTTTTATTCTCATTTGAATCTGTAATTCAACTATTATCTGCTGACAGAAAGAGCAGGTTAAGCTGTGGAAGACCAATAGCACACTGAAATAGAATGAATGATGCAGCATTGGAGGTTTCTGGGTTTTGGGTATTTGTGTAGGATCCCTGATGGCTCATGCAGTGGAGAATAACACTAAAATTTTTAAATTACTTTGACATAGCATAGAAAATATCTGAATAAAAAATTAAAAGGGAAAGCTCCAATTAGCAATTGTAGGTAGACAGAAATAAATCTTGTGTGCTTACTGGGTGAACTGATTAGGTAGCAGCTCTCCAAGGAAAGGTGAAGAAGCTGTGCTGCATCACAGTCAGAATGTATTCCAAGACAGATGTGCTGTTGGGAAAGAGGAAAGCATACATCACAGGATGCCAAACAGTTGTGTGTTTTCAACTCTATCAGGACAAAGGAAGGGTCAGCCAGAATATCAAGTGTGGCCAGCCAGGGTAAGCAGGGCATGGAAAGAGCAAGTTCCTGCTGGGGGCTGTGTGGGACAGTGTTCATAAAGCAATGTTGGGCTGTGGCACACTCACAGAGTTTGGGGTCTGTTTAGTTGTTAGTTCTTTTGTGTCATTTTGTTGATAGACTGGCACCGTAATAGTGACCAGTGTTGCTATAAAAACAGAAAACAGAGCAGGATTGCCATGGGAAAGGTACAGAAAGAAGGAACGCTGGTCAGAGGTAAATCAGGATAGTTATGTATGAGGAAATAATTGGTGATTTGTCACATATCTCAGGTCCATCTAATTTATTCTGGCAACACTCCATTTACTCCACATTAAATTAAGTGTCTCCATAATGGTATTAATAGGTAAGGGCATTCTCTCTCTGCAAAGGCAGAAGTCTTCTCTAAGTTCTCTGATATGCACAATGGTAAAGGTGTAAATTGCTGTATTTTGTATTTTTGCACAGGACAGAAAATTCTTTATCTGATTTAGGGTAAAAATTGTAATTAATGTTTTACATTTCCTTTGGAAAGGAAAAAGTGAGCAGGAATCCTCCACTGTCAATGAAACCTGGTGAACAGGACACAAAGTCCTTTGAAGTCAGCCATGGCTCAGGGCTTTTACAGCTATAGAGCAGATGAGTATGCTGGGGTTGTCACACAGTCATGGGATGGCTGCAAGGCCCTCTGGAGAACATTCAGTCTAGCTCAGAGCAGGGTCACCTAGGGCTGGTTTCTCAGGGCTCTATTCTGTCCCACATATTCCTTAGGCTTTGTTTTGCTTATGATTCTCCTGTAAAAACGCTTTATTTTGCGTATGATTCTCCTTCCCTTCTTATCCTTTGTGACTCTCCAGATTTAACTCCAGGTGGGTTTTGATTTGCCTCCATCCTTGTACTCCATCTCTATATTTATCCTTGGTGCCTTGACCCTACTTCCACCTCCTACAGACTTTCTCTTGTGTGTGAGGGTAGTCAGATGCTCCATGTTCATCCATGTAAGCCTCCTGTCTCCTTTGCTTGATTTCCTGCACAAGAAAGTGGACTGTTCTTGAGCTTGGATAAGATGAACCATCTTTTTTGGACCTGTTTTTTCCCCAGAACCATCTCCCATGACAATTGTCCAAGCAGATCTGTGAACTGGCCAGAGTCTACTCTCTCTTCCTTTCTCCCACATTAAGCAAGGCTTTTGAGAATAATAGAAAATATTTTTAAAGCTATTTTGAAGTCTTTAAGGTGTTGTACCTAGGAGGTGAGCTTCAGACATTGCTACACAGCTTGCAGAATGTTGAGTCTGTGTCCTGTTCTTGTACCACCACCTACCTCATTTTTAATTTGCAGTTATGTACCTCATGTCCCCTCCTGGTTTTGAACAGTGTTTCTGTATGGAAGCAACCATCTTCCCTTAGCCTGGTGGCTAAAGGTTCTGCTAAACTAAAGAAACTCTTCCAGGACATATCTTACCTGCCGAAAGGAGAGCATTGCAGAAGGTTCCTAGCTGAGCTGGCATGTCCATCCACCCTGCACTGTGTGGAGGTGCCATCCCCTGGCAGCAGTGTAGCTGAATATGAAGTCACACAGAGCAGTGTTTTTTGTGCTCTTGCATTTGAAGATCCTGTTTTCATGGCTGCCATGTTTGGTAGCTCACTGTGATTATGTGGTCAAGTACACTTGATAGGGAAAAGAATTTCTGTTAAGTACATAAACATAATCTTGGGGAAAACGTAAATAATACGAAGTGTAATGATACAGAGCTCTGTCACTTAATTTCTGACTCCTTCTACTGTACTTGTATTAACCACCCCTGACAATCTCTGGTACAAATATCAGACACATGATGAAGGCAAACTGAGTACAATAAAGTAGTGTTTACATTTCCATTATCAGATCATATTTTTGTGGCATGAGCTGGTTGAGTTTATCTAAAATATACCTATTTGGCTATCTGTCAAAGCAGTTTTAGAACACTTTAAAGATTCTTCTTTTTATTTTAGATTAAATTTGCATTTCAGGACTCCAATACCATTAAATTATCAAAAGCAGTTCAGTTACAATGCACATTTGGTTCACAAGAGGAATAATTTCTTTTTTATTGTATTGATAGACTTGTCATAATTAAAATCAAGATTCCATTTTTTTAAAGCATAACCTTCACATTTTGTAAGCTGTGAAGGAGACTTGGAAGTGATGAAAGTGATAAATCCACAAGTTAGAATTATTTTCCTTAGGAAGCTCAATGTCTCTTTCTTTCTGTTAAAATCTTGTCCTTTTTGCTCTTGCTGTCACAGAAAAGAAGTAACTTCTTTTTCTGAGTTTTTCTCAGCACCTTTACTAGTAAGTAGGTGATGTACATATGATTAATTTGAGTTTTCAAATTACTGTTGGTAAAAAATATTAAAAGATGAAGGATCTTTGAAGGCAGATAAAATAAACACAAAATTATGGAATTTAAATGTCAGCCTTCTTGGGAAAGAAATACGAAGTCCAGCAACTTCTATGAAGATTCAAGTAAAATTTTGAAGCGTTTTCTAAGCGTTTTCTGTGTAGTTTCAGGGAGTGAATTTTACAGAGTAGCAAAGTGTTACCTGAAAAATTTCTAGCAGTGGAAAATTATTCCCAAATCACATATTAATATTGAAGATGGTGATTTGTCAAACTGTGGGCAAAAGCTTTTACACAAAAAAAACCTGTCTGTGATGTTGAAATGTGCTCAAAATATTCCTATTAAAACATTTGTTTGTCTGAAATCTTCAGGTTTTAAAATTTTCATAATCATTTGTTTAGTCCTTATTTTTTATTAAGATCTTTTTGGGGTATAGAGCATCACATTACTCTTTGTATTTTGCTATTATTATTTAAATTTTAAGCTGCAGGTTTTTCTTCATTCTAGGAGGTATTATCAATCACTAATTACAAAAGCCAGACAAGGAAATATTGAGTGATAAGATTCAATTCTTAAACTCATTGTCCTTATCTTCCTCCCATTTGTCTTGCCAATTGAATCTATTCCCTTACCTAGATAAAAAAAAAATTTCAATACATACTAATATTTCCTTACCATTTCCCCAAAATACTAATTATAATATCAAATAATAAAGCGCAGAAAAGAAAAAAATAAAATATCTGCAAATTATCAATCTCTACAATGTTCTTTTATTCAAGTGTACATGAATATTGGGAATGTCTATAAATCTTGTGAAACAGTTGCCTATGAAGAGCTGAAATAGCAAAGGGTATAAATTTAATTATTTTTGCATAAAAGTTACTACTTGCACATTTATACCTGTATGTAAATTATTTACATATTATTTATGATTAAGCTTGTAACTGGGAAACATGCAGAGTGGTGACCTATACTGGGTCCCATAAATTTTTCTATGAACTGTGGTTTAAACCCATCAATTGAGCAGAAAGGTTAATAAAAATGCCTCCCAGATTCCAATATCAGCTGTTTTCTTCCTCCCTGGCAATGTCATAAAACCCAGTGCACCGACTGATGTTGTGCAGCAGTCACAAGAACTATCTGTTTATCAACCTGTAATAATTCAGGCTCACCTCACTGAAGTTTTTCGGAGGGAGTACATCACCTAAGTTTATCTAAATGATGTTCACATGAAGAACCTTTAATTAACTCTCTATAGCTGTGCTGAATAACTTACCAGGCACTATTCGTTTAGAAAAAAAACAGTACAAATCAGATTGACCAAGCAGAACAATAATGTTTTTTTTTTTATCTATCTATCTATCTATCTATCTATCTATCTATCTATCTATCTGTCTGTCTGTCTGTCTGTCTGTCTTTCTGTCTTTCTGTCTATTTATCTATCTGGTCCAACACCACTGATTGTCTCCCAAATTCCTTGGAGTAGAGTGATGTGTTCAACAGGATGCCCTGCCCTGGTTAAAGCCCAAGCCAATTACAGCAGCCCAGTGAGTGTCTGATGATCTGGTTGTGAATCAGCTGTGCTCAAGCTTAGCTCCAGTCCTTGGATGGAAGTGTGCAGAGGAAAAGGCACTGTTTGAGTTTGAGCAGAGCACAGGTTGTATAGCAAAATTAAAGAGTGGGATTTAGAAGAAAAACAGAACTGGAGACTATTATTATATTGTAGCAGGCAGGAAAAATTATACATATGAAGATTTTTCACTACTGCTCAGTTAGGGGAACAAAAGATGAGAGATACCATGAGAGAAATTATTAAAAGGACAAATGGACTAACTGTATAGAATGGGGCAAGAAAAGGAAAGGAAATTCATTTGAATAAGAGCCAGAAAGTCAGCATCTGTGTTGGACAGCATGGCATAGTAGCAACAATTTTTTAAACCAGTTTAATTTTCTTAAATGTGGCATCCTTTCATGGTTGTAAGTAGCCTGCTGCATCTGAAACAAGGGGTCACATCCATATTTTTAAAACTACAGAAAACTCAGAGTAATTAATTCAACTTGTCAACATCTAATGGAGTTAAATATACATAAGCTTTCTATCACTGTTTCCCAGGGAGTATCAGAGAAAAAAAGAAATGCAGGAAATGCAGAGGCTGTTGAGCAATTTTCATAACTAAACAGTCAGTGATAACTACAGTATGCAGCCAACCAAATATTTACCCTTTCCTAAAATATTTGTATGAGATAATATTTCATAATGATTGTTTTCGTTCTTCCTGTTCAAAGATTCCTAAAAAAATAGGAAAAAATGGCCTGGTATGTATTTAAGCACTCACTTGATACATGAAAGCTTTTTTATTAGCCAGGTCTGTGTAAGCAGAATTGTGCATTACCTTGAAAAATGAGGGCGTTTCTTTCCTTACTGATTTAAGTCCTATTAATTTTCTTATCAGTTTGCATCTTTCAGAAGTAGCCTTTTGACTGTCATCTCAACATTTAAAGTGCCCATCTGCTCTGTTTGGTAGCATCAGCTTATGCCCTAGACCTTCATGAATCATTGAAAATGACCAATCAGATTTTAAAAATATATATTGTCAGAAGATTTTAAGAACATCATTATTGGTTCTGACTATTTTGCCTAAATATAGTAAAAACACATTCCATACAGTAATTTAAGGTATCTTATCCATACAGTAATCTTAAGATATCTTTAGGATATCTTAGGTTAATGTAAATGTTCTGTGGATTTGCAGAGATGTTTTTTTTCCAAAAGGTGTAGAACACCTAATTCTTTCCACAGCACATTCAATTCTTGTAAGTCTGTCTTTTCTGGGAGTATTTTCCTAAGCATAAATTCTTGAGTTTTATTATAAGAGTAATAATTTTTTTTTTGTTTTTTTTTTTTTTCATGTATTATTTTTTCCCTGTGACCTTAAGAGTACCACCATGTAAATATTAATTTTTGTAAGATACTACAGGTGTGGGAGATGTGGGAAATGAGGATGCTGAACACATGATGTGCAGCTGTCCCAGTGAAACTGGGTCTGACTCCAGTCCTGAATAATACATTACATCTTAAGCTGGCTTTGTTCTGATTTGAAGAGTCTTTGATGATGTCAGGGAAAGTATCATAGGAGGGAAAAAGGGATTGATTCATTCCAGAGGTTAAAATATTAATTTCATGACTTGTGGCTCATTTATGATCATTTTCTTAGCATATCCTCTAATGTTTCTTTTGTATCTGAAAGAGCATGCTAATGAATGTGCTGTAAGCTACACTATGGAATTCTCCAGTGTGCAATCTCAGAAGAAACACCCTTTTCCCTTTCTGCTTATAATGCACTCAATTCACAAGAGAATCAGGAGAGGGTACTCAGAACCCATCTCTGCTTTCACTAGCATTATCTCCAAGGCACCTTTATTAGTAATATAGTGCAGGCATGCAGTTTAAAGACTGGTTTACCATTGATCAGTTTCTCTTTTTTGTATGTCTTCAAGCAATTCTGTATATTGATACAGCACCTGTCACTCTGATACCCAAATACTAAACAATATTGAATGCTGCTAGGCCACAGTATAAGTAGCACTTTTATCTCTTCTTCTGTCATGAGAAACAGGGGAGTGTTGTGTCTGCAGTTTGCTTAGTTGCACTTTTTAAAATAGCAGCATCGCTCTTAGGGATGCAAGCTGGCTTGAGGTTGTTAAAGAATGTAGAGTCAGGCCATTCTCAAAGAATATTTTGTGGATAAAGATGTGACACAGTTGGCCTTTCAGTGACCACTGGGATTTCTAGGCCCTGCCTTTACCGAGGGAAAGAGCTCAGTTTTTTTAGAAAAGTTGCATTGTGCTGTTATCCTCTAAAATCTGGCAGCATAGCATTAGAAGTATGGCAAGGAAATCTCTTCAGTGAGTGTTCAGTGTCAGCATCCAAGTAAAGGAAGGTAGGTATCATCAGTGAGATTTGTGGAAATTTCATTATAGGAATGCCTGAAAACTGAGCAATTTCCTGTTTTCTTGCAGTGATTTCACTATTCTGATAAAAAGGAAAACAAAGAAAAGAAAAAAAAAGAAAAAAGAAAAAAAGTACATTAAACCCCATGTCTGTAAAACAGTCTGTAAACAGAAAAGTGGTGTGGTGTTTTAAATGTCCTCTTGTTATTGAAATCTCATCTTAAAATTGAAAATCTATACTGAAATAGGTGAAAACATTCCATAAGACATAGATTAGAACATACCATTAGAACACTTAATGGTATTTTTAGTAAAATGTTAAACTGCTTTGGAATGTTGTGGGCAGCTGTTCTGGTACTTTCTGTGCCTACAAAAGGGACAGATAAATGGAGTAGCAAAATGTGCCTTAGGGCAGCCTAAAAATTTATAAATGGCATATTAAAATATTGTTGGGCGGCCAAAATCATTATTGATACTCAAATGAGTTTTGCTCAGAAAGTCATATTATTTCTTCATGGTCCAGCCTGTGTTGATAGGATGATATCTACTTAATAGGAAACAGATAGAATCATGCCTGTGTGTGATAAAAAACATTAGTTTAGGCATACTTTCTTCTGTAGATAATGTAATTCTCAGCATTAGAAATAACTGTATGATTTGACCTTATATAAGGTCCCTCCCTCCCTAACAAACTTATTTTTAAAAGTGCAAAGAGTTATTTAATATATTGCAATTGAAAACAGAAAGTAGGATATAGAATACAAGCTAATTCCAAGTCATATGAATTTCCAATCCCTCACTTTAAATCCACATTCTGCCTATGAAAATGGAGAATTCATTAGTTTTTGAACAATTTGATGGAAAAAAGCCAGGATAGAAAAAAATACTGAAAAGAGACTTTGAAACCCGAAGAGAAATAAAAGAAATGTACGAAATGGGTAGCAGAAAAAAAGTCAAGTTTTCAGCTGTCTATACTCATAATCAGAGATCGAATGTCAAGAACTTCTGATACCTTCAGCTCCCAGTAAAGTCAGAGCAAGTTTATTTTAATTGCACTGCAGCACTAGAAACAGGACCTTACAATTTTGGTGGTGAAGTTCTGAAAATACAAGTTATATTCCTAAGCAGATAATTTTAAAGTCAACTAAAGTTTAACCTCTAAGAAGGTTGAAGTTGCATGAATGCACAGCAGGGAACAAATTACAGAGACTGAGAAGGATCTGAAGTAATGAAGAAGTAATGTAGGGTCTTTAGTAAGACCCTAAAGATGTTTAAAAGAAGGGAGGAAAAGGAAGATGACAAAGATGACAGGAAGTCCAAAGAAACCACTGTATGCCATGCAATAAAACAGAGTTGAGCTGTAACTTCTAAGATTTAAATGTATGAGACAGGAGAATAACACCAGGAAATATACATAGAGGAGAAAAGGTAACCTGTCAAACAGATCAAACATGAATTTACCTCTGAGTGACATACTTTATGCTATTTGGAAAAAACCCACTTCCCTACATTCACTAGAAGGCAGAGAATAAATCTGCCTATTTGCTCAAATGCACCCCTCCTTTGGCCTTATTGTATCCTCAGGCATACACAGGCATCTCAGCCTTGCTAATTCCGCTGAAAATATTTTTCACTACTCAAGCAAGGCTGTCATTTCTATCCCCCTGCCAGCTGGCCCTCTGCTGATATATTGGAATAACCTGTCATCTGAATGACAGCTGGCAGTAAGAGGACTTCTGGTGATAGAGTTGATTACTAAGCCTCATTGACAGAAATAGGTGTTTTTGCTCAGTCTTTCTTCAGCTCTCCTTCCAGGCAGAAGAATAAAGATAAATACTCATTGACAGACTTTGAGTTTAATGAGAATACTCAGCCATGTGGATTTATTTTTTCCCCTTCTTTTCTCTTCTCTCTTTATTTTAATTGGTATGATTCTTGGCCACAGTTTCCAAATGCTTTAAAGGCGATTCTTTTCTCTGAAGCTGTTTTTATCCTATAATAATATATTTACATGCTATACTGTATGTTGCTATAATACAGTTAAAGTTACTTGGAATTTTTTTCCTTTGTCTCTGAAGCACAGAGACAGAGCCTGAACTGATATTATTTTATGCTTTCAGATGAAAACAAATGTTTCATTATTCAGACTATAATATTGGGTATATTCACAGCCTTTGAAGGCAAGAAGTGACAGTGGAAGATAAAAGGAAATTATATGCTCTTTACCTCTAAAAGATGCTCTCAAAAACATGCAAGCAGAGAGCATATTAAGAAAGATATGGCTACAATTATCAGTGGAACTTAAAGACACACTTTTCAATGACTTCAGCACCTTATTGTAGATAAATAAATCCTCAGATACACAGATAATAACAATAATTTGAAACTCAGCAAAGTTGTTTGTTCTCTTGGCTACATATCATACTGGCAAGCATTACATTAAAAAAAAAAACAAACAACAAAAAACCCAAAAACTTGTGTACAATTTTCAGGACTTACTTCTTCTAAAGAAATATCCAATATTTTTCTTTTAAAAACTATTTCTCCTTCTCTGACATTCTTCTTAAAAAAAACAGTTAATTCTTTCTTTTAACAATACTAGATTTCTTAAAAACCTTTTTATAACTAAAGTGTTCAAGCAAATTCATTGAAATGAGGCAGGTGTGAGAGACCACTACACCCTTTAAATCAGGGTGGTTAGGGAGTCAGACCACAGATAGCAAGGACCATGCTGCAGTGCAGAGCATAAACTCTTCTTAAGAAGGGTTAACTCCAAGGAGGCCTTTGTGGCATGAGATAAAGTGAAGTGGAATGTCTATTTTCATATAGCACATACTTGTGAAGACTAAAATGTTCTCAGGTATTTTTTTAAATGAAAATAAAAAGTTTGGACACGTATAATGAGTTAATATTTTTAAGATCTTAGATGTTTTTCTGGGTATTCAATACAAAGTAATCATAGAAAGAGCAGAAGGAGAGATGACAATTTGTTACAATGCTCCTGCTAACAGCTTTCGGGTTTGGTAATAACAGCTAAACCCAAAATACCCAAAGCTTTCCCAGAACTATCAGACTCACTTAAAAAAACAGTGTTATTTCTCACTATCTCTCTCATAAACAATTACTTCAGATGCTTGATGACTGGAAGGAGTGTATATTTGATGTTGCCAGCATGACTTTAAAAGAGATATTTCAAACTCTAAGTCAGGACCAGTCTTTAATCACAGAACTAAATGTGAATAAAAGGTTTATTCACAACATCAGTGCACTTATATGTTGCAAAAATATAATCTTAGTATCAAAGACTTTCATTATAAAATTACAGAAGCATAGAATGGTGTAGATGAGAAGGGAGATTAAAGATAATCTAGATCCAACCCTCAGTGCCATCAGGGCAGGGACACCTCCCAGTAGACCAGGCTGACCAATAAATGTGGCAGGAGCTGGAATCCAGAAGAAAGAATATATGGTTAGAAAAGTCTTGGGCCTATGGCTATGCAGGAAATCATTGTGCAGCCTTTTGCAAGTCACTTTGCTTTTCTCTCATTCCCCACATAAGGTAATATCACTTACCCAGCTGCCTTATGGGGGTGTAATAGAATATAAATTAAATCATGCTTTTAAAGTATTCTGATAAATTATCATTGCTGTGTTACTTATTGTGAGGATAATCAAAACTGGGTGAGCAAAATTCTGCAGTGCATTGTCAATTGATATGAGAAAAGACAGGATAAAATTTGTCATTGGATTCTTAACTTCATACACCCTTGTCAGACTTTGCAAGCAGACTCAGGATAACGTGTGATATTTCTTATCTAGACATAGCAAGCTGAATAAGGAACAGATTGTCAGCCTGATATATGTATCACAGTAGCCCCAGGGCAGAGCAAATCTTTATGGTCAATTTATGAATGCCTGAAAGGTTTAGCTAGGAATAGAATAATGCAAACTGGCAACCTTAACTGTATTGTAATTTCCCAGTTTAAAATCTTCCTTGTTAGAATGAATCAGTTTGGCAGTGGTGGCACAGAATTGATTGTATTCTTAAACCCTCAGAATAGTCATCACTTTTGCAGTTAACACTGAAAGAACTTTTAATGCATTTATTCTAATAGATAATTTCAATAAGTACTTGTATTGAATGAACAACAGATCTGTATTGTCTCCACTCACCCTCAGGGCATGTTAGATCTGGATCTGTGGTCCAGCTTTAAATTAAACAAGTTTGTGCATGCACATAGACACTACAAGAAATAACCTGAATGGTCTTACATTTAAGAGTCTCAAAGAAATAATTCAGCATAAGAAAATAATTTTAAGTGAATTTAATGATCAATAATATGTAATTCAAAGTAATGTATTTATGCCACTTAGTAGATTGTTCCAGCAGAAAAAAGAAATAATGGCTAAAGTGTGTTTCTGTCTTATCAGAGCATGAATTTGCTTAAAAAATGAAAAGCTGTTCTATTAGGCAGATGTATCTTTTGTCTTTGTCAATACTATATAAATAGCATTTACTTTTTTTTCATTATGACATTTTATATGGAAGCCATCATTTTACGGGATATAAAAAATGTGTTAAGCTTCCTGAAATTAATGTTGGGAAAGAAATTAAATCAAACCCATTAGTATCCTGTAGTCTTTCCTACTGGGAGAGGAGGCTATGGACAAAGCTGTTGATACCTAACTGAGAATGAAGGCACATAGCAACTGGAAAGTTGCCATAGTTCTTTCTCCTTCAATATATTCTCACATTGGCCACACCGTGGAGCTACAGCTAAATAAGTCAGAAACTTTGAAGCACCCTACCAGGTCCACTGAAGCAGCAAACATAAAATTGAGACAAAGCATTAGTTAATCTGCAGTGTGTTCAGATGCATTTTAATTTTATTCTGTTTTTTTTCCCTTAAGAATAATATGCTAATAGGAAGGCCTTCTACTTGTTTCAAGACTGAGATAAAACATTTTCTGGAAAAATAAGATACATTTCAACTTTCCTCCTGGTTCATGCAGCTATAGTTTGAAATTAAGGCACATTACCATAAGCAACCAGTAATAGAGTACCATAAGAAATGTTCCTTTTTACCATTAGTCTGTGTCCAGAGAAAGAAAGTTAAGAGTCTGTGCCTTAATTGCTATAGTTACTGAAATTGCAGTTACTGTTCTTACTCAAACATTTGGTCATGTTTTTTTAAGAGGTTTTAGTAAATCTTCATAGATAATGTCTTAAATGGTCTTCTGGGTTTGTTTGCCCTTTCTTGTTATTTTACTGCTTTTCAGTGTGTGTGCATTGCTGCTTTTCATAGAGTATACTGAAGATCTTTAAACAACTTTCAATAAACTCAATAAAATAAGCAACTTCACTAAATTTTCAATAAAGAAGCCAGTCAGCCTGAGAGGCCCTAGCTCAGTGCCCAGATTATTGGCTGAAGTGGTAAAAACTTGGAGAAATTCTTTAGAGATGCCAGGTGTTTGTTTTCAGAAGATTCTGGGGTTTGATCTGGGGGTGAACAAATGATTCTGATTTATCAGACAGGCTTTTGGAAGTATTTGCCTTGAGAAGACACTTCTCCCCAGTCTCACTGCTTCACAATAGCCTGCTGTCCAAGCAAGTCCACTTTGGCTTGAAGTGGATGATTTTGTAAAGATCCCAAAGTACTCAGGTTATATATCTTCTGTTGAAATAAAGAATTTGGAGTTGGGGTTTGTTTTTTGGGGTGGTTTTTTTTTTTTTTTTTTTTTTTGTTTTGTTTTGTTTTTTTTTTTTAATTTATTTTCTTCACTCATAGGATCTCATAGCTACTTTTCTCCTTTTCTGTTTTTTCCCCCCCCGTCTTATTTTTCAAGTATCAGAAGTGAGCAAAGTGGTTAAAATTTGTGAAAACAAAGGGGGGAGCTCTTGCTGCACTGGCAGGTGCTGCAGAGACACTGCTGCAGGAAGGTTTCTGCTTCTTGTTTAAGCCACATATCAGAAGGGGAGATTTCCTAAAGGGCTTTGGAGTGATCCTCTGGCTGCTTCTCCTCTAACCCTTGCTTTGCCCGTGTCATTGCAGGTGAAGTTACTAAAAGATTCGTGCTTGAAGCAACATTTTAGAGCAAATGCTATGCAGGAATTATTTTTTCCTCCTTTGGATTCTTTCCTGTACTTGCAACTTTGTAAATATTGTATAAATGTACATACATATGTAGAATTGAAAGCATTGGATTTTATGTTCTTTGTGATTTGTCATTTTCTGGTGCACTATATTAATATCAGAAAGCTTGACTTATGTTTGAGTATAGCTTTTTCTATACAAAACATATAAAATACAGCTTCTGTTTCTTAAGCATATTTGTTTTGATTGTTAGGTTAATATACAAAAAATTTTAAACTCTCAATAATTTAAAAATGGGTCATGACAAAGCAATCCCCATGTACATGAAAATTCATATCATTTTAGTATATTTTTTTTCTGAGCAGTATGAAGAAATTTTAAATGTAAAACACAGTACATATCCAAGCATGGCATCTAATTCCCTTTGGGTCTGCAGGCTGAAAATATGCTCTCTTTTTAAAGACCAGACTATCAGACTATGGAGCAGCTAAATATTTGCAGTTCAAGAGGCATTTACACTGTAGGAACACAGAATGCCATCTGTGTTTGTATGTTTACTCTTTGGTCTTGACAGATTATTAAATGTTTAATGTTAGAGGTATTTCTTCTGTCCTTAGGAAAAAAAAAATCACTTTCCCTCCTCTGCTAGCTCCTTTAATGGAAACAACCTCCTGAATATTGGGAAAGACTTTTTCTCTTAAATTACATATATAGTATTTTTAACCTTCACTTTCAGTTATATCTCCAGAAAAAAGGCCTTCTGTTTTGCTGCTGTTATTTGTGGTGTTTTTCTTTTTACTTCGGTGCTTCTGTTATGATTCCACTGACAGCTCTGTCACTTTCTGCAGCTCCAAGAAGAGCCTTGTACCTTTGAAATTGTCATTACCTTTTGTCTGGCTGCCAAGATTTCTGCCACTGTAGTCTTGTGATGCAACAGCAGTACCTCGTACTGCCAGCCCAGAGACTCCAGATTATGGGGAGTGAAACTCCAGAATGGAGCAAAGGTATCAACATCCTTATTTTTTAGATTTATTTTTTCACTATCTGATAGGTTACAGGGGTTTCTGGTAGAGCAGGGACTCAGCCTACTGCTGGCATGGAGTTAGCCAAGAGAAAAACCCACCCCAAAGCCCTCTGGATTTAGCAGTCTTCTTCAGCAGGTTGGAACCAAAAGTGAAAGGAAGGAAAAAGTGGAAGGACCATTGCCACCTAATAATGGCAATGGTCCCTGTGTATTTTCATTGAATCAGATACATATTTAATGCCTTCTTGAAATGGCTGGATTAGAAACACCAATACTGTTACAGACATCTATACTTGTATTACATACAAGAACTGTTTTAACTGAAGAACGGGAGACTTGAGAGGGAATCTTGCCAGTCTTAAATATGTTAAGGTTGGGCAAAAGTATGGGGCCAGACTCTCTTCAGTGGTGCCCAGCAGCAGGACAAGGGGCAGCAAGCATAAACTGTTCAGTTTCATCTGAACATGATGAAAAATTTCTTTACTTTGAGGGTGACAGAACACTGGAACCAGCTGCCCATTGAGGTTCTGGAATTCCCTTCCCTGGAGATAATCAAAATCTACCAGGATGTTACCTTGTGCTACCTGCTCTAGGTGATCCTGCTCTAGCATGGGAATTGAACTAGATGATCTCCAGCTTTCCCTTCTAAACCCAACCTTTCTGTGATTCTGTGACATGGCTGCAGCTCACTGTCCAATATATATGTTTGCACACATACTGAACTAAGCTGAAAAAATCCAGAAAATCGGCAGTTTTAGTGTCTTCAAGAAATGGTTTGTGAGGAAATGAGCTGCATTGCAAAGGAACAAAACATGCCAAAACTAAGCTGACTGATGTTGCAAAAGCAGGGGAAAAAGTCAAGGAGGAAGACACAACTTGGGGGGGAAGATAGAATAAACATGGCATGTATGCTTAAAAAAATAAAAAAAAAAAAGAAAGAAATCTTTCCCATATGCCACTAAGTGCAGGCACATGCAGCAAAGCTTGCCAAAATTGATCCCTGCTGAAGGCCAAAACAGAAAAGAAGGACTTAGAAACACTGGAATGGAGATACCCTCAAAGCAATTGCAATTGGAGGAGAAAAAAAAGAAAATTGGGAAATTTGAGCAATTTAGTGAATCTAAGAAAATGGACCAGGATTATATCAGAGCAGTGCAAAGGACCAAAACATGCCAAAACTAAGCTGACAGACATTGCAAAAGCAGGGGAAAAAGTCAAGGAGGAAGACACAACTTGGAGGAGAAGATATAAAAGGCATGGCATGGATTCTAAAAAAAAAATAAAAAAACCCAAAAAAAAATCTTGCTCAAAGTCAAAGCCATCAAAAGGCATGGCATGCCATCACGTGCAGGCACATGCACCAAAGATTCCTCTCTTGGTCCCCATTGAAATTGCAAGATTGACTTGCTTCAGAGTATTTTGACATTCAGGAGGAGTGCAACCACTGTTTTGAGCAGGGCTCTGTCCATTCTTGCAAAGCTGAGAGGATGATGTATGCAGCCCTAGTGCCTTCACCTGTATCTTGTAAGAAATAATGATTTGGTAATAATTGCCTCTCATATGGCATATACTGTGGCAACTCAGGGAAATTACTCTTATTGAGGATACTACTAGTAAGTTCACTTTTATTTTTCTGTATTTTTTAAAGCTTGTAATCTTTTATTTTATAAAAGGTCTTCTCCCAAAAATTGCCAGTCCAGAGTTTGTGTACCTCCCTTCTCAAAACACAAGAAAAAGCAGGTACAAACCAAACTTGGTCAAGCTAGCAGCTTTTTGCTTCCCTTCCAGCCAGATGGTATGACCAACTTAAAATATTCCTACTGCATCCCTTTTTTTTCCCCACAGAAATTCCACCCAGTGTAGACTTGATGGACTATGCAGCTTTTATGAAATATTATGGAATGTGCTAGATCCAGAAATAAATGGATAATTTCAAAAGGAAGGAGTTCACATGTGTGAAGCTGCCTTGGCAGCCATTTGTTTTACATATACAGGAATTCTTTTATGCCCATTGCTCATCATAGCAGTGTTGCTTAAATTGAGGAGAACAGTCTGCAAAGTGAGTTGCAAGACATTAGTGAATTTATAGATGTAAAATAAGATTATATACTCTGACCAGAGTCTGGATAATTTATGTCTAAATATTCTTATAGAACCCAACATGTCCTTCAACTGCTGATAATTTTCTTTTTTATTTATTCACAGTGATTTCTCAGTGATTTGTTATTTAAAATTCAGAAGCAAAGAAGATTAAATCATTGTTATTTGCTGTACCAGTTAGTTCCCCATCCAGAAATGACACTTCTATAAATAGAAGTTCCCCATTAGAATGGGCTGAGCTGGTATCCATTCCCAAAAGTCCTGCTTTCCTGTTGACAGTTTCCAGTGGGGTCTGACAGGAGAAGGTGGGTTAAGCAAAACAATTTTTTGAAGTTTTTCACTAGGGTTTCAGTGAAATAAGGAGTGCCTAGCCAGTCAGAATTTCTGGTCACATGAGCAACCAATTTAATAGGTTTTTATATGTGTATATGTACATATTTATTTTTTATATGTGTATATGTACATTTTTATTTTTTATGTATAATGTAACTAATGCTCAGGAATGTATCAGGGCATTGGAAAAATATCATCTGTCCTGTTAGGTTATTAGAACAGTCCCTGGAAGTGTTTTGATTTATATCAACTGGCACTTCCCCAAGCAATTCCCAGGCATAATTTGGGAGTTTGAAGGTTCTAGGCACTGTTCCCAATAAGCAATATGCTGCAATCACCCTATTTTGAAGGCTGGGAGATCTCACCAGCATAGGCAAGGGCTGCTTCACACCTGTTTATCTTGGTGTCAGGAAATGTTCCCAACACACAAATGTCAATTTAATGTAATACAGATAGATCACATATACCAGAGAATGAATTGAAATACTCAGGCTCTCTGTGTGTTGGACACTCACCATTTCAAAGTAATTGTCTTTCCTTCAATGTTTTATCTCCCAAACTCGCACTGTCTTTGCTGGAGGGTTTAGGGTTTGGTTTGCTCATTTTTTCATTAAAGCAAACGATTACAGCGTATCCTAAATTGAATATACCTAAACAGATGCATTCTGAATGAGGTTCTAAACTGAGATGTGGCAACACCATGTGGTAACAGCATCTGTGGTGTCAGTATTAGAGAACTCAAAATCTTTTTAATCTTTTTATTAGTGATACAGGGAATACAATTGCATGATAACAAACTGATGTTGCATGTTTAACATATTGAGCTCCTTTTCTGAAGTTTTCAACGCATCTCTTCAGCCTCTGAGCTGCATGTATAAAAGCAAACTAACTGTCTACATCTGCACTTTGCTGGAAAATGCCATGATTGCTATCCTATGGTGTTGTTCTTCTATTATTTCTAGAGTCCCATATTGTTGTTATTAGATTTCTAAAGTCCATACCTCTTGGGTGTATTCTCATGGCTGCAGCTCTTCACAGACTCCTTCTTCTGCACACTGTTCTCTCTCAGGCCAGGGCTCCTCCAAGGCTCTCCCTGACTGGCTTACCCGCCCTCTTTTATCCCGGTCATCTTCATCAGTTACAGCTGCAGCCCAATTAAGGACATCGCAGCTGCAGCCCATCAAGGGCAACCGGGACCTCTGGGGCAAAGCCTCTATACACATATTCAAATACATTTCCTCTACTATACTATGGCATGTTCTTGGATATTCTTTGGGAATGATCAGGCAAGGGAGAAACAGGATGGAAAATGTGCCCTTTTGTCTTACCTTGAAATCATTTGCAATTCAGACAATTACCAAACTGTACTTGAGAACTTACAAGTGTTTGTGGCTTATGCAGTCAGTCAAGTATTGTTAGGTGGTCATTTATCCATTTACTGATTTGCTTCCCAGAGTTTCAGTAAGAGAAAGACAATATTATTGCACTCAACAAATGGAAAATAAAAACCATAAGAAATGAAAAAGTTTTTCTGAAACTATTGAGCTGTGCTACACCTGCCAACTTATTCCTGGAATTTAAACAATAGTTTAAAGGAATGCACATGGTCTGTATGTGTGTCTGGT
Organism: Agelaius tricolor; assembly: GCF_023055355.1. Taxonomy (NCBI): domain Eukaryota; kingdom Metazoa; phylum Chordata; class Aves; order Passeriformes; family Icteridae; genus Agelaius; species Agelaius tricolor. The sequence continues at coordinate 38,400,254 of NW_027269267.1, read as the reverse complement.
GTATCAGTTCTCTTGTCCAATTACAAAATCCTCCACCCTCCATCCAAGCACCAAATTCCAGTCTAACTCTCATGCTTGAGCCTTGACTTCTTTGTTTTCACCTTTGGAATTCAGCTTTACTGGATGTAGTGTGCCATGGTGTTATAACCTGTCCCCAAAAGTGAAGGTAACTGAAGTTCCTGTTGGTAGATCCCTTGGGATGGATTAGGGGGGTGAAACAACCCTGAATGATGGCTGTTTACATATATATATATATATATCACTACTTCAGCTCCAAAGGGTCTTCTTCTTATCATCCTTTTTCCCTACCTGGCTGAAAACCCAGGTTGCTGCAGAATGAAGTTTGATTTGCTGTGGTTGTCCTGTGGGGGCTGGAGGGCAGCCTCTCTGCACCTGGGCTGTTCTTGGGCACATCTGAGATTTTCCTACCACCAGCCCAGAAAATCTTCTTCCCTTTGGTTGAAAGGTGCCAACCTGCCCTCTGCAAAGCACCTGCTGCTTTTGTAAATGGCTGATGGTTTGAGTCATTAATCTTTAACATTTCAGTTGCTCACACAGGGGTGCTCAGTGCAAACTGTGCAATAGATGTATATAGCTGGCCCTTACATTTCTTGTTCTATTCATTAATCTGATATTGAGCTTCAACTTCAGTTTCCTGGAGGTTTTTTTTTCTCCCTAAATCCTTTCTTCACCATATTTAATAGACAGATTACTTGTAACTTCCCACAGACTTTATGCTGCAGTGACCTCTATATCCAGCTGAGATGGCTTCAGTTTGGTAATAACCAGGTAGACTTTTCCTTCTTTTGCTGCATCTGCATTTGTAATAGCTTCCTGCCTCCAAACACTATTACAGTGTCATAAATATTACAGATATTGGTCACCCTTTGGATGACCAATTCTCCTAATCTGTCTTTTGGGAACCAAACTGTTAGCCCTTCCTCTAGCTGTTTAGTGGTTATTTCTATATCTAGGTTGTGGTCTTCAGCATAGAAGAAACCCAGGTGTTACAACAAGCCTGAAACAGCCAAACTATGCACACCAAAGTACCTTAAATTGCTGCTCACCTGTTTCCAGTCTCTTGCTCACAATCCAAAAGACATAGGCTGTTCATATTTTGCTTCAGTTTTTCAATTGTTAAATCTTTGAATGACTTTTGTTTTGATAGCAGTTACAATGGAACTTTTGCATTGGAATTATCTGTTCATAACACTGAGACAATAAGAATTTTCCTGGTGGTAATGAGAAATATCATAATCTAAATGACTCCAGACGAATATACTTTTGCATTTTTATTGCAATGGAACTTAAACAGAGGTTCAAATTGAAATTTATGTCTAAAGTTCAGATCTTCAAGATCTCCAAGATGAAGCAAAGTGATTTCCCTGGCCTGCAGGTGAACACCCCAGACAGATTCAGCATCATGGTGTCACCATTTTGGTCTCTCCTTGCTGTGAGTGAGATCCTAACTCAGCCAGGTCAAGATAGCCCTTCTGCCTTTTTGGAGAAAAAATGTAAAAAACATTCTTTGGCTTTGGAGCCACTTTGGGAAGCCAACATGAGAAGCCTAGGGTTGGAGCAGGTGACTTTGATCAACCGTTTTTGTCAGCAGCAACTGTGCTATATTATTCCTTTCATAAACTTAGTAAGTTCTATTTAAAGTTGATTAGTTCTTAGTCTTGTTTCTCATGTTTGTGTTTTACTAATGGTTGATAGCACCTTCATTTGCATTCATTTATTTTTTTCATTATTCAGTTTATCTTTTATTTAAGTAGTTCTCTTTTTCTAAAGAGAGATCTGTAATATTCTGTTATAGTTTATACAAGTATATTTGCTCCTTTCATCTCAGATTGTTGCTGAGATTTAAAAAATGAAATCTTTCTTGGTGTCTATTTCTATCTGGTGGTATTAATCCTCACTTTATCATCCTCCAGCTATGCTCCAGCATTCTGATGACTGGAACTCATCTTTCCAAACTTTGGCACTGTACACATTTTTTCCACAGAAAGACTTTTCATTATGTTTTGTTTTTCTCCAGTCTAATCAGTTTTTCTTTCTCTTTCTTTGTGATTCCCTTGTCTAACTTTCTTGTCCTCAACTAATGTATTAAGGTTTTTCTTTTATTTTCAGATGAGTTCTCAGCTTCATGCATCTTAAATACAAGAATATTTCAATTTCAATATTCTCTATTCCTGTTTCCTTATTTATCTCCTTTATTCCTTTTGCTTCCTCCCTCTTTTAAAAAAATTAAAATGTATTTCATTTTATTTTATTACCTGCTTCACAGTTGATGGTTTGCTTCTCTTGTGTTTCATGTTAACTCCATTTTGGTTAATACCATTCTTCCTAATAGCACACATACATGTATTTAAATACATAATTTCTGCATCTAGGCAAACAATTACCGAGCTTTTATACTTACCAGGGCTGTACCAAGTAGTGGTGTCAAACACAGGATCTAAATCTTACCTGTTTGAGGTATCTGACATCATGGAAAGTTCAACCTGGCTTTAGATGTTCCTAAAATTTCAGTAGAAATCATCTAGTCAAAGTCTTGGCTCAGTTCTTTATTGTTCTTACTATTCTCTTCATTTAAAAGAAAAATTTAAATAAACAGTTTGTTGGGTTTTTTTTAATTTTCATATGTCTGCAATGCAAAATGTCTAAAAATTAGCGTTTTTATCTAGAATTTTCCTTTCTTTGTAAGCTACAAAGCTGACATCTTATCAAAGTATGTACATGTGGATTTCTGCTTTGAGAAGGAACTAGCTGTTTCCAACCCAGAATGAGACAAAGCATTTAATGAAATCAGGATAGTCCAAGTGATTAGGGTTTTAAACTTTTTATTCTTCTAATTTTTAACCTCCTGGTACTAGCATTTGATGGAGAAATCAGGAATCCTGCCTAATGTGTGCTTTCCTACCACAGGTTCTCACAGTAATACCTGTCTGCTCAGTAGGTACCAAGAAACCAGATGTCCCGTAGAGTTGCCTAGCTGGAAGTGTAGGAGTGGGACTTTGCCTTTCCCTTCCTTGAACTTCAAGGGATTCCTGGTGTCCCATTTCTACAAGTCAGGGATGCCTCTGAATTGCAGCCCAATTCCAGCCTGTTGATTGCTCTTCCACAATTTGACATCCCCCACCAACTCGATGAAAGTGTGTTTCCTTCTTTTGTAAAGGTCATTAATAAAGCCATTAAACAGTACCAGCCCCACCTCTGACTCCACTGAAGTGGTTTTCAATTAAACGTTGTTCTACTGATCCCAGCTCACTAAAATTAGTGATCCAGCCAATTTTACAACTACTTTACAGACCATTTACCCAAAATATATCTCATCAACTTGGCTATAAGAATATTATGCCAGGCCATTTCAGAGTGTTTGCTGAAGTAGGTTGTACACTTTGTTCTCCCCTCACCCCCAGAGCCACCATGCCAGGTGATGACCCCAGGAGGGTCAGGCACTTTGCTTTCCCTGTACCTGTGCTGCCTGTTCTCAGGGCTGCTTTCATTTCTCATTTCTACTAATTCAGAAAAAAAAAAAAGGCTGTGAGTATTATGAACTTAAAAATCATTGAAAGCATATCATGATGCATGATAAAGACTGTGAAGTTTATTTACATTAATTTATTTAAGAACATACAATCTCAGAGCAGGGAGAACACCACAGTTATCATCCTTTCAGGTTTCTGATAATTTCAGTTAGAACTTCCTTCTCTCATCAGACCTTGTACAGGAGGCAGTACATTTTCAATGCCAAGTCCACTAGAAATGCAAATAAAGCATAGCTGTTGGAAATGAACTAGTGACAATGTCTGGATTCAGGATGATATTTGCAGAAATAGAGAGTTGCAGTTTTTGCTCTACAAAGTATATCTTGAACAAAATTGGGGTGACAGGTGAGATAGTGGAATTCTCTAGGTGATGTAATGAAAGCAAAAAGAAAAGGGAAAAAAAGGCCACAAACCAAAATCCAAATCAGATTGGACTGCACTTGTTTAATCCCAAATCAAGAAAAATGAATAAAAGACAAACCTCCCAAAGGTTTGGATGATCTGTGAATGTAAAAGCAATGCAGGGCTGTGCCTGACTGTAGGAATTACACCTCTAGTATTTTCCTGGAATTTCTCAGGAAAAACTGTAGCAGAACAGTTTACTTCTCATAAGACTTTGGTAAGTCTGTCCAAATCAAACAAAATATATCAACTGGGCACAAGGGAACAGTTTGTCTTGTGCAGCAAAATTTGAGGAAATAATTTGGTTTGCAGAGGAAGGGGTGGTGTGTGTGGAGGGGGTGTGTATGTGTGTGGTGAGATGGTGGTATTATAAGAAAAACTGTTTCAGGGCCTAATTCAATTTCTGCCAAACTGGTGAGAGCATTTTATTTGATCTCAGTCACAGAGGAACTCATCTCCAGTGGTTAAAATATTAGTATTCCAGTCTTAGTGAAATAAACATATTAATTAATATCCAGGAGATAACCTTCATAGATTGAATTGGATGCATTTAGGAATGCTCTTAGACATGTCTGTAGATGGCATCAGTGTACTATATGCAAGGCAAAAATAATTAATTACAACCATAAATCTTTCTTTCCTGTCTTCTATTACCAAGTAATCAACCTGGACAGTTGAGCAAGTGCTTTAACATCTAGGATAGCAATCTTCTGAAATAGAATACAAGGTAACAGGAAAAACAGTGCATTCTTTCTTTTGTTACAGATAAGCATGGACTCCCTCCATATTGTTGGAGTCAGCATTTTTCATAACCATTGTCTAGCAGGCACTCAAGATCAACATTTATTGATTTTTCTCCTGTTGGGTTATAATAGAAAATTCTTCCTGGGCTCTGATTTACAAAAGCAGAAGGTAGACTTGATGTTCTAAACTAGGATATATGTAAATATGTTTACAGAATCTAAGGAGAGAAAAAAGGCTGTTTGTGCTCTTTCTATCCTCCCAAAAGTAAATATTTTTTACAATAAGCAAGATATTAGAGAAGAATATTTTTAAATGAAGCTTTTAATAGTAGAGATTTTTGAGGTACAGCCTATATTGCCTGCCCCTAAGCAGGTTCCAGGCATCAATCTTTTTCAGCAGCAGCTGAGAAATCTCCTCTGCAGCACAGAGTATATTTTACCATCAAGTGGGAACTAGTGACCTGTCAGGATCTGCACTTTTGACCTGCAGTGCAACAAAAAAAAGATTTTCAAGCTTTATACTAGGCTGAAACATGACACTTAACCTCCTAAGGGCTTTGAACACAGGACCTATAAAATTGTGACTTAAAAAGTATACACAAATGTGCAGCTTTTCTTAAGGAAATCTCACAGTATGGAAACTATATGATGGACAGACTAGTTTTCTTAAGCAGAGACCAGAAACTGAAAAATGCTGGAATAAATAATCAGTCTTCTTATATTAATTAGATTATTTGGAGAGTCTTAAGCAATCCTGTAATACTTTCAGAGCAGGGTCTGCAATATTGTCATGGAAGTGTTCAAGGCCAGATTGGATGAAGCTTTGAGCAACCTGGTTGGTTGCTGGAACTAGGGGATCTTTAAGGTCCCTTCCAACCCAGATCTTTCTATGATTTCTGTGATAGCCAGGATGACTGGGATCCCTGTGTGCTCTCAGCTGCATAAAGAGGATGTATTTTACCAAATCTTTTAAAGACATTCAGTAAATCCATTGCCATATTTAGGATGAATTCTAAGAGTAGATATCTGTAATTGTGTTAAACTCTTCTGTTTAGGCAACTTAAACAAACCCCAACTAGCCAGATATAATAAAATAGACCTAGAAGAGGCCTGCTGAACCTCAGCTGTGCTCTGCTATCAAAAGGAAAATCACACAATCACTCCTGCATGTTTAGTAAGCTTTGTGCTGCAAATAGTTTGGCTGTGTGATCTCTTCACTCTCTTGAAAAGCTATTTTTTTTCATTTCCTCATTCAAGTTATTTCCAGGAATATGTCTTGGCATATCAAATTATGCAAAAATGCAATATTACTGATGCATATTTCAGTGATAAGAAAGGCTGATAGTTTTGGGTTTTGCTGTCTCCTGTGCCTTCAGCTTTTATTTCCTCAGCTTTTTTTAATTTTAAATTAATTTCCTTTGCAGACATGGACTTCATTATCACTTTTCAATAATACTCAATGTTGTAACATCACTTAGTTCTAAACATGAACTTAGTTTCTGTGGCTTCAGTTATTCTTAGTAGGCTAAGGTGACATTTTTTGCTATTTCAGGTGTGATTTTTAAAATAGGTTCCTCAAGTAGTAAAGCCATAACCTTTCATAGGTTTACTTGTTCTAAGTGACCTAGGTTGTGTCCATTCCTTTTTCTATGCAGGAACAACACTCAGTGAGTTGAGGCAGTGCAGACTTTATTTTTGTGGGTTTTTTCCATTGTACCTTGAAGATGCTTTAGAATTTTCAAAAACAAATACTGCACCACTTTCTCTTGAGTACTGTAAATACACCTGGTGGGTGTAGTATCAACAAATGCCCAGTGGCTTATACAGAACACCAGCTATTTTATATAAATTCGTAATACGCAATTTCGGGACAGAGATTGCTGTGATCTTAAAAAAAAAAATCCCCATATGATGTCTGTGCACACTCTAGCATAATGGAAAACATCAGAGTATTCCAGTCACAAGTTACAGAATATTAGAAAAAAAAAATTGCAAAATGTGGGTCTATTTATTTTCCATTCTGCTTTTACATTTTGTCGCAGTCTTAACCTGCTTGCACTACAAAATACTGTTGTCCAAGGGCTTGATTTTTTCAATACACTCAGGATTTTAAGAATGTCACTGTTCCAGAGAAAGAAGGCCTTCAGTCACACCTGCCATCCTGCAAAGCTCATAGGGGATTTATCAATACATCCAGATTTTCCATGGAGCACTTTCTCAGCTTTCTCTTTAAAGGCTTTATTCAAATCACATACTTCATCTCTGTATCCTCAGATAGAGGGCTGTTTTCACAGGGAAGTAGTCAAGGTAATAGAGTTTATTTTCCTTGCTAATAAAGTGCATGGAATACACTCAACACAAGATGGATTAGTTAATGCTTTGGTTTAACCCCAACCAGCATCCATGCCCCACGCAGCCACTTGCTCACTCCCTCACCAGCAGGATTGAGGAGATGATAGGAAGAGTAAAAGCTGGAGAACTCATGAGCTGATGTAAAGAGAATTTCATGGGGAAAGGAAAAGCCACTCACACAAGCAAAGCAAAAACAAGGAATCAATTCACTGCTTCCCATGGACAGGGGGGTGTTCAGCCATTCCAGGAGAGCAGGGCCCTACTTAATGGTGACTTGGGAAGACAAACACCATCACCTCAAATGCCCCTTGCTTCCTTCTCCTTCCCCCTGCTTTACATACTGAATGTGATGTCACATGGTCTGGAATGTTCCTCTGGTCAGTTGGTGTCACCTGTCCTGGCTGTGTCTCCTCCCGGCTTCTCATGCATCCCCAACTTCCTTGCCAGCATGGCAGTACAAAAAGATGTTGTCTCTGTGTAAGCACTGCTCAGCAATAATGAAAACCTCTCTACAACCCTGTGTTCAGGACAAATCCAAAACACAGCTTTGTACAAAACACAGCCATGGTGAAGAAAACTACCTCAGCCCAGACCAGCACAGCCAAGCAGAAGGAATTTGCACAACCAAGTAAAGAGAATTTGCTGTAACTGGACTTGGCTCCCATTTGTTGTAAACTGGCAGTGTGGGTTTACAGCGTCACACCCAAGTACTGCCAAATTCTCTCAATTGTACTTCCAGATTGCTAGTGACCCAGTAGGATTATGAACATAGCTACTCTAACTGGGCTCACTGAACTGGCTTGTCTAATTTTACTCCAGTCACTCATCCTGCATAGATAATTTTCTTAGACTATTCTTTGGCTTGGTCACTCTTTATTAATCTCCCACCTTTATGTCAGGTCCACTTACTCCATCACATCTCAAATGATGCTTGTATTCATTAGGGCTGATGTTCAATTTTATTGGAAAACTGAATATGCTGATTAAAGCAGAATACCAAAATACTTAAATAAAGCATAATTGGCAAGTTGCTTGAAAAGAATAATACAAGGTCTGTAAATATGTATGCGGTTGGTCTTTTTCTGTGACCAAACCAATACTTTACTGATGGCAGTATCTGTGCTGCATCCAGATATCCAAATTAAATCCTTTGAGAAAAACCAATGCAGCAACTCAATCAAAAAGGAAACCTGTGTTACCCAGGTGAGCACAACACTGCAGTCAATTGCTTGAGTGATCTGAGAGGCCAGGGCCCTGAACGCACTGTAGTGTGGGCACATCCTCTGTAATACCTGTGGGGCTCTAAGAATGCTTGACTTTGATTGAGAAAGAAGGATTGAGATGAGTCTCAGAGTGAAAACAGGGAGTATATGAATTTGGAATTAGGGTACATGCATCTCATTTGCTGCTTAGAACTGCAGCGGTTCTGCTGCTGTCCACTCTTATCCTGGTTGAGAGGATGTCAAGGGGAAATGACATTAAATGTTGTTGGTGTCTTCATTGCTCATGCTTCAAAATCTACATTCATGTTGACTTCAAAGTATTTTGGCTGTTTTCTTTAGCTCTGTCTCCAGCATTTTGCTGTATTGCTGACGTGAGTATGTATGGCTCATAAAAGCTATGAGTAGATCTGAAAAGTGAGTAGTGTGACTATTTGAGTCTTTGTCATTAGCAGTGAATAGACTGTCTTGGAATCAGAAAATAGATTTTGTGTTTAAGCAGTTGTCTCAGTAAGGCTTTGGGATGGGTTAAAGTTTTGTCATAGCAACAGCAGGACAAATCCTATTTTTTCATCTCTTACTATCAAGTGACATTTTTTTTCTGTTTTCTGACTGGTTTTGCTATGATATATGGAAATAGGTCAAGCAGTATGGAAATAATGCTGAGCAGATGGTGTCACAACGATTTAGTAAAAAAGAAAAATTTCACATGTTCATGTTTGCACAGCAATCTCCGTACTATATAATGGATTTTCCCTCTGCTTCAAGTTGCCATTAAAAAAAAACATTTGGGACAGAAGTGACAAAAAAGATCTGGATCAATCTCATGGCACATGTTTCAGCTCTTTCATGCTTTTCCACAGTTTTGAAAATAGAGCCAATGGAAAGCTGCAGTAAAATATAAAAGTATCTAAGTGGATTAAATAGCAAATTTTCTGTTGAAAAGCTACTGAGTCTACTACTGTATAAATTTTCAAAGGTCTTCAAGCAGCTTCTTTCAGGCATCCCTGTTCACTTTCCAAGCTAAAAGTTAGGGTTGTGTGCCACTCCTGGTTTTGCGTGTCTTCTAACTTTGTTTTTACAAAATTTTATGTTCTATCTTTTGCTGTCTTTGTTCAATGATCAGGTCTCTAGGGAAGTAGGAATATCCACAAATACATGGATGGGTTCTGTGATTAGAGAGGAGACAAAGCTTCAGGCCTATCAGAAACCAAGACTGACTTCACAATTTGCATTTGTTTATTTATTTATGTTTGTAGTTTTTCATAACTTCTGTAGTTCATGTGATTATTCTTAACACTCAGCATCATCTTCCAAAAAGAAATTAATTTTTTTCTCCCAGTCTTCAGATGTAGAGCTCAACTGATTTAATGAAACAGAATGAAGTAGCAAGAATCCAAAAAAGTTTCTCAGGTGCAGTGGAGAGGATTAGATGTGGTTAGCATGATCTATTACCAAGTTGTTGGCTTTTTTTCTTGTATGATATTTGCTGAAGGACAGCATCAAGTGTAATAAAATCTGTGTTAATGCTAGGTACTGATGAAAAGTTATCTTGTTATATTTTGAACAGAAAAGAAGCTTTATGGTATTCCTACCAGAAATATGCTCATCCTTTGAACATCTTCCCTGGCATGAACAGCTTTTTAATTTAATTGGCAGATCAAACTGCACATTTACCAGTGGAAAAGGTTACTGTTCATCATATAAATTAAAGGCCACCTAGCAACATCTTTAAAAATGAAGCTTGGTACTAAGTTTATGTAGGATTTCAAAAATTAATTATTTTAGCTGACATTAATGATTCAGTTATATGTAAATTATGCATTAGAATGGAACTGCAGAACAGGGAGAGATCAACTCTTCATTTTTGGTTGAACATAAATTACTTTTACACTCATTGAAAGTCCCCTTAACCCTGCCAGTTACATGTAGATGGCCTTCAGTATAAATGAGAAACAGGCTCACTATGGGATCTTGTCATAAGGAAGGAAAAACTTTGCTTTTTTTTTTTTGTTTAATTTTTACATGAGGAACTAAAAGTACAAAGCTTGTAATTTTTCAGAGGCTGTATTACTTTCACATACTTGAGATATTTAAAATATAACCTTTAAATATTGTCTTGCACTGATATCTAAGTCTTTTCACTTTCCTTTTCCCTCTTAATTTATTAATTTTAATACTATTGCAGAAAGAGTATTTTCAATATTGTTAGAGAAAGAGTATTTTAAGACAGTCTTTCTCTTTTAGGAACCTCCCTATGTCCTGTACAGCACACTGAAAGCATTATTTAGGAACCAAGAAGGCCAAACTGAGTAGTACAGTGCTGCATTTTAATATGCAGCAATGGCGTTGGAACTTAATTTGTAGCCTGTCAAGGAGTTAATGAAATTTGTCAGGAGTTATTTTTATTTGTTTGTTTGTTTTTTTGTTTTTATAGTAATGTGAGATTTTTTTGTTCTTGTGAAGATTGAAGTAGTTTGAAGCATGGCTTTTCCCAAAGGGAAAAGGGAACACAGAGTTTTGTTTCTTTTTTCAATGATAAGAATTTATAGATCATTGAAAGAAGAACTACATTGTGAGGCCCTTCCAGTGTAGGGCAAAGTTTGCTAAAAAGTGTATTTGTTTGTTACACCAGTTGAAGAGAAGGAGTGTGTCCCTTGAGTCACAGAATTCATGTTAATAGTTGCAGTCCACATATCCTAATGGAGTAAATATGTTAATTTAGAACAGACTGAAATGTTCCATAAAATTCTTATTGGAGTTTTAAATAAATGAGAATATGCTGTACTGTTAAGAATTTTAAATGGCTTTCCTAGGAGACTATAGTTTTGTCAACTCTTCCATTTTATGTGACTCAGAAGATTTAAAATTGGATATTCACAGTGCTCTGTACCACATTTTACAAATCATTAGTTTCTCAGATGAACAAGTGAAAAACATCATTCAAAATTTGTGTTTGTGGACAAAAATGATGTATTCTGTTAAACCAAATTACACACCTGAAAAAATTGAATTTTTCTGAGGACATAGATCTGAAAGAGCTGATCAAGAAGATTTTCTCCTTCAGAGAAAAACCATGACTGATACCCATTTGGTTGTCTTGGTCTTCACCACACTATCACCATAATATGGGAAATATTACTATAATTTTTTCTAGAATGGTCACTGCCCAACTGATAAAAATGTCCAAAGTATTATTACAGAGAGAAAATAATGTACTCAGTGTCAATTCTCCAGTGACCTCCCATTATTTAAAACACATATTTTAATAGGCTGTTGTTTTTCAGAATTGCATGTCTTGTTTAGTAGTTAGAAATACTCAGGGATACCAATATTTTTCTCCAAAGTGCCAATAAAATGAATGGTATTTTGAGTATTTGCTAGATAATTGTCTATCTATTTATCAATCTGCCTATGCATCTAAAGTAAAAGTTGAAGATTTATTCAACAAATATTTCTGTCAGATTCCAAATAAGATTATTTTATTCTTTTAATTAAAAGTTCATTCCATATTTTGTCTTCTTTCTGGTTCTCAGAATAAAGCCTTCCATCAATTTTGATGAGCACTTTTTATTTCAGTTTTTGGTCTTTTGGGAATATTTTCAAATATTTGAACACAAAGGCAACAACAGCTGTGAGTTAAATAACTGCAGGTATTTAAAGCAGGTGTAGACATCAAGTTTCTTTTAAGTAGAATGCACACACTTTATTTGTACCCTGACTACTTTACAAAGAAAAAAAATGAGCAACAAGGAACTCATCTGCCAGCAGTAGAACTGAAAAATATTTCAATTTTTCAATGTGTGAGGAATGCTATGTTTGTGGAATGCAGTTATGAATATAGAGTTATCCATTAAGGTAGTCTGAAGCAAAATGTGGATGAAGCTTCTCAAAAAACAGATGAATTAAGATATTCTCTGACAGGATTGTTTCTACACTTTTGATAATAAAAACGGATTCTTAACATAGGGTTGGAAAAGACATGTTTGTTGTTTTTTTTTTTTAATCACAGATTAGGTGTGGAATTCAATGAATCTTGTCATAAGTTGAATGCAAATCATGTATAACCATGCTGTGCAACAGATGTGAAGACTGGGCTCTGCAATAGTAAATATAGTAAGCAAAGTGAAATGTGTTCTAATTAGCAGAGTGGACTTTGGAATTAAAGTGGAAAATTCAAAGTATACATTACAGTTTACTTTACATGTCATGGAATTCGATTTATTAATGTTGCCCAAGTGCTTTTGCATTCTGCATCTGAAACACAGATGTGATGCTTTAAGCAGTGTGTTTAATGCTGCCTAAATTAGAAACCTGTGCTTACCTTGTTTATTTTCCTAGAAGGTGAAGTGCCTCTGACAGCCTTCAAAAAGCAATCCAGAGGGCTTGGGTTGGGAGATTTCTTCTCCTGATTGTGTGCAACAGAGCCTGGTGGAACCTGCAGGACAGTGCCAGGTTTCTTTCTCTCAGTGGGGAGCCAAGCAGCACTAGACCTACGGAACATTACTAATGATGAGCTTAAGAGAGCTTTAGCATTTGACCCTGAGCTAATGAACAGTATATTTATATTTCATCAAAAAACTTAACAGAGGTGGCCACCAGATACATATGGTACTTTATGGAGAAGTATAAACAAGTGGGAGATGAAATGGGAGATGTTGAACTGTGGCATATCAAGGTGAACAGCATGAGCTGTGCACAAGGTGTTATTACTCAAGGCTGTGAAATATTTATACTTATGGGCAAGTTAATTAATCAATTGGAAAATGAGAGATTTACATATAAGCATAATATAGAATCCTTTGTTGAACTGATTAAAAAAATATATAGATATGTATTAGATTACTTGGTTTGAGATTTCCTGTCATCTATTTTCCATTTTTTTAGTACACAGGAGTGTGCTTATTATCTTCCAGATGGCCCTAAATAAGGAAGCTTGTGAGTGGGATTCTGTTTGATATAACAATTAATTTAGATACCTATATACACGTGTTCATTCGGTTTTGACTGCTCTTTGCAAGGATTATATTTTAGACAGGAGGTATTTTCATCCATATAAAAAATATGATGATACAATTATGCCTGAAATTTCTTGGAAAAGATGTGTATTTTTTTATCAACAGAAAAATGCAAGAGTTGCAAAGCAAAGGTCAGTAGCAAAATGTGGGCTTAAGAATATAATGAAGAAGAAACAAGTTCAGGAGATCATGCAACAACAATAGGAATGTAAAGAAAACCTGTGGGATTGGGTTAAAAATGGATCATCTAGGCGGGCAGCAACTCTTGTGCTCTATGACCATATTTCTTTCCCATGTGGTCAGAAATTCAGAAGGAGTTCCAAAGGCTGCTCGTGATATCTCATGTAATGAATAGGTCAAAGGACAGGAGAAGCCTTTTCAATTCTGCACCTCATTGTAGTCATTGCGCCATGAAAGACTTTGATGAAAGATGGAAAGTTTCAATTGTTCTGTAAAGACTGAAAAAGGTCTCTGCAGGCATTCCAAATGAATAGAACTGAGGGAAATCATAAGTCTGCTAAAGAGAAGATTGCAAACTCCAAATCCTTGCTAAGGAACAATTCAAAGTACAACTTGACCCTGCGCGATATAAATATTCTCTTTTCTGTTTCTTTTCCTACCTGGCTAATTATGTATCACCTTGCAAATTGACATGTTAGAAGCAAAAATCTACTGTGATTTTCTAAAATACTTGTGAAGAGAATATGAATATGAAGCTAGGAGTCTGTGTCCTTCTTTATAAAATGCAATGATATTGTGTTCCTTTTTTTCAATATCCAGACATCAAGAAGATATGACCAGTGTACAGAGAATTCAATTTAGTTTTGACTAATTGGATGTGATAACAAACTTTCGTGTTGAAAGATAAAAAAGATTCTCCTCAATATATTGAAAGCAATGTAAAGGCAATGAAAGTAAGAAATGAAATACATTCACACTGAGAAAGATATCCAGTTATAATTTATTTAAAAATTAAGGAGTTTCATTAAGTAAAGCACTGTTTGGCCCTGTAAACTGGGGTCAAAATAGTCCACACTTTTAGAAAGTGTTCTTAAGTCCTCTTATCTTAACGGAAAAGACAGAAAATTTTATCATAGGCCTATCCTGTTCCTTTTTCTTTCATTGTTTTTCCTTTTAAACAGAATTTTGTTATTTGTAATTTAAAATAATTTATTTTAAGATCATTTCTTTCAACGTAGGTAGATCCAGAAAAATTCTTTCAAATTGCATTACTGACCTGGTACAATTCATGGTGGTCTTGTTTGTAAAACAGATGGCCCTTCAGATTTCTGCTGGATCACTAAATGCAGAATAAAGATGAGACAAAAGTCAAATACCTGCATAGCCAACAGAGCACACATGATTTCTTTTGAATATCTAAAGGGAAAGCATGTGGTAAGTGTCATTAGGGTAAAGAAATGCTCTAGAGTTGATTTGCAAATAAGGCATTTTTAGATATAGGTACTGCCTTTAGTTTTGGCAATATCCCAAATATTTTTTTCAGTTCTTAAAAATTTTATTGCCAGTTGGATTAATTTTGTTAATCTTCCAAGCATGGGAAATGAAAAGCAGATGAATCCATGATGTGCCCAATTATCTACTCCTTAAATAGCTCTATTAGTTGAAATAATAGCCAGGAATACTTGATGACTGTTATGTTGAAGCTGTTTCTTTATGAGGAAAAGATGACACACTGGGACAACTTTTCTTCCCCAAATGAGACTTCCAAACTTGAATGTGGGTCTAGAGAATTGTTCAGTAGCTGTGGCTTTTGCGTAGTGAAGAGGATAACACAGGCTTTTGAATTATACTGGATGGAACTATGGTAATTGGACTAAAAAAGGTCAAGATTTTAAAATAAAGTCTTTTGAATTTCTGTACCATTCCTAAAAGTTCTTTCTGCCATGTTTCTTGTTTGAAGTTTAACTACAGATAATGTTGCCACACTCTCACTGTCAACTTGTATGACTTTAGAGTGGCAAAAACCAATGCCAAATTAGCCTCTATACAGTGTTCAGCACTACACTGGCTACCAGATTGGAAATTATTATGGAAATTACCAAACAAGCATTATGGAAACTAGAATTCTTAAAGGCTGGCACTCTTTTTCAAAAATGTTTGTCAACTGATGAGTGTGCAAAATTCAGATTATTGCTCTTATTCTGTAAAGTGGCAAAATAACAGAAGGAGAAGCAGCTGGAAGAGGAGGAACAACAGCAGGAGGGATCATAAAAACACCAGTTTGGGGGTGATTTACACCCTGTTCTCTGGCTCCAACATACTACTAATTGCAGAAGGGACTTAAAAGGAGAGCATGAGCATGGCAAGAGCATTGGGAAGCATTAAGCCATGACCATATGTAGAAATGTTTTGAATTGACAGGTGATCCAAAACCATATTTTTATAATGATCCTCATGGGTGCCTGTTCTTAGCCATGTCTTTTTGCAACAGTTCAGACTGTTCTTAGCTTGGTAAGATTGGGATATATGTAAATGACACCTTACTGTAATTAGAAGTCATAATTATCTGGGGCAAAGAAATCTTGACAACTTATTATTAATTTTGGGACACGAGGAATCTCTATTTACCTTTTTAGCATATAAAGTATGGGAAATGAGTTTTCATTGCTTGTAGGATATGCTATTCTTTTGGATTAATAGCAAAAATAAGTGATTTGCAGAGTAGAAAAATTATTCTGTGTGTGAAGGTACTTTTTTAACCTAACCTCTGTTGTACTTCATTTGTATTTAAGCCTATAATGCAGTAGAAGGTGGAGATTGTAGTAAGATCTTTCTACCTTGATGGAGTATACTGAAATATAATGAGGTCAGATGGTCTCAGCATTTGCTTTTGGGGCCACTGCTACCTTGGAGAGCTGTGAAGATGTGTCCAAGTGTCTGTAGTCATGTTCACTTCAGCTTGGGTTTGTCATCCTCACAGAAGAACCTGCTTTAAAAAGAACTGGCTTAGCATCAAGGTCATCCAGGCTTTACGTGAGCTTAGTCTCAGCATTGCTATAACCTCTAAGGATTTTGTGTCTGAAGTTGATGTCAGAATTTTACTGCTCAGACCATGCACTCAGCTTATCTGTAGTGTCCAGGATACTGCAAAAATCTGTAGTGCCAAAAATCTGTTCCTTCTTGGGGATTTTAACAATTCTTATGATGATAATCATAGGTAATAGGTAATTGATATTGTATAGGCCTTTCTCTTGCTTTTGCCTTTATTTCTCTATGAAAGACAGTGTCCATTCTGTACTAATTCTTACCCAATTTAAATTTCACCCAGATGTCTACCCAAAAGCACACCACTCAGAACAGCCTCCAGGGCACTCCAGACAATGAAGATGTATGAGCTCCTCAAACTCTGCTCGTCCTTGAGTGCTCCTAAGAAAAATTCAGCTGTGCTTACAGATTTGGTTGTGTCATACAGCCTTCCACTTCTGGAGTGTTTGAGGTGCTAAGGGGGAGACTGGTAGGAGGAGGAGAAAAAAGATGTGAAGGAGATAGGTGAGAAGACTGTTTGAACTCTGTAAGAAAAAAGGACAGGAGTCCACATATGTTGGAGAAAGCATATCAGGTGTTTGAAAGAAAAATTCTATAGCAAGCAGTCAGCTTAGCTAACTGGAAAAGGCTGGCAGAATATTTGTTCACATGGCCTGAAGCCAAATGATTTTCTGGCACACCACTGAGGATAGGATTTAATGGTCCTTTAGATAACATGTAAATGTAATTTATTTATTACAAACATAATAAATTTTAAAGAGACTAGAAAGCAGAAATACACAAACACATAAAGTGTGAGTTTTTTCTATCTTGAAGTATTTATCTGAAAGCAATAAAGAAAAAAATAATCAAGGTAAGATAGAAAGGCATGGGAATATCTGCCTTTCTTGGCAGCCAATGCTTCTATCAAGGAATGTGGAGGCAGCAGTGAGAAATGAACCAGATTCACTCAGCAGTAGATCCATGCTTGGACACTAGCAATTTCTGTCACTTGATATATGACTTTAGAGACAGAGGTGGAGCATGAACTATCTGGAGCAGTCTGGAAGACATACTTAAAAAAAAAATAAAAAGAAGAAAGAAGAAGCAGTCCCTGAAAAGTCTGTTCCCAGGCACTGAAGTTTCTTACAAAGTCTCTCTAGACTCAGGTAAGCAAGGAGCCATCTTTCATAAGCTGCAGAGCAGAGCAGTTCCTGTGGATATAGGCTGCAGGCTTGGCACAAGTGATGGAGGAACAGGAAGGAATATGCAGATTTTGCTGTGAAAATCAGAAACTACTAAGGACAAACTGTTCAGGGAAACATGCAATCATGCAAAACCTCTTTCTTTGTTTGAAACCACAACACATATAAAAGAAATAAAATAAAAATCATGGGGTTGCTGCTCTTCTTGATTACTTTTTTCTGATTCAGGCATTGAGGTGTGAGTGCCTGATCACCATACAGACTTTATCAAACAAATAACCTGCCTCAGATCTAGGGTTGCTTCTTTACCGACTGGAGATTGTTATATTATTATAATTATATATATCTATATTATGTGTTTATACTTCAATTAAATATTCATGTGTAGCTGCTTGGCTCTGCAGGAGTTAATGCACTGTGTAGAAATTTGTTTCATGTTTGTTTCCATGGTTTGGAACTGTGGATATAGCATTCACAGTGTGTCCCATGAGTCAGAATAGTCTACTGTACAGCTCAGACATAATCTGCATTTTTTTCACAGCAACAACTGATAGAGAAGGCTATTTTTGCTTGAGAATTGAACTCAGATATGTCTCTGAGCAAGAGGAGTGGTTTTTTTTTTTTTCCCTTTCTCACTTGAAGTTAATTACTGGCATAGCCACATGCATGAATTGACTGTGACAGCCAATAATACCTTCAACATCTAATGAATGAATAGAAGAGTTTACTTTGGTACATTTTTAAAGGGCATTACATGGCATTTAAGCATGTTTTCATAAGACAGAATTTTACTTGAATTATTAGTTTTCTTTTATGCTTTAAAATGTCTGTGCTCTTCAGCTGACATTACTTTATGGATTTCTTTATATTAAACATTTTATGTTGTATGAGTATTATAATCTTCTGAAATACATTTCAAGTGGTCAGTATTTAGCTGATCCATGTTGGAGTCAAGCACATTAAGTCATTCAGAGGCCTGTACCGTAGAGAGCTGTTTCTAGGTCATAGAGTTTTATTGTCTACAATCACAAAATGTGGTGTGGTTGGCAAGCCCTGCATTGGTTTTTGAAATTACTGTGCTACCAGTATGTTCCAATCAATGAGAACCTCTGAGCCATGAACTTTATTGATTTGTATGCTCCTGGGTAACATGAATGGCCTTCTTTAAGTCTTCCAATTTCACTATCAAGATTTTTTTTTTTTTCTGAAAACACAGCTTAAAAGAATGACGGGTTTATTCATGCAGTTTCTTTGTCACCCAACTCTTACTGAGCCTGAAACAAAAGCAAGCGCTGCAATAGGAATAGAAATCAAACCATAACCATACTTTTGATTTTGAAACCTTTGGTAAGGACACTTTCACCATAGTTTCTGACTATTGTAAATATGTAACATCACATTCAACCTCTTCAACCCATTTTGGGTTAAATTCTTTGGAATTTATATAATGTTTTCATTACTTTAAACCAAGGAAGTGACAAAACCAAAATTCTAGTTATCCTATTTTGTTTCTTTATTAAAAGTGTTTGAATAGCAAATTTCAACTTCATAGCTCAAGTCTCATCAGTAATGCCAAAGACGGGAACCATGGCTATCTGTGGAATTAGTAACTTAGTGTTCTGTATACATGATTCAGTGAATTTTCCTTCTCCATTTGCTAAACATTCAATATTGAAGTAACAGCTCTGTAAGGAGTAAAATATAACCAGAAATACCATCTGGATTGTGTCTGTATCAGAGTGATGGAAGTGTCTTTAAATAAATATTTGATTCATGCTGAGCAGGAAAGAAGTAGAAAAGAAAGTAATGGAATGGCTCTTTTTTTTTTTTTAAGAAAAATCTCATAGCTGCTAAAACTTAATTATTTTAGATATTTTCAGTCCTGAAATCTGGCTGATAAGGAATTACTGGAAGAGAAAGTGAGTGAATTAGCTTCCAGAGTGCCATGCTTCACAGATCTGTGTGTATGCAACTGTGCTGCTTCAGAGGTTCACATTGATTCATTTAGAAAAAATCTGGAGATAGATACACATATAAATAGATGTATCCAGGAGGACTTGCTGAAGGTCACAGAAAGTTTGTGACAGAGCAAGGAATTAAACTAGCCATTTCCCTTAATTCCAGATCAGGGCTGTAATCATGAACTGCCTTTGCTTCCAGGAATCAAATCATTGCCTGCCTCTGCCAGAGATTTTCTGCATCACAAGTTGGTTAATAAATTTGGCCCTGGTCCACAGAATTTATGTGTACATGTGAAGCTGTGATCATCAAAATGCCTGCCTCAACACCAACAGTCATCAAAACATTTAACAGGGAACCAAAAGTTCGGCTTCTGTGTAGGCAGAATTATCTTAGGCAATTTCAAGCCGAGCAGCTACGTGATTATCTCATGTCAAATCCAAACACTGATCATTAAATTAGGTTTTCTTCTCACTAATCCCCTACAGGCCCTATCTGAAGGCATGTTCTCAACACACCTATCAAACACTTTCTGGATGAGATCCACACCTAGCATTCTAATGATAGCCAGTTTTATTTTTAAGAAAGGTGGTAACTGCCACTTGCTCTGTTCATTAATTCTCTTAAGTAATTGTTCCATTGCTCAGCATTGCAAAAAAATCCTATTTCTAGTCTGGGAATAAAACAGTGCTATGCCCATTTACTGCTATAGCTTAGTATAAATTCTTCAATCAAATTCAGTCTTGCTATATTTTTGCTTTATGCTGTAAAAAGGAGAACAGAGACTCAGTTTGCATTGAATTATTTAAGGTGCTTTAAGTGATGGGTTTAAACAAATTTTGGCAGTGATTTTAGGTCTGAAAACTACTTGCTACAAGATGTGTAAGGCAGCATGTATAGATAAGTTTTTAAATTGTCTATAACTGTAGACTTGAAGTAATGCCGCAGATATAGGTGATTTTCTATAGACTTTGGATAAGAGATATTTAAAATTTTCCTCAATTATGCCATGTTTTTTCAAGTCCTTTAATACCATTTTCCAGTTCAAATGATAGCTGTTCTCATTTTCATGTCTGTCTTTGATTTTTGAGCTCTTATACATATTAGCTTTGCTTCCATTGCTCTTAAAGTTTATCTGTTAGATTTCATTCTAAAATTAAAATTTAAAATATAAAATTATCTTCCATACTCTCATTAGTATTTTACCTACATGATTCTCATTTCAAATGACTTTTGTGAATATTTTAATTTGGAAACACAAATCTACCTAGAAAAGTTTTCACATGTACTTCTCTGTTCTTGAACATTTTTTTCCCAGCGGTTTATTTCAGCATATATATCTGTTTTTTATATATATTCTTTATATATCTCTACCTAATACCCACACCTGTTTGTGGACCAAGTGCGTACTTTAGAAACATGAATACACAGAGCCAAGTTTCTTTAAACCTCACAAGTGACTCAGCCAAGCGAGTAGAGTTCTCCTAGATCTTCATTATCTGAAGTGCACAGAAGTGGAGTGGCGTTTATGTGAGGTAACATATGGTGTTGGCATGAGCTACACTGATTGTACTGACAGCAGACAAAATTAAAAATTCAGGAACCTGGGCTAATCAATTCACTGGTCTGTAAATTACATGATACCGTGATGAATTTTTTCCTTGCATAATATATGGTTGCACTTTCTCTTCTCTGTTGAATCTTCCTATTAGAATCAGTTATTTTGACAGCCAGAAGCAATTGCTGAAGTGCAACTCCTGTATTGATAGTACTGTCTCCCTTTTTTATCATAACATACAGAACACTTGCATTTTCTTTAATGTGATTACTACAATTACATATTCTAGAGGATATACATTGGCCATCAACTACCTGGAAAATGTCTATTACTGGGTAAAGGATAAGGCCCAGATGTGAAATAGACTTTTTCCTTACTTTTTTGTGGGTTTTTTTGGCTTACTGACAGATAATCACCCACAAAACATCTAAAGCATCCAAAGTTCCCCAACAATGCCAGTGTACCCAGTATATAGGGAGACATCCATTTGGAAAAATGCTGCTCAACATGGAATTATGTTGTATTCTTTCGTAAATAACTGTCCTGTATTGATTAAAGTCAGCTATGTGTAGTCACTGAAGTCCTATTAGGTACCGTGCTTCTTGAAATCCAGTAACCTGAATCCTGAACATCTCTTTTGTCCCTTATTCATCACATCACAATTAAGACTAGCTTGTCTCCTAAACAAGGAGTCTGTGTCCTACTGCCTTCTGTGTTCAGTGGTGTCAGAGTCCTGTACTGTTTGACTGGGTTTTTTTAAATATTTCACACAAGGAGAGCTTAATGTTGAACATCAGATTTACTTGTGTGAAGATAGTTGGCATTACATGTGATTTTGACATAAGAAAGAAATCACAACAAAACGTAAGAGAGGGATTGAAATATACAGCTGAACCACAAAACAAACATGATTCCCATTACTGATCCCTGTATCCTCACCAACGTGTCACGACACCAGGTGTCCCCAGTTGCTGTGAAGGAGCATGTGTGTAAAAGCCATCTCAAGCCCATTTCTCTGTTTTAAGTTCCTTTCATTAGCTGTGCAGCTTTTATAATTTTTGCTGGGTTGATCCATTTTATAGTGGTCTGGCTAGCTCAGAAAGCATTGCTGTCTCCTAATTATCGTGGGGAATGCTGTTTACAGCCTGCAGACACACTGGTACAATGGGTATCTGCCAGAAAGGTCCTGTCCCTGCCATGTTGAGATGGGTTCAGTTTTCTCTACAGTGACTGGTGACCACTCCTTACCTCCTTCCCTGAGCTCATCTTCCTTGCCCTCCTCCTCTCAGTCTTCTGTTGTGGTGGTGGTGGTGTGTTGGTTGTCACCAGTGGAGAGACCCAGGCTCTTCAAAAGCTGAATCAGACTTACTCGGGATGATTCTCCCTTTTAAGTTGCCCCTGTCTCTCCTCTGACTACAGAGGGGCTCAACAACTGAGCAAACAGTCTTGGCACTTTTCAACAATTACTTAAGCAGAATTAACCCAGGCCAATCTATGTACCCCCAGATCATATCCTGCCACTGGAGAGCTGTCTGATAGCTGTAAAGCCATTTTTTAAAAGAAAATAAAAAATTTTTTTTCCCTCTACATTACAATCGCTCTGACCAGTTTATTACACACTTTGTTCTGCTAACAGTACATTATAGCTGGCTATCCCAAGAAATGGTGTGTAAAATCCCACTGTGGGGATTTGATCAATCACTATACTTTTAGTTTGTTAGACATATATGTCTGTTCATGCATATATACATGTTCATTCTGCAGGTATGGGCATGTTCACTGTGTATGTGAGTGCTGAACAATTTGTGTGGATGGTAGATTATGGAAATATCATAGAATTACATCACAAGATGCTTTGCACATTATGCTACACTGTAAGAAATGTGTGAGCAGCATAGGGATTTTCATCTCTCTCTGCATTGAAATAGATGCATATTTTATTTGGTACTTTTCCTGGATTATTCACTTAAACAATAGTCAAAATCTGCAGGCACTTTTTGGTTGCCTACTAAGTATGAAGAAGCTGATTGGTGTGAACTCAGTTTTGCTCCAAACATAAGGAGCTCTAGTCAACTGGACGTTGTTAATATAAAATCCATAAGTATTATAACAAGCAGAAGAAGATTGTTGATTTTTTATTCTGTTCTTTCATACCACATTTCAAAATGTGGTATGTGCAAAATGTGCATTTCAAAATTTTTACTTCCTGCTTATGTAACAACAAAAAATTCTTGTTCTGTTCATTCCCTCCATCCAAATGTATTTAACAGCATAACAACAGGAGAACGACCTCTTTGTATGTACTGGAAATGGCATCATCAATAAAATTAATATTGATGAAGTCCTTAACTGATTCTGATTATGTTAAATAGAACTATAAACTTTTTCTGCATACATCTTTTTATCAGTCACTAAAATTATTGTAAAATATCACACATTTCACATTGTAGAAGTAAGAAGTCATGAGTAAACATTATTTTGTTTGAAGTTATTATCTTCTATAAAAAACAGTAAAACAGACAAAACATCAACAGACAAAATCTTCTCAAATTCTATTATTTATGCTTATATATAAAATCTTGTTTTCTCAAGTGATGTGGCTTGACAAAATGAGTTGCCATGGTAGTATAAATATAACTTCTCATAAACACCTTTATCATATTTTATGTCCTGCAAAATTTTCATTTCCGAACATTTTTAAATCGTGAAAGTATGAAATTATGGAATTGCATTCATATTAGTTACACAGGTGGCTTTTCAAATTTATTTGAAGATATTTTCTGGTACAAGTACATGATTATTTTAACATTAGTGGCTTCCAAAGTGCCCACATGTGAAACAGTCCAGATATTAGGTTCACACTTCTAATGAATAACCATTTTTATCTTTGTAGTTCATGCCCATTTATGTCTCTCTGGGTACAAAACCCCCCTGCATGTATAATCCTGATAACAAGTAGTCCTTTCTAGTTTCCTAGATCTCACTGGGACTTATTTTTTCCTTCTTGCATTTCTGTGTAGTTGGCAGTCTTATCATGCCAACAAAGGTCTCTTGATATATGACATATTTATTCAAAAATTAGCCACAGATGCTTTCAGAGATTTTGCCATTCAACACCTGGCTGTGCGAAGCGTGATCATTCCATGAGGTGCTGGGAATTTGGAGTGCTGTAAGTCACGGCAAATCCTCCTGGCCCTTTGCAGACAAACCCACACTCACTTTCCGTGTGCTCGGAGCTGGCTGAAGGCCAGCCTGCTCCAGCCTGAAAGCTCTGCATCTTTGTTAGCACCCTGCTGTACTCTCATTAGGGTTACTAAAGTAGCTGGAGCTCACATCCTTCAGGTCAGGATTGGCTGGCATCTCTCCAGCTTGGAACTTGGGTAAAAGAATGTCTCAAAACCCATGGGTTTTGAGGAAAATTCTGAGAAGTGGAGTTTTCATATGAAACAAATACATTAAAAAAATGTAAAAGCTCAAACCCCAACAAAAACAAAGTAAGAAATCCAAAGGCTAAATTTATATCTGATTTATGTCCAATTGTTATTTCAATGCAGTCATGATTTAAATAATAAGTAAAAAAAACTTGTCTAATTCAATATAGATGTTAGAAACCACTGCATATATTAATATTAGGGTCAGTTTACAACTAAGGCTAAGCATGTCAAATTTTTCCAATTCAGTCCAGGGATTTATAATACTGAATTTTGTTTATTAATGTACAATGCTTGTAATGTGCTTTTTTGCAATACCCAGGTAACTAGAATGACCTGTTTGGAGCAGGTAGACACACCTTGGGGGATTTGCACAGTTTGAAGCAGCAGCTGTTGGCCAGCTGTGGTACCTGACAGCATCTCAAACAGCACATACATAGCTGAGGAAGAGAAAGGATCCTTCTGGACATAGCCAATGTCTATGAAAGTCTAGCCTTAGGAAAGAAAAAGGAAATACTTAAGTGAAATCAGCTAAAAGCTTTTCAGAAAGAGTTCAGCTGTTTAGAAAATCAACCCCTTGCCCAGTGTGCTGCCAAGTTTATAGTCCATGCTGTTTGCAAGATAAATCTGGAAGTGAAACTTTAAAAACTGAAAGCATCTCAAAACTCTTCTATGCCTTCTTGATTTTATTTTGCACAAATCTGTGGTGGGCTGTTCCTGGCTTTACTCCAGATGCCCACCAAAGTTTCTCAGCAGTTAGAAACATACTACCAGGGTATGACTGAGGGTTCCGGGCTGCTGCTCATCTCAAAATCCACTGGGATATAGGCCACTGCAGGCATCACAAACACAGTTCTTAGTCTGTCCCACTTATATTTCTTTAGGTTATGTGGAATAATTTGAGATTCATGAGTTGAAAAAAATATTTCAGTAATGACCAGGCCTCTAGTCTAGTGATTAGGATGGCTTGCTAGGAGTTAGATGTCTTAGTTCGTGCTGTGGTGCACATTTCATCATTTTATCCAGGAATTGTAAAAGAAAGGCTCTGTACTTTTATGTAAGGATATGGGAACTTATATCTTCCTTCATTTCCTCCCCAACTATTTACAACAAACCACAGTCCTTTTTCTCCCTGATTAAATTAGTCTATAGGTGAATGGCCTTCTGATGTGTCTAACACTCGGTCAGCAGAGAGGAGAATTTCCTGTTACCAGCTCTTTCTTGTGTTACAGCATGAAATAAATCTGAGGCACATCAATCACTTGAATCATTATGTTTAATCCTTTTAGCTGACAATGAATTAAACTCCACATAATTGATAGAATTAATAAAAAACAACCCACTGAAGAGAAATACTTTTAAGGTCACTTGAAATTTTTGTGTATTGATAAACACAAAATGATATTTGGCTCAAGAAACATATTAATTTCTGTTACTGTGCTAGTTGTTATGACTCCTTTTTTAAAGCTGCTCTCTCTCCCTCCAGAGATTTTGCATAAGAAATTTCCTGACATCAGCCAATGACCTAAAACTTATGACTAAAATGTCACTGTAACACTCTTGTATTGTGGAAGACGTAGTTTCTAGTTGTGTGTTCACTGTTAAATCAGGAATATGTAGACACAAGTGAAACCCTACTTTCCCAAGTCCCATGATACTGAAGCATGTTTTTATCTCTCAGTGAAATTCCTCACTGTTACAATGCTCTTAAAATCCAGCCATTTTCATAAACATTCTGACCATTTCATGATACAGAACAGGGGTACTTGAGTTTGGCTTAGTATGTAGATCATAGCAGAAATGAGATGTCTGTATGTATACATGCATACAAATACATAACTGTACAGAGAAACTGTATATATTTTTGCAACACAAGGTCCATTTAGTATTTTCAGACATTAAATATTTGCTGTAGGGTACTGTTTTCCTGAAGAATGTTTCTTGGCAACACTTTGCCCTTTCTTGTCTTCCTTTGACAGCATTTCCCATACAGAAGATAGCCTGCTTGACTTACATTATCCTTGAACCCCTTGTTGCCTACTTGACATTAATTTCTGTAACCAAGGCAATATCCCAAGTGAAGTTAAAAATCAAATCCATGAGAATAGCCTTATCTAGATTGATTCCCTCTTCAGACTGCATACTAAGCAGTCGCACAGAGCTTCCAAATTTATAATAGATGATAAAATTCTTCTCCTTTTGATCCCAAAGGAAGAAAGTGGAACCCTTCTTTTCCTTGCTTTTAGCATTTCATTACAATCTATATTGGTTTCTTATAAGTTTTGTCCTTCAATTTATCTGGTTCTGCTGAATATTTCAGTAAATCAAATACTTTGGGCTTCTTCAGAAACAAAAGGGAAGATAAATCTTGTCATTATCTGTCCTGTTTTCTAGAATGCACTGAACTGTGTGTTCCAGAAAAAAATGCCAAGTTCTTTGACATTTTATTGATGTTTAGGTATACAATTCCCATTATTGAAATAGCTGGACATATCATAATGTTTAGCTCTTGTCTTTTCATAGAGCTTTCCATGATGCAAGTTAGCAAGAATTCTAATGACTTTAGAATGGAAAACTGAAAAACAGAGAGATTAAAGGCTTGCTTCAGGAAGCTTACCACTTCAGAAGGCAGTAACCCAAGGGTAAGGCAATCTAATTTGAGTTTAGTTATTTAAAAGTTCAGTATTGTGTCTAGACTGGTTGCCTAGGAGGCATGTCCAATGGAGAGGACAAGTCATCATTTCATCCTACACTATTGCTTTATTTCCCAAAAGAAGGAGGGCCTTCTTTTTTCTTTCCTTTTCCATACTCTGTGGGAAGTAGATCCTTAGGCAGTGGATGCCTAATTTTTCAATAGCTAAAATAAGTAGGTGGAGTACAGTTGCTAATTATTTTGAAATATTTCTTGTTCTTATGGGGAGCGTTCTTTGGGTAAAAATTTGTGGCATTTGTCTAAAGGCAGTATTTTGTTCAGATTTGATTGAATAGGAGCCACTGCTGCATTTTTAATGCATTTTTTTTCACAATGGGGCCAAACAAAGAACAATTACTGTGATTCATATGACAACAAAACTGAACCAAGGACCTGGAAATACGATCTTGATAAAATTTAGTTAAAATATTTTTACCACTAGGGTCTTATGAACCTTTTCCTACTGAAGAGAAAAGAAATGTATTTACATCTACTCATCTCTATCTAAAAGAAAGAAATAACTGAATGTGATAAGTATAATTTGTAAAAAGACACAAGAAAGGATGGTTGGGAAGAAAGGGAAATCCCTAAGTTTATTAAAGCTCTTAAACTTCCAATACAATCCCTGTCTTTAAACACTTAAACATTATCTATATCAGCTTTCTTAGCTCATCTATTTATTGATTGTGCCCACAAAAGATAAAGAGTGAGTTCATCTTTTAAAAGAAACATTAAAAGATGGCTCCATATGACACATGAATGCAAGAACTATTGGGCTGAAATGTTGTGGCCAACACTGAAAGATCCTTGAACGTGTTTTTATCCTTGCTTATGCCCCCTATGTCATGATATCCTTTGTGTATAGTGTTTACATTATTCTTATTCTGTTAGATATTAAAAGTGTGCATCTAAAACATGCTTTTGTGGTACTGATATAATTTTGTCTAACAGAATTGGAAATGAAGGACACAAGTCTTAATAGGCCAATCCAGATAACTGCATAGTGACTTCCCAGAATATCCTACAGCCTTCTCCAGAAGTTTGTTACTTGGAACAGAAGTAACCAATTTCTGGAGGTTTGTTACTTCAGCTCATTACTCTGCTACTAATGGCTTCTGAAACTGAAGTTCTTCATGCATATGCCACTATCTTTGAGCACAACTTTATTTGAAGTCCATATTCTTTGTGACCTGTCCTGAAATACTTTAAAAAATATCCATCATGGCTCTTACGGAGGGTGAAAAGCACCAAAGGTTAAGGCAACTGTACTTGTCTTTTGTATAAGGTTAGTTAAGCACAAGTGCAAAATGAAAAGTTACTTTACTGTAATTGCTAAAATATGGCATTGTACAAAAAGCTTAATTTCCCATGAAGCTTAAGTAACACTATCACATAAATGGCATTATAGTGTAATGCTTGTTTCTATTATTTAATAAAATGCAGCATGCTGTAGAACTTCTGATACATAACTCTATATTTGTTCTTCATAGGAGCTATTCATGGTGCTCTGAGAACAGGCAATGCGGGTAGTTTGCAAATCAGGAAATGCAAATGCTTCCAGCAAAAGTGCTGTGAATAATAATGCTGTGAAATGAAAAAAATTTACAGGTTGACTCCTGAACAAACTTCTAGTTGCTGAGAAAAATTTTCTCCAATCCAAAATGTGGAGTCATCCAGAGGACTTATTTTCCTTCCACACAGATGTATATGATGTAAGTGTGCTTGAGTAAGTGTAAAACTGTTTGAATGAAGAGGCAATTACATCCTCAGGAATCTCCTCAGGAAAATGTTACATTCTCCAGGACTTGGTAGTATTGAAAATGGGAACAGATTACACAGAAGTGTTTTATCTGGGGGAAAAAAAAGCCCCAAACCAACAAAATCAAAACAGCAAGCAACAAACAACAAATAACAAATCCCTTCCCGTCCCCCCATCCCCCCTCCCAATTACTATTAGGCATATAGGTTTCAAAAAACATTTAAGATAAAAAGTGTCATCTGTTGTGTGCTAGTCATCAAGTCCTAGTAGGCATCATTATCATTAATCCACATTTAGATAAATTAGGAAGGCAAAAGGAGTCCAAAGCCACAGAGATAGATTGGCCGCTTACACTGATTTATTAATAATTCACCAATATTTTGCTAACTCTGGGTGTACTTGGACAACAGAGAAGGACAGTATAAAGCAGCTTTTTCACATGGGATTTAATTCTTTAGGATAAACAAGAAAAAATCTGTTGAGTGCCTCATGTCAGTGAATTTGCTGAAATAGCACTTTACCCTTAGCATTGCACACTGACTTAGGTTGATCCCCCATATGACCTTTATTTGCTGAATGACCTTTTTTCTTTTTATCAATAATCATATTCAAGTTAATTATCTGCTTGATAGTCCTTCACCAGAGCTTTACTCTCATTTTGTGCTAATTTTCCATAAATTACCTCAGAAAAAAACCCCAGACCATTCAATAACAAAGAACAGATTGTAAAAGTGCACTTTTGACATAATTTGTAGTGGTGTACTTCTTATGAGGTTGAGAGATAAACATTGGCTGTGTCAGGTATCAGTCCCAAAATTATCAGGTGCATTCCAGGTCCCTAGAGGACCCTTTGGTCTCTGCACTGAAGCATTATGTTGGACAAAATATGGCATGTCATGCTTCTGTCTTCAGGGTTTGATGTTCTACATAATGCTACAGTTGCATGACCCTTTTGTCATTTCCGAGCAGAAATATTTCAGTATCCTATAGGGGAAGCAGGCTTCTCAATTTTACACTAATTAGGCTTGACAGCTTTGTATTTCCAAGTTGCTTGAATTGTTTTTCCAAGGTAATTCCTTTTGTTTTGCCAGCTATTTGCTGTAAACATTTATGTGCTTGTTTATGGTAATTAATATCTCTCATTTCCTTGCTCCATTAAATGAAGGTGCAATAGAATTATTATGGTTGTTAGAGGATTTCCAGAATGTTACAAGAAGAAGGAGATACTGTTGTCCTCATTTATATAGATTTAGTGCACTTGCATATGTCTGCTGTTTAGTTATTTTCTAATGTAATAAGAATTTATTTTCTCAATTTAAACATGTGACTTACCCAAGGCACCTAGTTTAAATGAAATATCTGTCTCAAAGCTCTTCTTTTCTCTTCGACAGACCTTGCAATTACTAGAACACATTTATTTTTTTGCGGTGCATTGCAGACATGTTTTGTCATGCTTTTTGGGGCATTCATTTTGCACCACATATAAGACTAGTGTCTCTGTCCAGAAAATAGCAACATACTGCAGGAGTAGGTATAGATAGATAACTATTACTGTGATTACCATTAATTGACAAGAAGAAAATTTCAATGGCATCTTTCAAGTGAAAATTCTTCAAAAGTTCTGGAATTTTTGAAACAGTATAAAATTTGCTGTGGTAGAAGAAAGCTTTAAAAAATAAATTTTCAATATGTAGGTTACAGCATTTTTTTTTTTTAAGAAAACGTAGCTTTTAATAGAAGTTACATTATTTGCAAAAAAGGATAGTTTGACTTACAGACATCCTTTAGAGGATTTCAGATGCATAGTAAAACAATCCTTCTAAATACATGTTCCATGCGTAGCAACTGGAGATCAGTTGATGCTTTTGGAAGTCTCTAAAGGGAAACTTGTCTGCCCAAGGAAGCCTTCAGAACATCATTAGCACTTCTTAAGGCCCATTAAGAGCTAATTATTTGAAGACACGGCCAACATTAAAACTTTGACCAACCGGCTTCCAACCACATACAGAATCCTCTCAAAAATTTTAACAAAGGCCGTGATGGAATGTTGGGATTTATGAGCTTTAGAAGAGCACAAAAATGTTTTGTAGGATTAGAACATAATGGAAATTATTGATGATAAAAGATCTTGTACTGTGCAAAATAGAAAACAGGACTCAGCCACACTTGGAAGTTCATTGAAATAAATATGCTAAAAGACTCTATAATATTTTGTTATATACTTCAGTGTTGTTTTATTCATGTGAACCTAGTTTCAAATAGCTATGTTAAAATGGAATATCTGTTTTTAAAACACTATTTCAAAAACATGTCAGTCTTCAAATGTAGAAAAATCTTAAGACTAATCCACTATTTTTTGTTTTCCTTTAACAAGGCAGGTCTGGTCAATGATAAAAAATTATATACCTATCTTTTTAAAGACATGTTTTAGCCTAAATAAGTATAGGAGCATATTGTTTTTCTGAAGCACAAACAGTGGTACAACTTTACTCTGTTTTTTCCCACTCTTCGTGTTTAACAAGTGTATATGCAATGTTTTTTTTTTAAATATATACTAAATTGCAGGTCTGAAAACATTGAAAAATTCAAATACATTTTATTTTATATTTTATTTTACTGAAATTCTTATCAATTAAAATGTATTGAAAATACCTAGGGGAAATGGGATCTGCCCTATAGTAACTACAAGTACTGTCTCTGATAGCTAGGTGTTAAGATATTTTTTACAAACTTTCTGAAGCTAATTTTGCAATATATACTCTTAAAAAACTATGAAACACTAAAATATAGCCAGCATATCTGTCTAAGTTCCAAGTAGTATTTATTATTGCAGTGATTCTTTGATTTGTTCGTCTTTGGTGATTAAAATTTACACCACTGAACACTCTTACTCATTTGTTGCAGCATATGTTTATTTTTTACTTGTATTCAGGTAATTGTTAATTTCTCAATTAACATTACCCAGAATTTTGAAATGCCCAGCCATGATGAAGATGCTAACAATAGCAGGTGTAAACCAGTAATTATCAGCAATCATAAAGCAAGCAAGCTAAGTCATTAAAAATCATATCCCATGTCTGAAATAAAACAAAATGTAGTGGGCACACTGTGGTATTTTACCATTCTTAAACACAGCGAGACTATATAAATACAGGTGCTTGCTCGAAACTTGTAAGTGCCAACAAGCTAAGTTCTGAAGTAATTTAGAATTTAATTAATGTGAGAAGCTGAACAAAACAAATCCCTTAACAAGGCCAGTACATGAAGGCTTACCTTTTTAAAAACTACTGGATAAAAAAAGAAAATCCATTTCACGAAGGAGAGATCATTCTGCAGAAATTGCAGCTTGGTTACGGTATTAATGGCAGTTAAAAGATATGAAAACAGGGCAGATAATAAATATACTATTTTAAAAGTTATTTGGTCTCTTGAGCATATATTCTCATCATCTGTATCTTCTCAAAGAACCCAGTAGAAGCAAATACTTACTTTAAAAACAGTTCTTAGCATTTCACTGCTTACTTCAAGCAGATGAAAGCCAGCATTGCATCATTTACACCAAATTAGTTTCAGATGCAGAAAATTAGGTGGATGGAGAGAGACTTCTCCATTGTTACCAGATGAGGAGTTTGTGGTTGTTTTCTGTTTACTGTCACGAAGATTACTGCAGTAAGATCCCATTTGAGATGAAATATCACAAATGAAGATGAGAATTCTATTGCCACAAAGTGATTAACAAAACAAGCTTTGTCAGGCAGTGTCTCTGTACAGCTGCAGCAGCTCTGGCCCCACTGAACATCCTACAGCAGCTGTGTGACTACCTGACACACACCAGCATTTCAGGGGTAAGGCAATGTAGCCCCGTGTAAGCCTTTCACAACCAGAACAGTCATCTCAATTTCATGACCCTGTAACTTGATCACTTAATGCAGAGATTCCTGAGTAGTTCTTGATAGTGGCAGTTGTCCCAAGCACTGAAAAACACAAGAATCACACAGAATCATAATCAAGGTTGGAAGAGACCTTTAAGATCGTCTAGTCCCACCATCAAAATAGCAGCATTATCACCATAAACCATATCCCCCAGACTCTTATCAAATACTTTCAGAGGTGATGGCTCTACCACCTCCCTGGGCAACTTATTCCAATGCCAAAGCACTCTTTCAGTGAGTGGGCTTTTTTTATATCTAATTTGGGCTTTTTTTATATCTAATCTGAACTTTTCTGTCACATCTTAAGGCCATTTCCTCTTTCACTTGAGACATGGCAGAAGAAACTCTCACTGCAGCCTCCTTTCAGGTAGTTGTAGAGAGCAATGAGGTTCCCTCCAAGTCTCCTCCAGACTAAACAGGCCCAATTTCCCCAGCAGCTCTTTATAAGACATGTTTTCCAGACACTTCATAAGCTTTGTTTCCCATTTCGGAATATGTTCCAGTGCCTCAATGTCCTTTTTGATGTGACTGCCCAAAACTGAACATAGGATTTGAGGTGAGGCCTCACCAATGCAGAGTACAGAGGGACAATCAGTGTTTGGCCACCTGGGCACAGGCTGGCTCATGTTAAGCTCATGGGGTGGAGCATGCATCAGCCAGCACCCCAAATTCCTTTCTGATGATCAGCTCTCCAGCCATGCTTCCTTGAGCCTACGGTGCTGCATGAGGCTGATGTCAACCAAGTGAAGGACTCAGCACTTGGCCTGGCTGAACCTCATGCCATTGTCCTCAGCCCATTGTTTGAATCTTTCCAGATCTCTCTGCAGAGCCTTCCTACCCTCTTCCAGCAGATCAACACTCCCACCTACTTTGGTGTCATCTGTGAACTGACTGAGGCTGTATTTGAGCCACTTCTCCAAAATATTGATAAAGGTGTTCAACAGGACAAACCCCAGTACTGATTCCTAAGGAACACCACTGGTGACCAGAAGAAAGCTGTGACAGGTGGTGATGGTAGCAGTTGAAAGAGATACATCAGGATGGAGTGACCAGCTATACTTGCTAAAATGTAGAATATCACCAGGTCTCTTGGGAGAGGCTTGACTGCCAGTGCACGTAGGAATGTTCTGCACAATAACTTTTCTGTCAGTACACCTTTAATTACTTTAATCTCCCACTTGAATCATGGTCAAAGTGCCTAAAAGTAGCTTGAAAAGGAAAATAATAATCAGTTGTTGACCATAAACGTGATGTATTAGTTGTCATCACAAGATATGTAATACAGATTATTTTGTGCTGGAGGGATATATATGTACAGATCTTCCTGAAGCACATGTCCAAAATGGCTGAATCATGCAAGAATTGATGTATTTATTACTTCTTATAGCTTTTCTAACTGCATGTACCAAGAAATTGGTGATAGCAAATAAAGCATGATTTTCTCTTTTATCAGAGATCTTGAGAGAATCAAAAGTAAACCCCACCAATTGTATTCATAAATAAAATAGAGAGTAATAGGTAATTTATATGAATATTCATATATTGAGCTCAGAAAATAGGCACCTTGTTATTCATCATTTTAAAACATGTTTATAGAATACAAATATATTAGTTCTTGGTTTTTTTTCCTAATGCTGATGAAAATGAATAGTACTTGGGGACCAAGTCTGCCTATTAAAGTGATGTGATACATTACCAGGCTTGTACAGAAATGAGCACAGATGGCGGGTCTATTATTTCTCTAGCAAGAAATTTGTCATTTTTTTTCCCCAGGATTCAAATCTGAGCAACACTTGCTTAAGTCAGACTACCTCTTTGGGGATCCTTAAAATATTTTTCCCATTACTTGTACATTAGGAGTTAGAGAAACAGAAAGTGATTAATGCCATATTAAAACTTTAAAATGAATGAAGTCTCTCAAACCAAGAGACTGAGATTTTTATATTTCTCCTCACCCCCAAATAAAGGGAAACAAATTTTGCATGTAAATGTGAGTCTACAGGGATGGAGTTTTGTGTACCATGCTCAGATTCCCAATAGCCTGTTTAGCTTTGACAGATCATTTAATTTACATTAGAATACTTGAAGATGTTAGATTTTTAGACATTTGTTAATTAAACACAATTACGTGGAGCATGAAACAACTTATGAGTAATTTATAATTTTGTAGGCAAAAGATACCATTTCAAGCAGACAAAGAGTAAACAAAACTATGTTGACTTTCATAATCTTACTTTTATGATAAGAATTAATAAAGCAACATTTCATAAGGTTTTATCAATGCCTTATTATACACCCAAAGAAAGAAAAAAGGTTTTCAATCTGCCTTCTGACTTCTCAGAGCATATAATTACAAGAAACTCAAAGTTAAATCAGAGTTTTTAATGTCAATTGGTCAAAGCTGGATCACCTTGCAGCAAAAGCAAATTTAATATGGGTTAGGATTCCCAATAACAAGAGAAATGCAAACTTGTACGTTAATTTACTTCAATACACTGAGTGTACTCACATTTGGGCATTCATTACACACTGTCTCTACCACTCCTTCCTCCTCACACTCTTCCCCTGCTCCAGCACAGAGTTCACCCCATGGAAGTCAGTTGTCCATGAACTTCTCAAACTTGGGTCCTTCTTACAGGCTGCAGTTCTTCACAAGCTGCCCCACAGGGTGGAGTACATCAGGAACAGGCTCCTCCAGTGTGGGTTCTTCCAAGGGTCACCTCCCAGCAAACCTGCTCCAGCAAAGACTTCTCTCCATGTGGGTCTGCAGGGCTGTTTCTCTCATGTTCTCAATTCATCTCATCCACCTCCTTTTGCTCAGCAGTTTTTTCTCCATTTTAAATCTGTTGTCACAGGAGTACTACCACCATCACCGACGTGCTTGGGCTTGGCCCATCTTGGAGCTGGCTGGCATTGGCTCCGCTCTGGAGAAAGCTTCTGGCATCCTGTCCCAGATGCCACTCCTGCAGCCACCCCTGGGCTTTGCTTTTTCAAGCAAACCAAATATATTTTGGGCAAAATATTCTTCCAAATCAAGTTCCATTTAAATGAATCTTAGTTTTTGAAATCCAGCTCTTAATTTTTCATATGTGGTGGTTACTTCTGGTATGATCCTGGGGGAGAACTCACATCCAGAATCTGGAGGATCAATTTCAAGACTGAAGTCTTGGAATGTAAAATTAAAAACTCTCAAAGGAGTAAAATAATTTCAAAGCTTGAATTCATCACTTCAAAAGTATAAGGATTTTTTAAAGGAGAAAAATATTAACTCCTTTAAGAGTCAAGGTGGGAATGTGATAAATATAAGTAAACTTGATGAACCAGAACACTGTGGAATGTGTAGTGATTATACAATAATGGGACAATACTGGGTCCAAAGTGTTGGTATATAAGGATTGGTATTTTCTCTATTGACATAAACTTGTATGTTAATTGGGATCTTCTAGAGCCTGTAACAGACAAAAACATCAGGAGAATGGGATGAAGTGTGTCAGTTTTCACAGAGTAAGGTTTGAAGAGTCTGGGGGTAGTATTTGGGAAGGCTTTAGGTGGAAAGGTGTACTGTTCTGTTAGAAAATGAAGGATAAGGAGCCTGCAGGCAGCAGAAAGCAGGGAAAATAACAAATTCATTCTGTAAGCCCTGGAAAGGATCATGCCAGCTGTTGGTGAGGGAAAGATCAGTAGTGAGAAAGAAGGTGGGAAGTACGCTAAACAGCTCAGGGAAATTAGAAAAAGTAATACCAAGGTTGTTACTACCAGTACCTATTGATACAAATATTTGTTTAATGCAAATAGATCTAAAGATGTGGTGTTATCAAGCACCAGTGTGCTAGTTGTCACTGTTTCAATGCACATCACCTCTGCTTCAGCTTCTTACCCTTCCCCACTCTCAACTGAAAAAAGATGAAGAGGAATTTAGAGAATGTTGACTCTGAAGAGGTTGGAGAACATGATTGAAACTCCTAATATCAGGTCCACCCTCAAGACAGCATTATCCCAGCTACTTTCTCTCGTGTGAAAGAAGGGAGTCAGTCCTACCAGCTGTGCAAGACTTCTGATTGCATTGTAGAAATAGCTGAAAAATAAATGATAGTCAGTCT
This sequence comes from Agelaius tricolor, assembly GCF_023055355.1. Classification (NCBI taxonomy): domain Eukaryota; kingdom Metazoa; phylum Chordata; class Aves; order Passeriformes; family Icteridae; genus Agelaius; species Agelaius tricolor. The sequence continues at coordinate 38,363,347 of NW_027269267.1, read as the reverse complement.
TGAATGAGTCATTGCCAAATAATTCTCAGGTGAGTGAAACTAATAAAATTGTAGTCTAGGGAACTTTCAGCTTCTGCATGATTTATTTCTTCTTGCATGGTTAGAGAAATGAGTATCATTGAATTAAGAAAAGAGAAAGGGTATTCTTTTTCACAGTTATGCAGTTCACAGGAAAATGTGCAATAGTTGGGTTTGCAGCATTTGAAAAAAAGGTGTTAATTGGAAAATTCTGAGTGACAGAAAGTGAGAACACAGATTTTGCATGCTGTGAAACAGAACAATACCACTGGATTAAAAGAATAGACATAACCTTCAAGATTTTTTAATAGTGTTATGGTGTGAAGAGAAATTTTGGTGTTGCATTAAACTAGTATGTTGAGTTAAACCAGTTGTTTTTTCTGGTCAATGCAGCATTGTTCAGCTGGAATTAATTCCTTATTTATTTATATATTTGTTTTATACAAATGACTGCCAAAGAATTTTTTTGAAGGTTTTAAACAAATTTAACTTTAATTTTTTCACACTTAAAATTATCAGAAAGTTTGTTGACCCAGCCCAAATTGCTGCATTAAACAATGGCCCAAGACTAGCAGGCAGATGTGGATTTTGTACACACCCCTACATACAAAGCTTTTCCCCATCGCTTCAAGCTGGCAAATGGCTCCATTGCTACAAGGCAGCACAAAAAGATGTCTTCTGTAAATCAAAGTAACACCTTCTCAAGAATATGAGCCATTCATTTATTCAGTGTGTACACTTCCCCAGGAATATCCTAAATCTCATTTAGGATGACATTTAAGTAAAGATCAAGGACAAAATATTGTTATTATGTGGCAACCTTGTTTTACTGAATTGCACTCATTGTTTAGCATATATGCAAGCTTTTCTGCAGAGCTAAGAGGACCTGTAATGTTTTTCATAAAACAAATTCTGCAAAATTTAAATATGCAGTGTTGTCTGTGCTTATAGGCAGATCTAACAGGCAGGAATTAGATATTTCTTTACTCTGATAAGGGTATTTCCTTTCTTTTCCTTACAGCATAACAGCTGGCAAAATACTTTTGAGAAAGAGAGCTATAGAGCTATCCTCTTATAGAGTACACTGAAAAAATATAGCATATGGAGAGTATTTGCATAATGTACAGTATCTGTGATGAGAAGGTACATATTCAGTTTTTCTTGCATAACTTGAGCATTACAAGTATTACAAGTATTATAATATGCTAAGATGAATGAAGAATTGCTTTTTAATAAGCTGCAGAATCCTGCTCGGGGGTTAGTTTGTTTTCTGTATTTTGAATTTTGATGCATTATAAACAAAGTTCTACTTACTCAAGCAGTTCTTTTTTGAATCAGCTTATATATGTTTTTTACCTCTTTTTATATATCTATATATCAAGTACATATTGGCCTCCTCTTACTTATATAATTTATGTAATGCTAAATAATTAATACCTAATGTGGCTGTTATCTTTCAATAAATATTCTGTCTGTGCATGCACTCACAAAAACAGTAAAAATCTTCAGAATTATTTCTGAACATACAGCATGTATGGAATCTAGAGTTTGTTTTAAGATCTTGAAATGTCACACATTAAGGCAATCATCATGTTGTTGTATTTAGCAAAATCAAAATGGAGCACAGTCTTTTTGCACACACACAAAAAGACATGCACAGGGCTGAATGTTTCATGATACAAAATGTAGATAACTTTCCTTATTAAAGTTTGCAGTAAACTTAAAATGCTAATAAATAACAGAACTTCGTGGAATGTAGTAATTATAATTTTTTGTGTTTCTTTTTTGAGAAAAACGTGCGCAAAAATAATGCATCTTCTTAAAGAGGTATGCTGGTGCCATGAGAGATAATACAAACTAGAAGATGACTCTCTGAGAGTAGAATAAGTGACTAAACCATTTTTATGTGTGTTTCTGTATTAAACTAGCTATACGCACCGTGTGGTTGGCAGTGGAATCAAAGCTCAGTCTGCAAATCCAGAAGTAAAAGTGAAGGGAACAGATCCTGTAATAAGTCAAATTATTGACAAGCTGAAACATGTTATTCAGGTAAGGAGCTTTTTCCTATGGATACAGTATAGTTCTAACTACCACTCTAGTAATGAAAGTATTAATTTACTGCACACCATAAAGGTTAATTCAAGTTTCTGCCGAGTGCACATCCACAGCAAAACACTAGTTGCTCTGTGTCTCACTTGGGTTATTAAAAATGATTTAGTTAAAAGGCTTGCATATGGCAGATAGGTGTAGGAAGTGAGGCTCTGGTAGCTGGGCCATCTGTACCTGCAAGTACCACAGCTCGGCATTGCAGTGAGCATACAGAAGCAACAACAGGATGATTTAGGGATATTAACTGAGTGCATATGTTTACAAAACAATAAGACATAATTTCCCTCTTCCCTCTTTGTTAAATCTAGGTTCTTTCTTAACTTGTATTGCTGTGAGGTTTTTTGTTTAGATGGTAGATAAAAAAACTAGGGAGTTTGAATGAAAATCACATGCCTGCTAAATGAGAGTTGGTGTTAGTTACCTGATGTGCATATCTGTGACTTACTAAATTTAAGGCTTACAAAGAAGTCAATTCCAATGTGGCTCTGTACAGTTATATTATTGCAATAGGTTTACAGGATTACAGGTATCTGTGGTTACATGCCTCATTTATATGCACAGATAGTCAGAACTAGAGGACAAAAAAATAATTCTGTCGAAGACAATAAGACAACGGTTATTTTGACAAAAAAAAAAAAAAAAAGCTCTGTATTTCAGTTATTTCAGTTTAAAAATACAAGTTTTTACTCTGATCTGAAGGCTCACTGACCAGAAAGGTTCTACAGGCATTTTTTGTCAGTGACCCATTTAACCCAGTATCCTCTCCTCTGCACTGGTAAAAGGAGAGGCTACTTAGGGAGGCCATGAAGCTTCTCACTGTTATTGTCTCAAATGCCCTTCTCTACCCCATTCCCCAAGCAAGAGAATTAGAGATATTAAATATCATCTTGCCTAGTGCATTAATATCCATCCAAGGACTTGCTTTAATTCTGCTTTTACATCTTCTTGACAGGTTTTAAGTACAGTTTTCCACATGGTTTCTGGAGTTGAAATATTACTGATAGCTTCATGGTGAAACCTCTTGGTTCTTATATCTCTAATTGTGAACAATAACTCTGCTCTGACAACAAAACAAAGAGTGCTGAAACAGAAAAAAGAAAAAAACCAGAAAAATTTCTTTTCCATCAGTAGTGTTGTTTTCTGGGAGAAGTGGCATTAGATTTGAAGTTCAAAGGCAATCATTATTCTTTCCTTCTTAAAAAAAATAACTTTTTTATCCCTCCAGCATCAGCATCATGCTTTTGTCTCTCTTCTTTATTAAAATGCCATCTACAATGGTGGGGAAAATCAATTCAATTTTCACTGCAAGAGATGCCATGGTTTAATTAATAACTACAAAATACTATACAAAGATAAACTTTGTAAATGTTACTTGGTGAGTTCCATCTATCAGGAGTGCTTTCCTCCTTTTATATTAGAACTGCTCTATGTAGTTTATTTTGTTGGTTTCCTCTAGAGACTTGAAGTTGTGTTGTTTTCTCCTTGAGTGAGTACCTAAAAGACTGGAATAGAATATTTCCATTATAAAGTATTTCATTTTGAGAGCTTACTTGCCCTTGTCCCTAAAGACTTGAGTGGATCTTGGGGAAAAGGACATACAATTTACATACTGAAATGCTTACCAACCTCCAAGTATATTTTCTTTCTGTGGGATAGTTTCTTTCCTTGTAGCTCTGAGTATGAAAATAGGGTCAAGGGATAAAGAGAGCATCAAAATCCTTAGAGACCTGACATATAACTACTTTTCCCCAGCTGAAGAAGCTACAAAAAAGCTTTCTTTTTCACCATTTACTGCTTGGGAAAAAAAGATGAGGAGTGTAAGTTAGAGATTGAAATACAAAAGATCACCTTTTTGTCCTGTGTGATATGAAAAAAGATGAATCACATACTAAGCTTACAATGGGGCAGAAAATAAGGGGAGCTTAATGGATTGTGGTGATGCCTCAGAGACAGACGGAGTCATACTTAAACCTAACACGCTATCCAAGCTGTCTTTCTGAACTTCAAAATTTTAAATAGCTAATTTAGTAGGAGTAAAACATATTAGTGAAGTTTTTCAAAACCAATCATTTCTAAAATTTACAAACTATATACTTTAATTCATTTTTAAGGTGAAAATAGCAAAAGGGCAGATATTTTTGAGATCCTTTTCTGCTCACATTTGATGTTAACTTAGGAAAACAAATCAAGACCAATCTGCCCTGCATACAGAAACAGACAGATTTCTCAGCATCTCCTCAGTTTTTTCCTGTTGGTTATACAAAGGCATAAAAATCCCAAGCAAAGAATTTGCTTTAAAATATGTAAATATCCAATGTTTAAACTGTATTTTCCAGGTTATCTCCTGTTAAAAACTTTAAACTCCTGAAATCAACCCCTGGCTGCATAAGTGACAATATCTCTTTTCAGCAGGCTGTGGTTTCTGGGCAGCTCTCCTTTGTGAGAGGCTCACAAAGTAATCCTCCTTTTTCTGTAAATACCGGATTTACCAAAAAATCAATAGAAGTTTTTGATTCTGTTGGACCCCAATGCCTGTAATCTGTGCCCTGGACTCCACAGGTTCATATTCAGAACAACAAAGTGAAATTACAGGAACTGAAATGAACCAGTCAGTGCTGAATATGGCTTGAAAAAGTCACCTTCTTTTGTAAAACTCCTTACTTGTACAGACTGGTACTTTTGAGAGTTTTAAATGATGGACTGTTCTCATTCATTTATCTTCTTGGCAGGCAAATTATGGGTTCAGTGCATATTATTTTATGTACTGCAGTCTGCAACTATCACTCTAATAGGTAATCAAGATAAGCAAAGTCAGTTTCATGTGGTGTAAATAGTAATGGGAATTATTTTCCTTTCTTCTCCAATAATTTAAAACCGTGATTAATTCATCATTCCTGCAAGTACAAATACTAAGTTTATGAAGTAAGTTTGATACTTTGGAGCTATGATTACAGGCAATTGGACCTTGGTCTTTCCAGTGTGTTTCTTCTTTCAGAAGAGAATCTCAAAAGAATACTGCTTTTGAAAGTAATAGACATTACTTGGAGCTTGTATTTACAGGTTAAATAAAGTCTTCCTCATTTTAGGAAATCTTGCCATGGCAGAAGATACTCCTATATCTGCCTGTCTAAATTAGGTAGACCAAATCTCCCTCTGGAGATCTCCAGAGGCACCTACCATTAGTGACTATACTGGAACTTTAAATGCTTCTCTCAGGATAAATGATTTCCAATTTCTCGGTGCAGTAAAAGGCATGTCTGAACTTAATTGGAGAAGATCCCATCTTGCACTGCTATACCACTAGAGTGCTAGCTGATATGCATAAAATAATATTTACCTTCTCCACAAAGGGCTGCAAACTGTCCCTAATGGAATTGATGCTTACATTCCTTAAAGGAGTAAATGCCATTACTTCATATGACATTAAATGCTGGTGACAGTCTAATTTTTCCTTTACTACTTGTCATTATTATTGCATGGTGAACGCTCTGTTTCACCATGCTGCCATTTGCCCATTTACCTGTCTCAAAAAGGATGCAAAAATAGTGACATGAGACTTTGTTTTGACACTGATTTGGCATGCTAACAAACTAAATTTTCCATCTGCATTTTTTAAAGCTTTTATCAATGTACCACAGCACAGTCAAGTTAATATGTGTTTTTGTAAGAGCTGTTCAAGTATGAATTGGAAATTGGGATGGAATATATTACCTGAATCCTCATCTGCTCATACAAAGAACCACGTTTTGAAATTATTCATACACATGGTGTGGCACTTGCAATTGTGCCTACTTACTGTAGTGTTATGATAACCACCTAATAGTTAAACCCCCCCCGCCTCTTAAACTAGTGCCAACACTGTATACATGTCACAAATTAGACATTTTGATTACTTTTTTAATGACTGAAATGCAATTCTTTCTCATGGAATGAAGGAATTCTCAAGAGTACAGCATCAGACAGATACGTAGTTTGACCCAGTCTTCGGTGATACCTTCTTGGAGACTCACTTTCTAAACTTTTCTTTCCCTTTCTCTTCTTAAATGCTCTTTGTTGATACAGTGTAACCTGCAGTTTGTACCTTTCAATAACGGGTAAGTGGGAAGCAAAATTTCAGTGCACTTTCTGCAGCAGCCACTCAGCATTCACCGGTATTAGAATTGCCTTCAGTTGTGTTTGCTCCTAAACTGCCTATTTATTTTTTGTTGCACTAGGAAAAACTTCCTCACGAGTTTGTTTTTTATTTCATATTACAAAAGCATATCTAAATGTTAATTTTGCCTTAGACTTTGTTTTTATTGGGTTTTTTTTACACTTCTTGGTTTCATCCAAAGTTTGAACAAATCTGCAGGTAAAGAATAGCTCAGTATGTTGATTGTGGTAATTTTTTTCTCCAGTGATTTGTTGGCACTGCTTCTTTTTTAAATTATTTATTTCTGGAAGAACTACAATGCTACTGTCTTTTTGAAAGCAAACTCTTGAACATATTCTTGTTTTGGCAAGGCATGATAGTAGAGTACTAGTGATGTAGGGATACCAGGATATGACAGAGAATCTATTTCATATTTCATTGTGTGAGCTGTTCCAGTCTTTTATCCTTTCCATTGAGAGCTGCCTCTGACTGCTGGCTGGTGCCAACAATATGTTAAGTGCTTCACTATTACCACTGCATGTAAAATATTGGCAGAATTCCTGTAAAAACATTAAGGAGTTAGATATTAGGTGGGAAATTATTTTCTGAGATTCATACTCCTCCCTTTAAAATGTACTTCAACTTCCAGCCTCAAAAGCACACAAAGGAGTGCGGGATTGCTGATGCTTTTTCATCTCTTGGGAGTGAAAAGGTTTTCTTCACAGTTTTGTGATGATTGTGAAGGTGTAAACCCTTTTTGTTGCTCACAAAGGTGGTCTTTCTGGATTTGTAAGTCAAACACTAAAAGTTACATGAACATTCTGAGATGACTGCATGTCTTGGAAAATTATGAGTAAACTCAAACCTACATATTGTTTACAGGTAGAAGGCAGGGAAAAAAAGTGATTAGGAGGGTATGCATTTTTAGCTGATGCATCTCCCACTGCTGGGATGCTTAGGAGGTAAATTCAGAAAAACAGTCACCAGCCACATAGTCCTTCTGATCAGTAATTTAATTAAAACACCAGTAATAGTTTCCTTAGATTACTCTGTTTTTCACTAAGTAGATTACCAGAGTTATTAAGGGCTAATCAAAGTCCTGTTCATTTAGAACAAATGATTACTTTTGTGAAGTATCTTTTTTAAATAAGATTTATGCTGAAATGAAAAGAGTATACATTGCACAGGGCTTTCTGAAATTGTCTGTTGTTCAAATTTGTATAAAACTCTTAATAATGGGCTAATTAAAAAAGAAAAAAAACCCTTAACATTTGATTTTATATTTCTCCTTGCATTTCTTATAAGCCTTGCACAGTGCACAGTGAGAAAACATATTTGTTGATACAGCAGGGAGATACTGTCAATTCTTATCCATTTTTTGAAGAGAACAGTGGCTGAGAAAATAAAACAGCCTTTTCTAGCTACTTAGGTGGATAGTGACACTAACTGAAGTATTCATTATGGTGCAGATCCTATCTACAAAAGTCTGTTTTTCACCTGAATTGTTTGCTGTTATAGCTGGTAAAAATTGCTTGTGTTGGGTTTTTTAGCAAAACAGGACCATTGTTCTACCTACTCATTTTTAAGTACAATATAAAAGGGAGTTTTGAGATTTTGGAAGAGCCTGGGGTAGATCCACCTGCTCCTCAAAGAGACCACCACACCCCGTACACTGTTCTAATATGTACTTCTTAAATCAATATTCTTATTTCATTAATAATAGACAGAGGAATATTCTCAAACTGACATGCTTGGAACAACATGTTTGGTAAAAAGGGAAGAGAAATGTAGAGCAGAACTTTACAGAGAGTAAAAAGATTTAAGTAAAAAGATTTTTTATAGGACTTTCAAAAATATTTTCAAATAGGACTTTGAAGGTTAAGCAGGATATCAACTCTCTAGTCAGAAGTGAAAATCAAGTAGTGGTTCTAACTTATGAAAACTGACACACATCACAAAGCCTTCCCATAGTTACCTTAATTGACAGCCTCTTAAGAGCAGAAGCTTAGCAACCCAATAGAATAATATCACATCAGGATGGAAAGTATCAACAAAAATTTAAGAAGCCACTTACTGTTCCTGTTAGTACTAATTAATGACTGATGTAATCTGTCAACATCTCTCAGTAACATTAAGAAGACGCTTTGTATTCAAGCAAATACATGAGAAAAGAAAAAGAAGAATGGGACAGTAGGTGACATTATGTGTAAGTGCCATTTACATGGGTTTGCAGTGGTCTCCTCAGTGCCATGGAAATTCCCATGTGAGGGTTTCCTCTAGGCTGACCTCTTGTCATGGTTGACACTGGCACAATGCTAGTGCCTCTATGACAATACTCTCTCTTTGGTTTCTGCTGTGAGATGTGACCAGGAATAAGCAAAGCAGGCTCTTCCTTAGGAAAAAAATATAAATTTATTCACTAAACTACAAGGGAAAGGAAAAAAAAAAGAAACACACAAGGAAAATGAAAACTTCACAAATACATCTCTTCCTCTTCCCTACTAAATTCTCAATACAATACATCTTCCAAATCATTGACTCTCGGTCCGGCACCACTCTTCAGAATACTCAATCCTCAGTTCATCAAGAGGAGAAGGAGTCCTTCTTGTGCCAATGGTGACCTCTTCCTTTCATGTCCAGTGCTCTCACCACTGAGCACAGACCAGAGCTGCTTCTAGGGTTGACTTTTAAGGATGCTTTGTCCCACTCCAAAAAGGCACAGTCTCAACTTTGGGACATCTGTCCCCCCCATATTTTTCACCCCCTGGGGCCGAGGGGTACCCACACTGAACCCTCTTGGTCCTGAGGCATTGCCTCCCCCTAGAATGCAGTCCCTGTATCACAAGGAACATGATTCTGTCCATGGCTACACAAAAAGAATCCAGCATAAGCCACTCCATCATCTCTTCCACCTGAGTTCTTCTTTATTTCTCTCGTGGCCCATTTCCTCTTATCTCCTCTATATCTCTCTTCTCATTCAGCTCCAGGAGGGTCAGCATTTGTAAGGTTTCCATCATCCAAGAAAAGGGTTAAAAATCTGAGGCTCTGTCTGTCCAGAACTGCCATGGCTGCCCAGCCGGGCACCTTCTCACCCCCCCCCCCCCCCTTCTCCTTCTGGGCCAGCCACTATTGAATTTCAAGGTGGCACATGCACAGGCACAGGCTCTCTCTCTGTCTCTCCTGGGTGGGGGGTGTCTGCCCGATGCCTCTCAGTGCTCCTCCTCCACCCTTCCATCCTGCAGGGGCCTTCCCCTCCCTTCTGTCCAGGGCCCGGCCTACCTCACCCGGCCCCATGGCTGCCCCTGGGCCTACCTCACCCGGCCCCATGGCTGCCCCTGGGCCTACCTCACCCGGCCCCATGGCTGCCCCTGGGCCTACCTCACCCGGCCCCATGGCTGCCCCTGGGCCTACCTCACTCGGCCCCATGGCTGCCCCTGCCTCGCCCAGCCCGCAGCCGGGCAGGAGAGCTCTGAGCCTTTCACTGACTGGAACCCAAGAGAGCCTCCCAGGGGAGAGCCCTGCTTTAACCCCGTGTTCTCAGAGGCGGATCCAATGTCCCAATGGCCACATAAGGTGCCAATATTAAAATCTGAGCATCCATTGGCTTAACCACAGCATCCCAGAAAACATATTTCCTGTCAAACCACCACACCTATCAAGGCAATAAGCAGGATGGCTGTGCTGGGTGTCCATTTATGCTGGCTCAGCACTGTGTCCCACCTTGGTTTGCCAGCTGTGGATTGCGTACAGGAGCAGAGAGTGTTCAAATAGAGCAGCAGTTCCGAAAATATTGATGGGAATGCATTGCCTTTTGTCAGTCCAAGTGTCACAGCTGGGGAGAGTGCTACTGGGGGGTTGAAGGTTGGGCTAGAAGACCTTTAGAAGTCCCTCCCAAACTGAACTATTCTATGATTCTATTGGCTCCATGACTATACTGTGTGAACTCATATCTATTAACACCAGGTAGTACACATGAGAAGAGCTGTCATAAATACTATGGACATGAAAAGATGTTGTCAGCAATTATAAAACAGAAAGAACAAAGGAAACAGGATTCTTTACCACCAGTGATCCTAAGACCATTTCTTAGAATATGTGCAACAATCATTATACATAATTGTGACATCTAAAATGAAACAGATACCAAAACCACACAAAACACCTAAAAAAAAATAATTTCAGAAGCATTTCAATGGTTAACTGTTAAGGGAAAAATCTTGCTGGTTACAGACTTTCTGGACTGAAAAGGAATGCGTCCTTTTTGAGCATGTTGAATGTCTCCTATTTGAGACAGGCTATTTCCTCTTGGTCTCAGTCCTGAGAAATCCTCGGAGGCAGTGACCTGTGGAGAGCAATACAGAGCAAGTCATTTGCTGCAAGCATCATCATAATTTGTTCTCCTTGCCAGTTTGTAAAGTAAGCAATGTGTTCTGTAGGCACAAGAAAAATCCGTCTGGAAAGCAATCTGTTGCTCTGAAATCTTATAAACAGAAATCTCATGTTATCTATGAGGGCTGTGTATTGCCTGAAGAACTCATCTGCTCTTTGGAAGTTTTGGAATTGTGGAAAGCAGCAGCACAGTATGGAGCATTCGACTGCTTTTGAACACTGTGGGTCTGAAATCCATGTGGATGACACAAACTGTATTTGAAACTGTACCATATAGTTTTAGGTCACAAATTTTGCTTAGCACAACCCTGGTTTTGTCTTGAGAGACTAAGTCAGCGAACAGTTGAAAAATCAGTACCAAAGGTGAAGTATTTAATTTGCATGAAGTCTCAGCAAAGCTGTTCAGGACAATGGAGTAAAAGGAAGTGTCAGAAACAAGCTGTGCTGTGCATTTTTAAAGCAGTTTTTGTTTCAAAAGAGAATACAGAAAAATACAAATATATCCTGGCAGACTATGATTATGCACTAGGTTTGTGGGTAGGTTTCTTAGCTTCTCTCCAGTACAGAAATATTACACTGCTCTGTATTTAACTGACTGATGCATTTAAAAAACAAAACCCAAAAGAAGCCTGATAAATATGCTAATTCTAAATTCCTTCTAAAACAAGCATAAAGACAAGCATAATAAAAAAGACATTCACAGAAGAAAACTTGTAAAGATAGAAAAAAAATAATAGCTTTGATAGTAACCTGATTGAATAGACATTTATATTTTTTTTTCAAGACAGGTTAGCTATTACTTTGAAAAAATATTTTTCAAATTTAGTCCTTAGAAAAGCAAACCAATCTTAATAAACTTTATCAAACAGATCGTGCAGTCTAATTTAAATTCTTTAATGTGTTCATTTCTTTAAATGACTTCTCAAAAACTTACATCTTGAAAGTAATATTAACTTATTTGCTGGCTTAAAACCAGCATACTTACCAGTTCCTTAATGCTGTGTTTTGGCCTTTTCAACACTTGTCTGTGTCTGATAAGCTTCATCCTTAAGAGCAGACCGAGGAATGCTTTGAAGAAGATCTAAACATTCTGCTGCCAAATACCCACCCTGACTTGTTTGCAAAGCCCCATCCTTGTAGGTCATACTTTGTAGAGAAAATGGAGACACCTTTTTTTCATTCCTACTCTGGAACCAGGGATAATTGTAGCAAAGTGCTCTTCTGGCAGTGGGACACTGGTGGGACACTGCTGCTTCCTCTCTTTCCTGTACTTTTATTTTTTCTCTTAGTGAGTCATTCAGCTTGATCTGTGGCCTGCCTCACTGCACTGATATAAACAACTGTAGGATAAAAAAACCCCAAGCAATGAGCAATTCATTACATTGCTAAAGAGAACCCTAAACCAATCCCCCAATGTCTGTAAATTCCTGAACAAAATATACAGAGCCCAGTTTTTCATGAATGATAATGTTTTGATTAGAAACTTCTCTTCTTGTAACTTGCTTGTCACTTCAGTTGAGCAAAGTTAATTAGTCATTAAAAGTAATCACTATCCTCATCTAGTTTACTTGACATGTGATTACTGCATAAATGTCCTCATGGGTACACTGGTGTATGGCCCATGGTACAGGCTGTGCAAATGATGAAAAGAAATTTTGTGAGGACTAAAGGCTTTTGCTGATAGAAGTGCTGTAAGCTAATTTGAGATAAAAGAGTTTTCCTTTATTTTCTGCCTGTTAATGGGATGTATATTTGCAGTGAATACAGAACAGTCCTATCCTTCTTCTATAATCCTTAATTATTATTTTTCCAGGTTCAGTTTCCCATTGTCAGCTTATTTCTGTTTCCTGGCCCTCCCCAGTTCCTCTTTCTCTTTCAAATAATCACATGGGTTTCATCTCATTCCATAAAATACTCCCCTGTCATATTCAACATTTCTTTTAACAGGTATCTGTCCTTCTATGTTTCCCGTTAGTATGCAGGTCTGGGACAATGACAAAAATCTCAAAAGCAAGAAAATTGTTTCCCATTCAGTCAGGACTATAACTGAAAAAATTAGTTTAAATATCTGAGTTAAAGTCTAGCTGTTAGGGACTAACTATTCATGCAGGAAAGGAGGAGAGAAGTGTATTATAGCCTCTGTGGAAACTTTTGTCATGATTGTGATGAAAGGGAGGCATTCCAAAGTGCACATAATGAATGACTGTGATAAAAACATAGTGATAAGATTGAAAGAGGCTGCAAAATTCTAATTCTGTTACCTTGAACTGTAATTTCCTTCTTAATGCAGCTGCCTTGCCCTAACTCTGCCTTGCAACAGAACTATTTACTCAAGTCTATGCTCAATTTATCGAAGCACACAGATCTGGGCAGACAAAAACCTGCAGCATAATGTGTCAATAAATATAGCAACATTAATTTTTTGTGAAAAGCGTGCAAACTTCTCTACCAGACATGCATCACAGTAAGGCTACTGTTTATAAAACTATCCATCATTAATTCCTTTATTTCTTGGTCCCCTGATTTTATACCCCTGTCATATACGGAAATGTAACAATCTGCTTTCCAAGTAAGTCTCATACAGATTTTGAAGAATCAGGTAGCATCATAATCATGGAGCGTGGTATTCAATAGTTGCATGAAAGCACTTTGGGAAGTGTTTTTATTTATTATAATAATTTAATCAATTTCATCTGTTTTTTCCACCTTCTGTTTGACTATTGTTCTCCTCTATCATTTCATTCATTAGAAGTCCTCCTCTAAACCTCTGTACCTCCATGCCACAGTTCAATGTTACGTACCTAGTAGATATTTTATCATAGCTGTCAATTTTTCCCCATTCTTCTGTTTAAGAACTCTTTTACAACCTATTTGAAGCCTTGTTTGAAGTGCCAGCCATCTGGTTCCTTTACAGTTCAGCTGCAATTAGTTCCTCCTGTAACAGCTCTCTTAATTTCTACTGTCTTCTGTTATTAATTAATTAGATTTTTTCCTTGCAAGTGTTCTTCAATTTTAGATTGTTTCTCTACTTCTGTTTTTGGAGGCATGTGGGATTCTCAAAGTATGTGAGTAAATACTACTATGCAGGGCTTGGGCTTCAATTTTTCTCCCAGCAGCTTAAATGTTGTCTCCAGAGGTTTTTTGATTGGTTTTGTATAGATCTACATGTAGCCTTAATATTTTTTCATATCCAAAAGTTATTACATATCTTATCTACACAACTCATAGGGTTCACCATAGCTAGGTGAGGTACGGTGATTTCTTTAGTCACTACATTTAATAAGAGTGCATTTGGTATTGCTTTTACTGGCATTCTGTGCAGATCCTTCAAGAAACCACTTGTTTGATTTTCTTTGGGTACTTTTAAGGAAATTTTGTATGAGGAATGTGCTAAAAGCAGAACATAAAACTAGGATTTAGCTGGTGAAGTGTGGACATACCCATTAAGATTCTTGATTATTATGGTATGTTCTAAAAAGTAACAGAGTTTTCTCCTTTTGCAATCCCAGACCACTGAGTTAGTCAGATTTAAGTGTATTTTTCTGCTGGATAACCACAGATAAACTCTGCAGGTGTTGCAAACAGACACTTATGTTTTTGGTGAAAGTAAAATTAAATCAAATCAATTAGTCAGCTTGATATATCTTGGGGGCTTATATGTGAAGAGGTCACCTCATAAAACATCAGTTTTAAGAAAATTGTATTCATGCACATCAGTAAAAACACGTGTATCTTCCTATCTAGGAGGAAATTTCTTCAGTTAGAAACTTTTATGTGACAGAAGTTTCATCAAGAAACAACAGTTTATGAAAATATAAGTAATAAAATAGACAACTTGGGGGATTTTGAGGAAGCATTTATTTAGAAGTTCTTAAAGAGAAAAAATACTGGTTTTAAATGAAACTTCTAAATGAAAAAAATTGTTATAACATCATATACTTCTCATTCCTTCTTATGTTTCCTATTCAATTACATTTCTAATTTTTCCTAAAACTGTCTTTCAACATGAAGGAAAAACCCCTAGAAAAAATGATTTAACAGAAACAAAAAATAATATAAAGTGTTAATAATTGAAATATTGGAACAAATAAGCCGCTATGAATATTTAAATTCTTTTTTAGTGTTATTTGATATGTGTATAATAGTTTCTATTAAAAATTTTCCTCTCAGTCATTCTTTTGAGTTTTGATTCCATATTCAGCTTTAAAAGACTTAATTGAAGACTTTTAATTTTAAAAAAATTGCATAATATGGAGAACTATAGCTTCATTTGTTTATTTCAAGCCAATTTTGCATAAGACATTTTGGTATTATAGATCAACAAGGAATGTCATCTGTGAACCCCTGAGATTGTGCTCTTTTCCACTGTACTTCTGTATTTTACAGGAATGGTGACTTAGAAATTGAGCAGCATCAAAAATAAAATAATTTTGTAAAATTAAGTTCTCATCTTTCTCTTTTCCTCTTCTTCTCACTCTCTCTCTCTTTTGTATGCTAATACATTTTAAATACTAATAAGTTTCAAGCGCTACAATAATTATTTTTGAGTCTTGCCTTTATTGCTTTCTAAGTTATATGACAGTTTCATTATTCAGGCTGTGAAATATGCAAGTTCCTTCAGGATAGGAATATACTATATTGATATTGTTTGTATTTTTAGAAAAATACAGAGTAACATGAATATATATCACTACTTTGATATTGAAAGCAAAATTGTAGCCTCAGCTCAAATCTTGAGTCATTTAAATCTTAAATACTCTAAATTATTTGCTTTCCCTGCAGGAAAGGGAAAAGACACCTCTAGAGGCACTTCAGGCTTGAGATATTGTGCATCATACTCCAGAATGTCTCATTTTTCTATTTTGGCATTTTAGTATAACCACAGTCCAAACTGAGGTACCTTTGTTAGATATATTTTGGCCAAGGATATGGAACTTGCTTCATTGTGGGCAACACTGAATTCTGTTGGCGTTTGTTCATGTGGACCTAAGGCAGCTGTTTTTCAAGAACAGATTGACTGCTTTTCTGCACCACAAAACCTGTATGTTTCTAAAACCCTTTACAAACTCCCCAGACATGTAAACGCCATTAAACCCCCCATATAAGCTAATCTCTTGGGAGTAATTTAAATGACCATAATAAATTCAGCATATATTTCCATGACACAAAGTTTTAGGAGAAATGCCAGTCTTCAGGACACCCATCTGACAAACATCTCAGCACTCTTCTCCTTATTCTTGCTTTCCTATAGCTGGTTTGGGAGGGTTCAGAGGATTGCTTTTGCCCAGCTCTGATCTGTTTGCAGTATAAAATTAGGGATACAAGAATAACTCTGCAGAGGTAATGGTTTGGAGCACAAGATGTATCTGAATTGTAGAAATTCAAGCATACCTATCAAAAAAAAAAGAGGAAAAATAATATAACAAAGTGACAATCCAATTCAAAAATCAATAAGCAAAAAAATAAAGTCCTAGTGAAAATAAGGAACTCCATGGAAAGGTATTAGTGCAGGAATTACATTGAATTTCCAGAAGCTATGCTGATTTAAATCCACAGACAAGAGTGGAATAAATAATAACAAAAATCTTCAACAAGAAAAGTAAACAGCCTCTTTGAGAGATCTCAGCTTCTGCTCCTCCATTTTACCAAGAAAGTTGATAATTATTACAGAATCTGAAGGGCAGTGAATGGGAATGAGGTTTTGGAAATAAAACATAGATGATGGAGTTCAAGTAAAATATTTTAAGCCTCAATTTGTGTTTCTAAAGAGCAAAAGATGGACCACAAAACCATGAATCAACTCAGGAGAAAATGAGGAGGAAAGAAGAAAGCAGAAAATGTGCTAAGAGACAACACATGTTTACAGAGAGCCTTTGACAGAGCAATAGAATAGCTTCATCATCAGTGTATCTTCTCAATATACCATTCACACGTCATGTTGTAGAATCTTTGCTTGAAGGAGTACCACAGAAAAGCTTCTGTAATTCAGTAAGATGGTTGCTAAAATATTATGTCAATTAAGTTTGAGCTAGTTGGAAGAATAAGGATTATAGAGCTTGTAGTGAAGAAATTAAGTTAAAAAGAAAAAAATTAGGAAGAGAAATAGTGCTACTACCTGTTGTCATTAAAGTACAAAGGTCCTACTATCATTACATTGTAAGGGTTCCATATTGCCAGAGTTTCATACCTCCTTGATGTTTCTTGTAGGCAGCTCCTCTAGGCACTGACTCTTCCTTGTCCTCACAGCAGCCAACTGACTCCAGTTCCCCCAGCCACCCAACCCACTCTTTTATAACACTCTTCTGATGGGCTACAGGTGTGGCCTGTCAACATCAGGCCTGCTCCTAATCCTTAATAATTAACCCAGCTGCAACTCTTTAGGGGGTAAGATTACTTTCTACACTACCTTTATTTACTTACGTTCTATCCCCTTACAACCATCTCTGTTTAGAGAGCAGTTATTAGACTGCTGAAAGATGACTAGAATGGTAGGTCAGTATTGCAGCCAGTATTAAGTGATCTTGGCTTAAAAAGGTGATATTTTACAAATTTGGAAATTACAAGATTTGGCAATCTAAGGAAAAGTCAGAAAATATAGAAATTATTAAGAGCCAAACGAATAAAAATAGAATTATGTACCAAAATGTAACATGAGAGCTTTTGCTGGACAGGTTTCCTATTACAATCCAGAAATTCTATGAGGCTGAATCACATTAGCTGGAAGCAAATGAGGGCATCCAAGTCTGGCAACTGATCAAAAAATGAATTTGAGCCACTTCTATTTCCCAGTAATTTGGATTCATAGAAGGCTTATTATTTTTTTCACAGCTGCAGGTCCAGAAACAGATTCTTATCACACATTCATCTTCTTCCCAATTATTTTCTATACAGTATTTAAATATGGTGATATATGCACTCAGGGAAGTACCTGGAATAGAATGTACCTGGGTTTTATCGTTTTGGTTTTTAAAAAGCTATTTCAAGTTTATATATTCTTCTTGAATAACAAACTAAATAAAAATGAAATTTGATATTTTTCTACAATTTCTATATGCTAGTTCTGTAGATTTTTATTTTTAAGCCTTATTCTATAAAAGCTTGAATAAGAGTATTAATATAGTAGTATATTTCAGTGTGATTGATGAACCTTTGCATAAAATATGCACTGTTTATTTCATTAATCCAGTTGCACTATGGTATTATATTGAACATTTCCTAATTTATTTTCAGACTCTATATTTAATTTTAGTGTTTCATATTGTCACAAGAAAAGATGGTAGCAAGAATTTGTGTTTTCAATTCTTTCTCCTTCACTTAAATACTTAAATATTTTGAAACCATCTATAAATATTAAACTGTTCTGTTCTAATGCTGGATATGATAGCCTGATTCTTGAAAATAAGAGATTAAAAATCTCTTACCTGCTTTGTCAGTATTAGCAATGTAAAAAAATGTTGGGTATTTTTTAGAAAATGAGGATTGTGTAATTTTATTGAGCTTTTAATGAGACAAAGTAGACGCTGCTGGGACTTAAAGAAATAGCAACACTACTTTAAAAATTACTTTAGTAGTATCTCCTACTTTCTAATGAATGCTTCTGAGATGCACTGATCATCAGTGCTTCAGCTGATGAAGTGATTTTATTTCAGAGTTTATTGCCTTGACAGGATCAATAATCCTATTATTAGTAAACTCAGTAGAACTAAAAGGCTCAGAGTATTCTCAAACTCCACACACTTCACTAAAATATGCTAAAAAATTTATTAACATTGAATATCTGATGACTCTTTAATAGTTGTAGATTCATTTTCACCATTTTCTGCTCTATTAATATTTCTATATCTAATTTCACAATTACATAATTTCAAAAGGCATAAGTGAAACATAAGGAAATTCTCTCTACATTGAACTTTCCATACAAAATAATTGCAGTCAAAAAATATTTAATGCAAGTGTTTTGAGAACATTTCTTTGCTTTTGCTACCCTGATGGTCGTGAACATTTTAGACTGTAGAAGTGGTGAAATTTGAGCCATATTTTGTGTAAAACTCTTTAAGAGACATGAGTCTTTGCAAAACAAAATGAAAAAATTAATCTTGCTTTTATGCCATGTCCAGGTAAGCCAATCTTTTTATTTCCTAGCTGGATATGGCAAAAAAGACTACTAAAAATATCCTTTTTTAATTTTTTATTGTAGAAATACTCTATTAGGAAAAAAAAACCCTCTTGAAGTATCCTAAGATTCTTTCCAACACTTAATTGTTTGTTTAAGCAGTTTTGAGATTAAAAAAAGGAGAAACACACTTTGAAAAAGATGTTTAATAGTTATTACTTGTATCTTTTTCATTTGTATCATACTTGATAAGAGGTCTTTCTCTCCCCTATTTTAGAAAGTTTAATAATAATTAAGAGGGTTGACTACAGTACCTACTTCTATTCTTGACATATGACATATGGCATTCAGATATTGTTTTATTTTTCTATGTATTATGATTAACATAAATCTAGATTTAATTTTCTTTTTTTTAAAAAGCTTGTATAATGCTAATAATGAATTTAATTTTACAGAAAAATATTTAAATGAAAATTCTGAAAGAATAGTTTTGGATTATGAGTTACTCAACTTTTGGAAATTAATTCTATTATTATTATTATTAATACTATAATGAAAAAAATACTTAGTAGTATTCCTTGTTTTGATTTAATATCATTTTTTCCTTAGGCATAGATTTACACAAGTATCTGCAATTGTAATGTTAATTCTTCTTGCCAAAAATATTTTTTAGTGTTTGTATTTTTATGTTTTTTTCAAACTGCTGATCAAATTTTTTGTTTAAAAAAATGCTGAAACTTCATTCATAAATCCCTTTACCACTGAAAAGTACCAAGAAAGTGGTTTGGAAAACATAGCGTTAACATAAAATGACTGGTTTTCCAGACTCTTCTCAAGAGGACATCTGAATCTAAAATTTTTAAAAAAAGAGAAATTAAAATTAAAAAAAAAGAGAAATTATTTTTTTTTTTGCTGAGTGCTGACTAGCTTGCACGTATTGTTACCTCTGTTGGAATAAGAATTAGTCAGATGCATCTGTATAATCACACCTCCTTTATCCTATTTTTTCTTAAGAAATAATATTTTTATTTCACTTTAATACAAGTCATTATTAGATAAAACAATTAATATAATTATTGGTTTTATCTTTAAAATTTTGACTATGAACCTACTATTTTTGAAAAGGCACAATATCTCCTGTTCATCAAAATTAATTGTCTACTGATAAGAAAAAATTCAGCATTTCTCTTTAATTTCTGATTTTAATGGGAGTTCGATTTATAGTGTATTCAGTGAGACAACATAATTAATGTATGTGTTAGGAAGAAACAATAAAGGAATATTTATTTAACAAGATCTGAAAGATGGGAAATGATGCGTTCCTAATTGTTTGTGAAATTTTTTTATTGTCTGTCTGTTAAGTTTTGCTTTCTTTTGCCATAAATTTTAATTTAAGCTTGGTTCTTCAGGCGCCATAAATTAGCTTAAATGTATATAGTGTTTACTGCAAAATGCTTTACACTAACACACCTTTCTCCTTCCCTTGGTTTGTTTGTTATTCTGAACAGCCTCAGCTCTTGTAGCCTCTTCTTACACAAAATACAGTCCAGTCACTTAATTATCTTAGTGACCCTTCCCTGGATTCTCTCCAGGATCACCTACCCTGACCTGATGGCAGCACTTGTGAAGTGAAGAAAACTACTGGTGGTCTTTGCACAGAGCACATCACTGGCTCGTGTTCAGCTTGGTGTCCACCAGTACCCTCAGGTCCTTTTCTGCCAAGCTGCTTTCCAATTGTGTGGTCCCCAGCCTGTCCTTGTGTCTGGAGTTATTCCTCCCCAGGTGCAGAATTTTTTTCTGTTTTCATTTTTGTTTTGTTTTGTTTATTTGTTTGTTTGGGTTTTTATTTGTTTTTTGGGGTTTTTTTTAATGACTGTAACTTTGATACATACTTTGAAGTGTATTGCTGTGAATTCATGGGTTTCATACAAGCATGTCTTGGCAACATGTTTAATTGCACTGTATTATTATAAATGAATCTGTGCACTTGGATAGATAAATAACAATAAATAACATGTACTTGAACACAAAAATGTAACTCATTCAAAATGTGTATAAAAATACTTGGGGAATAGTGAATATAGATACTGTGCCTTCAAAGAGAAAGGTATTTAGATCAATCTTCAACTTTTAAACTCCAAAACTGCTCATAAAAATTGCAATTCCAGCTCTCTAGTCCATCACACTCCTGTCTCTCCCAAGGAGAAGAAAACAAAAATATCCAATTTCCAGTGGACTAGTAATAGAAAATACTGAAAAGGGTCCTCCAGAAGTGTTTAGTATAACAGTTGCCTCTGCAATATGCTATCTGACATGAAGTGGCAAAAAAATGCATTAGTAAGTATTTATAGCACAGTTCTTGCCTAGAAATATCCAAATGAAATTAAATTGCTATCTTAAAAAATCCTTTATTACAGTGACCGCAGCAAGCAATCTGTTTCTGTATTAGCCAGAAAAAAAAAAAATAGAATAAAATGAACAGTAGAAAATAAGTAAGAAAGTGCAACTATTATCAAAAGACCTTTGAAAGTATTCATTCTGAAAAATCATTTATTCAGTACTTCATGCTCCCAAATTTTCATAAAATGTACATCTATTTCAGCAAAAGAAGAGAATTTTATTCCTGTTGTGCCATTTTTCTATTATTTTTAGCACTGTTTTGTATGGTTTTTTGATAATATTTCAGAAAGCACTCAGAATGTATGTCTCATTTTATGTAAGTTGTTAATGGCAAACCAAGTGGTGGTGAATACTGAGGAGGTATCCAAACTAACCAAGATATCAGCATCAGTAGCAGCTTGCAGAGTAGTCTGCAAGGATAAGGCCATGATGTTCCCAATAAGCCTGCTGCCTTTGGAGAGCTGCACAGCATAAAGTCACGGGAAACAGAAGTGAGAGAACATTGAGAGGTGAGAAAAGGAATGCCTGTCCAAACAGCATTTGCCAGCCTGCCAGCCATACCCTTTGATTTAGAGTTTGGAAGATCACAGACTTTGAAAGACTTTTTCCTCAGCTGATGCCTCCTAATAGTTTGCCAAAATAGTAGAGGTCTGCTCTCTGCAAGGGCTATGTTAGACCCTTGATTCCTCTGACTTACCCACCTGCATTCTATAACTTTTGTATTTCCATCCATAATGCAGCCTGTACGGGTTTTTTTTCCAGCCAGTTTAGCTGACTGGAAAATGTCAGTGTATAAAATACACTGCAGTGTAGAATAAAGCAAGCCATAATCTTCATGGAGTTCTTGGGGTTTTGGGGAAAGAAGTTGCAATAATTTTATTGTTGGTGATACCTCTGTATTCCAGTGCATTTAGAAAAAAAGAATGTTCTACCATTAGTCACAGTGTTTTGTAACAGTAGCGTCTTTAGTGCTACCTTGTAAAACTCAGATATAGCAAAGCTTTTTAAAAGTCAACTCCTTACTTTTATATCTCTTCCTTTGCTTTTGTAAGCATCTGGAAATGATTCTCTTGTTTTAACCCAAAACTGCGCTAAACAGGCCATCCATGGTGCCAAATAGAAAATTTGGCATTTATCTGCCATGTTCAAGGGAAAACAGAAGGATTCTAATTTTTGCATGTGTGATTGCCTGCAGGAATGTGTACTTCCAGGATGTGAAGAACTACACAGGGTTCTGTTTGCCTTTTTCTGTAGTTTTCTTATGGTAATAGAGTGAGGTGCTTGTATTTATGACTTTTTCCTCTTTGAAACACAGGAAGCAGGGAAGAGTTGTCTAGAAAAGTCTCATGCCACTGTTTGTGCTTGCTTATGAGTCTGACTGCATATTGATCTTGTTTCACTAGACTGTACCATTATCTATATATCTACTGGAACACAGCAATCAACATAAACAGCTGGCTTTCTCCCATGCCTAATCACGGCCTTATTAACAGAATGTAGTAGAGAAAACTTGTAGTAACCATAAAGCAATCTGAAAAAGCAAAGAACATACTTGCTGCACTCATCACAAACAACTGAATAATTATATTCATTCATCTTTACTCTGTTTCTGAGTTTATTAAAGTATGCATATACTGGTTGTTTCCTGGTTTTTATGTAGGCTGTTTGCCAGGATCAGTTTTCTGTTCAAGTGCTCTGATGGCATAGTATCACTACTCAAGATTTTGAAGTAATATTTTACTAGTTTTTTAAACTATGTTGTCTTTAAAAGAGAATAATTTCTAAAAGGGACTAGCTGATCATAATCAATTCAGACAGTTCCAGGAAACAGATGAAATATCAATTTTTGAGCTGTAAGTTCATGAGTCATTACAATATGTGCTATTATTAACAAGGTCTTATGATACAAACATATTCCATGATTGTTACTTTATTTTTAATTTAAACTAGTTGTCTTGTAGATAATTATGGGGAGAAATACATGATGATATATGCAAGCATAAAAAAATCTACTTAATGTCTGTTTCTTTATAGGTTTTCTTATCAATTTCTTTCTTCCTTTTAGCAAGTTATACAAGTGTATACACTTATACACACGCATACAGAAAGCATCTTTATGCATAATCACAGAAATATCCTCTATCATCTGTCTGGTTTTGTGGCTAGGGAAAAATAACTATGATGGGATTGTCCTCTGCTTAAAGGTAGCAGATAACTGGGACCTCTTTTGTCTTGTCTATGAGGGAAAAGAAACGAGCATTGTTTGGAATTTTATTTGTGGTTCTGTCCTGTAATAGTTCCAGTCCAATGGCATGAAAGTAGATTAGTTTACAGAAATTTTGGCACAAAACTGGTATCTACTCCTGTAGTCCAACATTTCCTGAATAATTATTTTTAATAGAGAAAAAGCCAAAAAACTACTTGTTCAGCTCACTATCCAGTAACCTCCATTTCAATCACAGCTTTCCTTAGCAAGTCTAATAATGTTTTGGCCCTTGCTGAGATAGCATTTATCTATATGGGGAAAAAAAAAAAAAGAAACTCAAAGTCCAGTAAGGAACAATGTTATGTGGTGATTCTTGTCAAACTAGTCTTGTGGAAGTGGAAGTGTTTCGCATGCTGAATGCCTGTCACAAATACCTCAATTAATTTCTTTATTGCCTCCTAACCAATTTTTTCACTTGCTGAAAGTTAATTTCTGCAATAGTTCTCCTTTCTGAGCTGCTCTGTCTGAAATGGAAAATGTTTTCATTTCTGCTTGTTTACTTTATAGGTTCCTGCAGACTTTCTTACATTAGATTTGATTGTTGAATTTAATTTCAGGAAGGCTTTAATTCTTTAAAGATAGCCCCACTTTTCTGTCACTCCTAGTTAGAGACATTTAATCATTCACCTCAGTGCAAACAGTCCATCAGGTTTTTAACAACAGAACAATGACACACAAAAATGGAAATCCATATTATGAAAGAGGCCCTAAATCAACCCTTACTGATTAATTTCCCCTTTATTCACAAAGCCTAAATCATTCTGACTGAATCAATCAAAAAGCTATTACCTTCATACTTGCAAGTGTTACTTTCAAAATCAATGAAAACTGAATTTATTTTTAAGATGCGATATATTACCAAAATAAGAGTTCCCATTTACTTAAGCTAGAGATTTATCAAAAACTGCTACAGTTGGTAAAATCTTAGGGTTTTACCCTGTATATTTTTTTGTGTTTTTTTTTAATTTTTAGCTTTGTCCACATTTTCCAGTTTCATTTACTTCAACAGCTGAATTGCTCTTAATTTTGTGAAAGTGTTTTTATTGCTTCTGTACATGAAGGCTCTCAGACAGAACAGATAGATATTCAGTTAGAGGAACTTCCTAGGGATATATCAGTTGGCAGTAGCTTTGGCTGCAATCACTATAAAATCAGGGAGTTCAGTATCCTGAATGAAGTAAGGAAGGACAGAAGCAGCATACAGACTTTGGGGCAGCAACCCAGAGAATTAAGAAAGTTGGCTGATGTGCTTGCAAGGCTGCTCTCTGTCATCTTTGGAACATCATGGAGATCTGGGAAAGTATATGGTGACTGGAAAGAAATAAAAGCCTGAAGGTCAGCCCAAGGACCTACAGGCTCATCTTTGCCTCATTCCCTGGGAAAATCTTGCAATTGTCTTACCAGAAGTAAATTGTGTCTGACCACCCTACTGTGGTAAATTATGTCTGATCACCCTACTGTGATAAAATAACCTGGCCAAAACTTAAGAAATCACTTTGTGCAGTTGTAGAGGCTTTGGGGCTTCTTGTTTTTATATGCAGAGCCTTATGTGTATCTGAACCATCTTAGGAATCAGATAACAGCTTTCAACTAGCAAACAAGCCAAGATCTTTAATAGTGAAGTTCCTTCCAGCATGCTAAAGCCACGTTTTTTGTTTTCAAATAAATATATCCAACACCCTTGCCTATATTATATCCAGTTATATTGTATTATATTATATTAACCATAAAAATATCAATATCATAGGATTATATTGAATTAAAAAAAATTACTATCTTCTTTTATTGCAAGAGGGTGGGGAAGGGCAACTATGAATAAGCAGTCTTATTCTGACAGAATTGCTTGCAGGGCAAGAGAGGTAAATTCTTGTGACCAAAGGAGCAGACTCTTGCAGAAACTGAATTTAAGCTCTGCAGGAATGGATTTATTAGTCTTGTCATCCTCTGCTTCCTCCTTAGCACACATCAACATGGTTCCTCTGCTATACAGAATTTGGTCATGGCCGCTGCTTCTGCTACAGGTGTTCAGAAATTAAACTTCTGCATTTGCAATTGTATGTCCCTTCTGGTATTACTCCAGTGAGAATGGCAGCTTTTCTTCCCTTTCAAGAAGGTATTTTAGTGAAATTTATTCCACTGAAAGGAAACTGTATGTTCCTATGTTCACATTCACATTCAAGGCAGCAGAAACTTAGGCAATACTTGACTCACATTTTGAAGATCTTTTAATTTGTGTTTTTAAATAGAAAGCATAGAATTTAGTGCAGTTAGTCATGCTTATTTTGGAAAACTATCTTTCAAATTCAAACAATAAGATCCTTCTGATCTTCCTAGAAGACTTCCTATCAGATATTCAACTTCATTGCAATTTGCTCTTATCAGATTCCAATTGGCCTTTTGGTTTCTAAAAGGCACAAATTAACAGGAAATAGGGACTTCAGTAACATTATTGCTATCCTTTTCTTTTCCATGACAAATTCCTAGAGAAACACCAAGAAGCTGATTTTCCATATAAATTGCAACTTAGTTCTTTTTTTGGTAAATTGAAACATGAATTATTTATAATTTTTTTTTTCCTTTTTGCATCTATTTTGGGGTGGGGCAGCAGTTTGGTGGGGTTTTTTTGCATTTTTTGGTGTACTTTCTTAGCACAATAATTGATGTAGCTTTGAAAACTTAATAATTGCCTTTCAAGAAAGAAGGCTTTTTCTCATTTTTTTCACACAAATTCTACCTCCTAATTTTCTTGTACCTCTAGTTCTTTTGTCTTTCACAGTTGCTTGTTTATTTTGACAGCTACATTTTTTCAGTCAGCATTTTCCAACACGCAGAGGAAATATAGAAAGTGATATGATGAAATTATAAAGAGATAAGCATGTATGTCACATACGTAAGAAAAAATGTGCAAAATCAGGATTGCGTTTGAGAACAATGTTTCTTTCCTATTTGTGTGCCTGCCTATTGCTCTGGAAAACTTTTAATCTAAGGAAAAATGGAGATGGACTGTATTAAATTCTTTCTTTATTAAATTTCTTCTTTCTTTCTTTCTTTCTTTAAAGGCTGGACCATAGAAGAGATTCTCCTAAGAAAAATAAACTAATCACTGAGATTTATTTTATAAAGTAGACAAAATGCTGTAATGTATATTCTCCTTCCCATCCCAATGCTGTGCTGATTAACTTTAGTTTTTACAATACTAACTAGATCTTGGTATGGCTTAGTGATGCTGCCTGAGCAGACTGCTCATTTGTGTGCAATCCATTTTTGTCCTTTAGGAAACATTATTCTAGTGTTTATAACATACTAGTTTCTTTGATCAATACGATGCCACATTTACCATATATAAACCAGTTTCAAATTTATTTTAAGAGCCAGCAAAGTCTTGGCTTCTCTACTTATTAAAAAAAAAAAAAGAAAAAAAAATTGTCTTGGATAATGGCTATGGTCCTTCCTGTGAGGAATAGTGTCTGACTGTCTTTTATCTTAAAGGATCTATACACATACTTGTGCAGTAGAATTACAGAATATGCAGCAATTAGATGAATTCTTAGATGGCTGTAAATTTCTATCATTGAATTAGCAGTAGCAAAATCATGAATTCAGTTTGTACATATGGGATTTTAGCCAAAGGAAATAAATCAGTGTTTTAATTCACTTGGGTTCAAATTTATTTAGACTTGTCATATTTAACAAAAGAAAATCATAAGCCATAAAGGAGCAGTCAGGCATGATATTAAACAGCTGAACATGTCAAAATGATCGGCATGTAGTTATGAAGTTTCATCCAGTACATCACTGCTCTACAGTTCTTGTTATTGTGTTTGATTTGTACATGCTTTAGATAAATTGATGTTGGGTGTGGAAGGCAACCTTTACTTAGCTTTTGTCCACTGACTTAAGTCATTGCTTGGACAACATTTTCAGGCACATGGTGTGACTCTTGGGGTGCCCTGCGCAGGGCCAGAAGTTGGACTCAACAATCCTGATGGGTCCCTTCCAACTCAGCATATTTCATTCTTTGATTTTATGAATAGTTCCTCTGTTTCCTCAAAGGCACACTGGTGTAATGATCCCTTTATTTCTGTTGTTATTTATTGATATCTATAGCCCGTAAATAAGGTATTTACAAACAGCTTTTTTGCTTGTCATATTTCTCCGCTGAATTTTCCAGCAAACAAAAATTCTTGCATGTGTTGCACATGTATGTGCAAATCAAATTGGACACATTGCTCTATGCAGTTTTATAAGAAATAATTCAGTTCTAGGTCATTTGTTACTAATCCTTTTTGATCTCAGTGCCCTGTTAAAGCCTTGACATTTGAGTTTTCATAAGCAGGCAACTATTATTAGTAAGTTACTTCATGAATGGTAAATAGCTTCATAACAGTTCCAAAGCATGTATTTTCCTGTCAATACCCTTTGCAGCATGTTGTGCTCTGCCTCATCAAAAGAAAGGAGAACAGCTTATGTATTATTAATAAGCAACTCATTTATAGATAGGAAGTTGGTAATCTTTGAATATTAATTGGAAGAATTCTAAAGGAATTATTATAACAGAAACACAGAAGAAGATTCCTTCCTCTAAGTGTTGAATAGCATATTATTTTTGGACTATAAATTATTTACATGGAGTTGCTGCTTAGAACCAGGAACTTTTATCTTTCAGTCCTTGTTTTAAACCTGATCAGCAAAATGACATCTATCTTCACGTTTCCCCTAGAGCCTGGCAGTCATGAAAGCATAGCCATTTTTAGGCAGATGTTTGCTGCTGATAAGATGCATTAAAGCATGGACCATTAGCTGAACTGTTTTGTAAGTCATCAAAGATTCAGATTGTTTAACAAATTGATATCTATGCAGAAAACAAAAGACAGAGAAGGTCTGTGTAATGCTGCAGTAGTTCTTATTGAGTGTCTTTAAGATCAACAAGAAGTGTTGGGCAGAGTATGAACAGAATGGCAATGGGGCTTGTTTCAAAACAAGCTGAAAACTGAATGAAATACATCATTTATTAAAGTAATAGATCCCACTCACTACATCTCCCAAATATGCTGAAGCAGACCTTTTTTTCTGCCTACTCACATCTATTGCTGTCATATTTAAATGAATTAAAATATAACTTAAGCTTTGCATAGAAACACATCCTAAAACTATGTGTGTGCTGCATGCAGTTTACAATTACACAGGTAGCATGTGACCTAAAGATAAAGATTACAAATGGAAATCTGAATAGTAATAACTAAATAGCTGAATGGAAGAGAAAAAAAATAGCAAAGGTTCTGGAAAAGAGTAAAGATGAGTAGAAGCAGAAAATATTCACTGAAAGGCAGATGAAAATTGGGGCAAAATGCAACAATTGGTCTAGGGGGAAAAAACTGAAATATGACATATATACTAGTAAATATTTAATGGCGAAGACTAGCAAGAAGAAGAAACATTGGAAAAAAGGGAAGACAATACATGCCCCAGAAATAAAAAAAGAAAGAAAAGAAGAAAAGAAACAAACAAAGGAGGGAATTTGGCTGAAAAGAGAGGCAAGGAAAGCAAGAAAGGAATAATGTTACTCTGTGTACATGTATTCAGAGATGAGAAATTTCCTACTTACATGCAGACTATGCATATATACATATACATATATATGTCATTTCATGGTATCAACTGTGACTTCTAATGTCACAGAATCACAGAATGGGTAAGGTTGGAAAGCACCACAGTGGGTCATCTGGTTCAACTTTACTGCTCAAGCCAGGTCAGCCTAGAGCACATGTCACAAGGTTGTGTCCAGACTGTTCTTGAATGTCTTCAGTGGTGGAGACTCCACAATCTGTCTGGACAATCTGTTCCAATGCGTGGTCACCCACACCCACACAGTAAAGAAGTTTTTCCTCATATTTAGGTGGAAGTTCCTGTGCATCAGTTTCTGCCCATTGCCTCCTGTCGTGTTTCTCAGCACCGCCAAGCAGAGCCTGGAAATATCATCTTGGCACTCTCCTTTCAGATACTTATAGATATTGATGAGGTCCCTCTCAGACTTCTTTTTCGAGGCTAAACAGGCCCAGCTCCCTCAGCCTTTCCTTGTAAAAGAGATGCTCCAGTCCATTGCCCGTTGCAAACATCTCCATTGCCATCCCTTGGACCTCTTCCAGGATCTCCATGTTTCTTTTCTACTAAGGAACCCAGAACTGGACACAGTACTTCTGTGCCTCACGAGGGCTGAGTAGTCCCTTGATCTACTGGCAAAGCTTTCCCTAATGCACCCCAGGACATCATTGTCCTTCTTGGCCACAAAGTCACGCTGCTGGCTCACAGACAGCTTGTTGGTCACCAGGACCTCCAGGTCCTTCTCTGCAGAACTGCTGTCCAGCAAGTTGGCCCCCAGCCTGTGCTGTTGCATGGGGTTCTTCTTCCCCAGGTGTAGGACTCTGCATTTGTCTTTGTTGAATTTCAGATGGTTCTTCTCTGCCCATCTCTGCTGACTGTTGGGTCCCTCTGAAGGGCTGCAGAGCCCTTTGGGCTATCGGCCACTCCTCACAGGTTTGTGTCCTCAGTGAACTTGCTGAAGAGGCCTCTGTCCCTTCATCCAAGTGATTGATCAATAAGTTAAGCAATACTGGACCCAGTATGGATCCTGACTGGCACATAGTTACCAGGGTCCTTCTTGCCCTTTTTTGAAGACTGTCCTCATACAATGTCCTCATGCAATTGCCTGATAGATTTATAGATAAACTTGTTCTGCCAAATGTTTTGATAGATCAGGGTATTTTCATGCCCTGACATTTTTAGATTTGTGAACTTCAAATAGAGTTCCAAGTACTTTCCATGAGAGTGTAGCTTTGTAAAAAATGGAGATAGTTAAGAGATTTAAAGAAAAAAATCTTGGACAAAGAATCAAGTAAATCTTTGCAGTTGTAATCTAGTGAGGGTGTTGTGGTAGCCATGCTAAGCTCAGCAATACCAAATCAAAATTTTCTTTTTCTTCCTCTAAGCTTTAGATTGCAGCCTGTGACTGGTAAATAATATATGTTCGCTCAGGAGTTATTTTTGTCTTATCTTTTAACACTGTATAGTTTTTCTTTCTTGTCTTTTTGCTACTGGAGTCCATTATTGCAGATAAGGGGATAGATATATTACATTGGTTAAACATTCATTAATGTAGACAGCATTAATTATAAACACTTTGAAATTTACTGCTACTTCAGCAGGAATGGAACGGAACCCCTTATACTAGTGCTATGAAGACTTTATTTACCTTAATGAAAAAATATTTTTCAAGATATAGATACTTAGCAGGTTGTTTTGTTCTAACTTAGAGGCAAAAGAAATTAAATCTTGTGTAAACATTAGAAGAAAAGTTAAGGCAGTTATGAGGATTGGAATAAAGTTCTGTTCTGGCTTGCAGAACGCTGCTATGTCCTTTCCTATGACCTTTGTCTTTTCAAATCTGGACTGTCCCCAGTGATCCAAATGTGTAAATTTAATTGAAACCTGTGTTCCACTTCTCTTCACATACTTTTTACCCTACATACTATATGCTACAGTTTCTTCAAAGTGTCTCCATCTGCTGCCTCAGTGTAATTTCTCAGTTAAAAAATATTTCTTACCCTTCACATCACTTCAGTCCACAAAAGTTTATCAGTCAGACCATCCATTTAAAGACATCTGATCTGTTAGCTGACTTTCCCTTAGATCTCAGATTTCTCTGAAGAAGGTTTTCACCAATGTCAAGGCAAAAGTCCTGTTAACCTCTCATAGAAATGTCCATTCTAAATAGTTTTGTTAATCAGTGATTAAGTGATTGGGGAAAGTTCCCTACACATTTTTAAAGATTGTCAGTCTAATTTTTTGCTTAAAAGTAGTTTTCTAACTCCAATACATGGTCTCACTAGACACTAGCTAGTTTTTTATAACAAGCATCTAAAGGAAGTGCACAGAGGGACTTTATGTCTAAAATGTCAGTCTTCTGGAAAATTTCAAAAGAAAATGAAATAACAAGAGGATCCAATGCAGAGTAGTATAGTTTTAAATACAATTAATAAAAACTGCCTTGAAGCAGATAATATGTGTACATATGTGTCAACATTAATTTCATTTCTATGGAAAAAAACCTAAACCAAACAATCCCCCCCTAAACCTTATACAAGTTTTAGTATGTTTTCCTACAAATTTAAGATGAGTGAATGAGTATTTCATAGTGCAGCTGCCACGGGCTGTACACTAGTGGCTATATATCAGGAATTAATTGTCACTTTGCAAGCAAACAAGATAACAGTCAGGCCTGCACAAAAAATTACACTGTCTCAAAAAAATAAGTGATTCCTTGGAAAGCATAAATGAACTGATAATCAGGAAGCTAGATATTAGTGGAAAGAAATAAGCCCCTTGAAACATCTCAACACCCTAAGAGAATTTTAATAAGATATTACAAACTTCAGTAACAGAAAAGCAAGTGCCGAAAGAATGGAATCTGTCAGAGTGATCATCTAGCTGTGTCTAGAGAAAAGCTGTGGAGACTTCTCACAATTTTTCTTGTCCCCTACTTTAAGTACATTACTGCAAAGCAAGTTGCTTAGCTCTACCAGAATAAGATTATTTTTAGGTTTTCATTCATTGAAGATTTTATTACTCTGGCATAAACTAAAGAGCTTTTCTTATAGTAGATGTATCGGAAAAAAGATATTAATTTTTTGGCAGATAAAAGAAAACTTACTTTGTTTAACATTTCCAATGTCATCATGCAAACTGGCCTAGAAATCAGAGAAAGCTAGAGAAGAAAAATGTTGGACCAAGTGTGGCCTGAAAGAGATTTATTTTTTTTCTTTGTAAATGAACTAGTTTGCATAGGGACTGTTTGGCCCCACACAGCCCCAGTGTTTGGGTAACCAAGGAGCCAAAAAAGACAGTACTGATGGCAACCATGAGATTTAGTTTCCATGGAGATGATGCATATGCTTGTACCTTGCTGAACAAAAATGAAGGATGAAAACTGAAATTAAAAAAGAAAAAGGATGATGAAAAAATCAAATATGTCCCAGAAAATGTAAAATAAGACTAAGTTAGCTGAAAGCCTCACAAAAGGAATTAAAGCAAAGTCTATATATTTTTTTCTAGAAGGTGGCAAATAGCTCTAGACAAACTCATTCTTTATGCAATTTAAAAAGCCCATTTCCTCCATCTCTTCTGCCATGTTTTTCTTGTCCAAATCGTAGAGTCCTGGAATCATAGAATGGTTTGATTTGGACCTTAAAGATCATTTATCTCCAACTCCCCTGCTGAGGCCAAGGACCTTACACTACAATAGGTTGCTGGAGTCCATCCAACCTGGCCTTAAACATTTCAGGGATGGGCCACCCACAAGTTTCTGGGTAACCTGTTTCCAGTGCCTCAATCCTTCTCACAGTAAAGAATATCTACACAGTAAAGAATTTCTACCTAATATCTAATCTAAACCTACTGTCTTTCAGTTTAAAACCACTTCCCCTTGTTTACATGATGCGCGCTCATGTAAACAGTCACTCTCCAAATGAAACCAAGGTTGTTAGAATCAAGCACATTCCAGCTACTCCCAGCTGGTGGATTGCTATTTTTATTTAAAGCAAAACCAGGGGCATAGGAAATTAATGTGCCAGGCTGTGAATTTGAATGTCCGAGCAAGCAGCACACAATCTTTAATTGCCTGTAATTTAGGAATGGTAATCTGATGCACAAGAATGGATGAAGCCTGGGGGAGAAATTATTCCAATCAGTCCAATCAAAACTTGGCTGGGAGCTTTGTAGTAGGTAACTTAGAGATGAAATCTTCATTGGAGCATCAGTTATAAAATTCTAGTCACTTCAGGACACTCATTGCTTCACCAATGTCCCCAGGAAGCCAGGATATTTCCTGGTCTATCTATTCTGTATCAGGGACTTACAGAACTGAGAAATAACTGGGAGAACGGGAGAGCAAATCCTAGAGGTGAAGGTCAACAAGGAAGTTCATTCTAGGATGAAAAATTAGGTCAGACCAAATACATAGGTAAGATTTACTGTTTGAAGCAATTTGTTATCTTCAGAGTTGCAAACTGAAGAACTTGGCCAAACCCCACAACTTTTGAGAAAGAGAACATAGAATGTTTGAAGTTATACTGATAAAAATCGAAACTGATAAAATGACAATTTTGTGTTCCATGAAGCAAGTTTTTAGTTTTGGAGCTTACCCTGAGGAAACAGACCAAGATATCTTGTCCACATACATGTTCAGAATATATGATCTGGATCTAACCCTAAGTTTTAAGTTGCCTAGCCAAATGATGACAATTAGAAAAAAAAATAAAAATCCTGAGTTGGAAGGTCTTATCTCTCATGCAACTTAGTACTAATGGGGACTTACTAACTGTAGACAGCTAACTCAAAATGGATATACATTTTAAGATTAAAAAAAACCCAAAAAACAACCAACATTAAGAGTGTGGTAAACTTTTTGTTGCAGAGAGTGAACCAGCAAGGAATGCAGTGATGAGTGAAGAAGATGGAAACTAATCCCTGAGAATGTTACAGATACAGCTCTGATGTCAATATGCAAGAGGGCAATTCAAAGCCACTTATATTGTGATAAGGGAAAGTAATGCATTTAATTTGTAGAGTAGAGGAAGTAGGCATTTGTCCAAATGCTAAGATAAGCAGTTCACTGAACTGAAAATTCAGTAATTCGGCTGATATTTTAAAGAGAATTTCACAAGAGACAGGATCATTCCAAGTACAAGTTCTGCTCAGTTAGCAGAGCTTAATGACAGTTTCATACTGTAATCCCCCACCTCCTCACAGCCAACCCCCACCCCTCCAGAAAAAAAAATTGTAGAAGGGAAGCAAAAGGGCGAACCTTGGTGCTTACAGAATAACTCCTCTTTTGTTCATAAAGGCTAATAAGAAATAAAAGCAAGGTTTTTCTTTAAGATGTAAAATGTTGCTGGCACTGGTTCAAATATGTGTACTGCAGAAAGTAGTGATTAAGAGATCACAAACTGTATGATCAATTTTAGTCAGCATAATGAATAATTGATGAAGTTTTGCACATCCCTTAAGGTGTCTAAAAACCTTGGATGCTTTTCCAGTAAATTCCATTGTAATAGTGCACAGTACACTGTTACACAATTAACAGTAAAAAAATAAATAATGACATAAATAAAATAAAATAAATGATTATTCATTTATGTGTCTGTATAGCTTGTAAATAAGATTTTTATACTAAACTTATATTTTCTCCAACACATTCTTAACATATTCATAATTCTTTTATCTTGGTAATGCTCAGCCACAATCTTGCCTGAATAAACACCCAGAAACCTTTTAGAATTAATACTACAGTGTGATAGCAACTTTCTTAGTATGAGCAGAAAGACATCCATTTAAGATTAAAAAAACAGAATATCTGAATCCTTTGTAAAATCTGCTCCTGCTTTTGTATGATCACAGTAGAAAATAATTAGAAAAAAACATATTAAGCTTTGTTTTTTAAAAAAATTATAGACAAATATAGCCCTTGCAAAAAAAGTAACATTTTGGACCCACAAGTCCAAATACTTTGATTATTCATTCCAATTCCATTTTTCAGCCTAAAGTGAGACACAGAGCCAGCAAATAAAAGACTCAAACATAGAAAAAATAAATTGGCTACTTAATTTGGTTTCATTGTCATAAATAAGTGAAATACAAATTACATTAATTCTGTAAAAATTAATAAGGCTTCTGAAATTAAGTTCTAATAATCTAAGTGCTTATTATAACTTTTTTAATATTAGATATTGCTAAATCTAATAATGAGAAGGTTTTAATAGGTATTTGGGAAAGCAAAATTGTTTTGGTAAAACTAGTTTTGCAAAAAGGTTGGGACAACTAATTGAATCCTGTTTTTCTGTTTTTAAATCAATACTCAAAGTACACCTAAAGCTTAGACATTGAAAGTTATATAATTAACAATTCAAAATTGCCTTTTAAAAATCCTCTAAATAAAAATTTGCTATCATATTAATTTATACCCATCACATAGTTCTTAACTTACTGAAGCTTCCCAGCTGTAAAAAGATTAATGGCTGCCTCATGAAGTGTGTACAATGTAATTCCCAAACATAAATAGCTAAAATCCCACTTGTGTCTGTTCCAAATCACACTGCAAATATTTAGTGTAAAACTAGTAGAAATAACTGATTTACTTGATGGAATAAAAATGCCTAATTTTTGCATTGACTTTATATCAGTCTTGTCTATGGCTGTTACTACTTAATCACCTGTATTTCTGCACCACAATTACACTATTAATGTGCTAAAAGAATGCTAAAACTAAGTGTGAATAGTGTGAATAGTGAATAGTAGATATCTAAGGCTGTATCAAATAGTGTTACTTAAATAGTTTATACTATAGACTATGGTTTGTGAATTTAATCTGAACAAATATTTTTCCTTGCCTCCCAAACCCTGATTTTATGATGGTACTTAATAATGAAAGAGCTTCATTGTGTCCCCGATTATTTTGCTCTAGATGATGGGGAGAACTGTGAGGAGAAGTCTGGGTATTGCCATTGTTCTAATCCCACTTTTGACACCAAAATAATGTGATACACTCAACTAATGTTAGGGTCCAACTATTGAAGGATGCCTCTGCCCAAATTAAGGTGCAAATGAGACCATTAGTATGGATTTTATTTAAAAATAAATATGAGGTAGAGATAGATAGGAAGAGAATGGGGAAGAAGAGAAAGAGGATGAGTAAGGGAGAGATATTGAGCAAAAGATATCACCATCACAGGGGTTCCTGCAGCTTCCTGCTGGCCTTTCTTTACCCTGGTCTGCTCAGTGGTGTGGGTGCCCAAGTGAGGTACTGCTCTTATACAGTCCAATCCCAAGTATCCACGAGGTGTATGTGCCATTCCCATAACTTGGGATGGCGTGTGTGTAAGCAGTCGCTTCCTTTTCTCACAGTTTGCCATGGTTGGAATTTTCAACTGGATAAGTTACCTGGATCTGCTTCATCAGGCCTGGCATCTTCCTTTTGTTGCTGCCTGTGCTTTTCTCACAGTCTGCACAGTGATGTTTTGTCTGGTGTGCTAATTCCAAACCTTTCACTTTTGTGTAGGCCTGAAATTAATGTCTCCCTTTTTTACATCTGTGCCTGTTGTGGTGGTTTATCTTTCAGGAACTTCCTTCTCTGACAGTGAGCTGAGACATTTTAAATGTATCCTTTAAATCGTGAAAGCCGTGGTATTCACTTCCTTAGCAGTTCACACACATTGAGATGGTAAAGCTCTGTTCAGTTGCTCAAAGACTTCTCTGAAACGTCTTAGCCTATCTCAGACACCTGCATGTGGCTGGCAAATATGGCATGGGACCCACAGGTGTCACAGGAGCAGCAGCTGGAGGCCCTGCAGGATAGACTTTGCTGTCTCAGACGACACTAAATCAATACCTGCGGTCAAGTGAATTGAGCCTCTTGTCAGCGCACCGATAGTGTCTAGAGAACCAGCAGATCAAATGTCAGTGTCTGGTTTTAGAGTGACACAAATAGCTCTGTAGACTCTATTGACTGTATTTAGTGGATCTTCACTGACTGTGATGATAGTTTTGATTCCTATCTTAGAGATAAATACGTGCCTGTGGTACGAGCATTTTTAGCTACATCAGAATCTTTGCATAAGCAAAGTTTCTCATGTAGAAAGTGGAGTGAGTAAGAATATTGCTTTAGCCATGGAACACATTGGTTTCTCATGTCAGTTTTCATCTTTTGCTCCAACCTGTGGTGCAAGCAGGGCTTCTGGCATAAAAAATCTTTTTGTTTAAATTAAGCATCTTGAAAGAAAATCTCATTTGTGATCTGGGAATGTGAATGGTTCTGTAGCAAGAAGCTGGAAGATGCAAGTTAAATATTTGCTTCTGTTTCCTCCTTCCTTTTACTTTCCCTAGGAAACACTCAGAAATTTTTTGTGTTTTAATTTGCAGCTAAGTTTTTTCTTTTTGTTTTAGTTTTTATTTGTTTCTTTGTTTTTAAAAGGACATAGTGGTCTAAGAAATATTATATCCAACTACCACTCCCAAAGAGCACTGAGTTAAATTAATCTTAAGAAGCTGCAAAAAGGTGAATTATTAGGCCATTAGCCTTAAAACATATGTCCTTATATATTACTGCTGCAAATAATCAGTGAGTGAAAATGAATTGCAGTGTTTTCACTAGCTAAGGTTGTTTTATTCATTGATAGTAGTAGAGAACTCCTAAACCATGCACTGACATGAATTGGTTTCAGTACTATTAAAGAAACTAAAAATTCAGATCGGTGTCTGACTTTTATGTTGCAAAAAAATAAAAAAAATAGACATGCATATAATTATGTTTTGTGGGTAGGCCATATCCACAGAAACAGTGGCTGTGCCTTTGCAAGCAGTACTCCAGGAAAAAGTTCAGCAGTCTGAGATTACAATAAGTGCAGGCACGTTTATTGCCATCCTTGAAAGGTTAAACAAAAGTGTGTATAGTAGAGACAGGAAACGCTATTTTTCATTTAAATCTGTCCTTGAGGAGACCAATACCACGATGCAGACCTGAAGTCAATAGTTTAAAGGAGTGTGGAAATATATAGAAGATACAGAGAAAGCTATTATGTTTAGAAAAGATAACTCTCAGTCAGAACCTGCTGTTTATACATCTTTAGCCTCCTCTTTAAAGCAAAGAAATATGGAAGATGGTTTGGGAAATATATTCCTGGTTTATAATAATTTTCAGAAGGAAAATCTGGAAATTGAGCTTTAATCTGAAATTTATGAAGAATAATGATGAGAGAAAGAAGTTAGACACATTTGAAGATAAAATATTTTTACTAGTAAGGGTGGTTCACCAGTGCACTAATATGAAGATTAACTCTTCATAGTGTGAGATCAGGAAGTTATGACTAAATGGCTTTTTGCATTGTATGCTTCAGTCACACCACAGTT
Organism: Agelaius tricolor; assembly: GCF_023055355.1. NCBI lineage: Eukaryota > Metazoa > Chordata > Aves > Passeriformes > Icteridae > Agelaius > Agelaius tricolor. The sequence continues at coordinate 38,324,965 of NW_027269267.1, read as the reverse complement.
TGTTTATTCCATGCTCAACTGGATGATTCTTAAAAGCCTGGTTAAATAATTTTTTTAACTTCAAAGCTATGCATTTAGATGCTAAATTATTGGTTGTTAAAAGTGTTGAAATGCATTGTGAAATAACTCGTCCAAAGAGATATGCTCCATCTTTGTTTTACTGCAGTTTCCTTTCCCTGCATTTCAGTTCTCTCAGATTCAATGCTGACTCATTATCCAACAACCATCATTATCCTATTGCTAAATCCTTTAAATTTCTCAATTTTTAAGGGGTATGTTGAAGTCCATGGTTCTTGAATTGGGGCTTTCTAAATGAAGTGGAGTAACTAAAAAGGCATGGTCTCCTGAAAGCTTAATCTAAAAGCCTAAGCAGTGGGAATCAGAAAGAAAGCTGTCTGAATTTATTTGGTGTTATTTTCTTCCCAAAAGATTTTATAATTGTTATAATTAATGTAAAATATAAACCACTCTTCCCTATGCACCCTCACCCTCCACCCTCTGAAAGCCTATCACAACACTTTTCCAAAATGTTGGCAGAACCTCTGAAAAATTTTTGATAATTCTCTTTCTGCAATTTCAAAGTCAGTATTCCTTTGTCTATAGTTACCATAATACGTAAACTTTTACTTTTCCCGTTTTACCTTTTTCAAGTAATATCTGTAAAAATAACTAGTATTCCTGCCTTGCTTACTTCATAGCTATTGCATTTGTAATCAGTCACCTATTTTGTGTAGCAGTGAAAAAAAAGTTAAAATGTACTCTCAACCACCACTTTTGACAAATCCCACCTTTCTAACATTCCCTTCTCTCTGGCATCACGGTTTTGTCATACACTCAGTTTCTCTTCTATGTACTACATGAACTTGCACTTATAATGCTCACATAAGTGGGTTAGAATTGAGTGTCATTCAAAACTACTGGCCTCCCAAGTTCTTCTTGTTAGTCTATAAAATGCACTAAAATGGTGGTTTGAAAAATGTGTGGAAAAAAATAAGTTGAAAATAACATAAAAAGGGTTAGATACTGATAAAAATACTTTAACTTTCAAAAATAATTTAAAGTAGGTGTAGCTGTGTTTGCCCCAGGGGGCACTGAGAACATGAAAACAAATTTTAGAAACGGCTATGGAAAATCCAAGGAGCAGGCAACATTATAAGACACCACCTGTGTATTCAGCAAGCATGAAAGATTAAATTTGATCAGATCAAAAAGCACAATGTGGATGACACATAAGAGATGCCCTTGGGAGTTCAATCTGTTTGACTACAAGGAATGGTTTTTCATTAAGGTTTTTCATATCCACAGCTAACTGCACACTACAACAAAAACAATAGCCGTGTTCTAGAGTTAGAAGTTTCATGTTGTTAGACTTCTCAGATCAAACCATTTCATTTTCCTAATGGTTCTCCTGCTTTTTGAAGAAAAAACTAAGGAAAGAGGTAAGTAAAAAGGAAAAATCTGTATTTGTGGTGCCTGTCACCCATTCAAAGACTTTGTGAAGATAGCTTTTTGTAGTTTCTCATTTATTCAGCATATCAACTGAATGATTATAATATAACCAAACTGTAAAGGTGTTTGCAACAATAAAATTGGGTTTTTTTCCCCTGGGGTAAGCTACATTTTTTTTGTTTCTGTGTTCATTTTTTCATTTCTTGAAAAAAATCCTAAATAAATCTTTCTTTTTCTGTCACAGCTGTCTCTTATAGAGTCATAGATTTGTTTAGGTTAGAAAAGACCTTTAAGATCATTGAGTCCAACTGTTAACCCACACTGCCAAGTCCATCACCAAACCATGTCCCTAAGTGTTACATCTACATATCTTTTAAAAACATTCAGAGACAGTAACTCAACCACTTCCCTGGCAGGCTGTTCCAGTGCTCCTTTTCTATGAAGAAATTATTTTAAATATCAAATCTAAACCTCCCCTGACCCAACTTGAGGTGATTTCTTCTTCTATTTCTTGTTACCTGAGAGAAGGGACTGACACCCCACCCCAGTACAATCTCCTGTTGTAATAGAAGGTGATTATTGTAGAAGGTGATGAGGTCCCACCTGAACCTTAATTTCTCCAGGCTAGTGAACTCCAGTTTCCTCAGCCACAGCCTCACCAGTGCTGAGTACAGGGGGACAGTCACTGCCCAGGTCCTGCTGGCCACACTGTTGCTGATACAGGCCAGGATGGCTTTGGCCTTCTTGGCCATCTGGCTGTTTCTTGTTCAGTGGCTGTTGACCAACATCCCCATGTCCCCTTCTGCTGGGCAGCTTTTCCACCACTCTTCTGCCAGCCTGTAGCACTGCATGAGGTTGTTGTCACCCAGCTGCAAGACCCAGCACTGCACCTTGTTGGACTTCATACCACTGTCCTTGGCCCATAGATCCAGCCTGTCTAGAATCTTCTACAGAGCCTTCCTGTCCTCTAGCAGATCAGCTTCATAGCGTCTGCAAACTTAATGAAGGTGCTTCCAATTCCCTTGTCCAGATTGTTGGTAAAGATGATTGACAGGGCTGTCCTCAGTACTGGGCCCTGGGAAACACTACTTGTGACTGTCTGCCAACTGATTGTAACTCTATTAAACATCACTACAGTTTCTTCAGGAAAATTGTGTGGGAAATGGTGTCACATATTTTACTAAAGTACAGGAAGACAATATCCACAGCCTTTTCCTCATCCACTGAGTGGGTCATCTTGCCATAGAAGGGACGAGGTTATTCAAATAAGACCTGCCTTTAGTAAACCCACACTGTCTGAGGTTATGAAATTCAATGGTTGGATTTAATCTCTTCAAACCCTAATGATTCTATATTTCTAGAATCCTATTCAGACCCTTAAAATTGTGTGTGCCTAAATGGTGCAGCAGGTCACTGATAATTTTATCTTGGGTTATGGGAGTCTTCATACTGCTCTCATCCCTGTCTTCCAGGTCAGGGTATCCAGAGAGCAGCTGGTCTTTGTATTAAAGGCAGAGGCAAAAGAGGGCATTAGGTACCTCAGCCTTTTCCTCCTTTGTCAGTGTTTCCCCCCACATTCAGCAAAGTCTGGGGATTATCCTTAGCCTTCCCTTTGTTACTAATCAATGTATAGAAACTTTTTTTATTGTCTTTTAAAGCTATAGCCAGAAAAAGTCCTCATGGGGCCAGGGTTACTTTTGACATAGAAAGAGAAAAGACAGTTTCATGTCTCTTTTTGTCATGCATAAAATCTTCCAAGTTTTCATTGCTTAATTGAATTTCGTTTACAGTTAACTAGCTACAACAGAACCCCAAAAGAATAGAATATGTAGTACTAATAGGTTAAATTCTCTAGGCAGTTGATATTCTTAGAGCTAGAGCATTTATCAAAAACTAAAACATACACTTTCTCCTGTCTTTTTTATTATTTTTGTCATGGTTGACTTTACCTAATTTCTTTGTTTTTTTATAGATCCACAGCTTTGAGTTTCCTCTGGGCATTATGGAGTGAATGCATGCCCAAAGAGTCAAACTAAAAGGAAAACACCATTTTCTTTTGATATTAATACATTCCTTTTATATATTCTTGCTGTCTTAACTATGTATATAGTTAGCTTAATCGTGTGGTTTCAGGCTGCAGTACATAAACACAGAGGAATCATAAATTATTAAAATCAATGCATCTCAATACTCCAGACAAGCAATAAATTTTTGTACATTTTTTATTAAAAATATGAAATGACTGGAAAACTGTTAATTTTCTTATGCTATACAGCAAATTTAATGGAAATGGTCTTGTTGATTTCACTAGGACCTAGACCAAGGCCATTGGGAATACATGAGCGTAAGGACTGTGTTTGTATAAGATGTATTATGAACCTAATAGAAACTTTTATTGTATATTATACCATCTGTCAGCTCTTATTTATCCTTGCATGTATTACAGGAAAATTATTCCCTTCCATGTTAAAAGCATGGGGAATTTTTAGTTGTAAAATAAGGAGGATTTTTAAAAGTAAATCAAACCAGAGTACCACAGTGCTTTATTTTAAATTACAGTGATGTGATGTCATAAACGTCCCTTGGTGATCCAGCACGAAACACATATCTGAAATTTTCCCTTCTTATTCGCTATGTAGCAATATAAAGGAAAAATAAACACAGTAATTGCTTTTGACTGGTGCGCTTTCATTTTTTGTATATTATGTGATCAGCTCACTTCTGGCATATGTGTCAAGCACACCTTAAAGGAGGTTTAAAGCTTCCAGTACCTAAAGGGGAGCTACACAAAATCTGGAGAAGGACCTGGAGATGGTCCTTTTTACAAGCTGGGATCAATTTAAAGAGGGTATGTTTAGGTTGTATATTAGGAAGAAATTCTTTACTGTAGGGTTGGTGAGGCACTGAAACAGGTTTCTCAAAGAACCTGTGGATGACCCATCTCTGGAGGTTTTCAAGGCCAAACTGAATGAGGCCCTGAGCAACCTGGTCTGGTGTAAGGTGTCTCTGCCCATGGCAGGGGACTTGGAACAAGATGATCTTTGAGGTCCTTTCTAATTCAAACTGTTCTATGGTTCTGTGATTATGACATGAAGATGAACTGCCCCACAAAACTTAATATGGCTATCCCAGGTCACACTAGAAGATCTGTGAAATCCAATGTCCCATCTCCAGTATTATCTAAAACAAATGCCTAAAGAAGAGCATTTCCTTAATACATCCAGTGACAGGGTCATTTTTACATATTCGATAACCATTAGATTCCATTAACTGGTCATGTTTTCCTGTGAAATCCATGTAGCATTCACAGCACTATATATCAATTAGTTTTACAATTCTGTGTCTCATTCCACAAAGTACACATTTTGCTTGTTATGAAACTAGCTTCAGTTGACCTTATTCAATATTCTTGTTTCTTCCTTTTGAAAAGATGAAGAATAGTCTGTTTCAATCCACCATATCTAAGCCAGTCACTTTTTGAATCTCTATAGTATCATCTCCCCTGACATTATATATTTTCTTTATTGAAAATGCTCTCTTAATCAATTGTTCATAGTATAAAATTCTTTGCTTGCTTCTCATCAAATATATTTTGTTGTTTAGTGGTTCTCTTTTTTTTTTTTCAAATCAGAATGAGCCAAACTGCACACAGGTCTAAATCGGAGTGTGATTTGTGAATTTTGATGGTGTGAACAATGTTCTCTAATACTCTTTGTGGTTTTTCTCTTTTATAGATTCTTAATAATTTCTAGCAATTTTTATGTATTTCTGAGGTATTCTATTTATTGGTTTGGTGTTTTGGTGGAAATAGCTGTCGTGAGCCCAAGGTCCTTAACTGGTAATGATCATATCAAATCCTTTTGTCCTAGATATTGTTAGAATTCTTTATCTTCCACATTATGAAACAATTTATATTTGTTTGTATTAAGTTCCATGAGTTGTTTTATTGGCAAACCACTCACAAGGTTCTTCCACAGGTCTTCACAGCTGAGCCTCGACGTTATTACTCTGAGTAACTTTATAACATGAACATTCCTTCATCTTTCACTCCCATGCTCTTTTCAAGGCATGTATTCATAAACATATTGAAAAACATAACCATAACTTGGGTTGGCAGGGTTCTCCAGGCGTCAATTCATTCAGCTGTCTTCTCACAGCAGGTTCCATTAGACCTGATAGCTCAGAGTAAACATCTAGTAGAGTCTTGAGTATTTGCAAGGACAGAGATACCGCAAGCTCCCCATGCAATCTGAGCCAGTGCTTAAATGTCCTCATGGCAATTTTAATACTTTGTATCTAATAAAAACTTAGTGTGTTCCATCTCTGTTTAAGCCTTTCCTGCCTCAGTGAGAAGTTTAAGGAGAACAACTCCTAGGCCCACATCTTTCCACCCCAGAGCTCTGTAGATGGTCTCAATATGATCCAGGTTACTGCTGGCAGTATGATTGGTGCCTGTGGTGAGGAAAAAGTAACTTTCCATAGGCTGAGAAGCCTTGCAGAGGGACTGCAAGGAGCCTCACTAAACTTGGCCCTAACCAAAACATCTCCCAAGTCATGGGGTCTGGTTAGAATATTGGTGCCTCTATCACACCTGCAGGAGAGAGCCCAGTAACTACTGCTCACCTTTTCTTTTTTGTGCAGACATGATCTATGACTTTGCAGAAATAACACTGGCCTTTTCCTATAGCAAAGATACCAAGATTCAGAAGGAGACCTCAAAATACAATATGAATTGTATGTGAGAAACAGTGGTGAAAATAGAAGGACTTTGCCTTTTATAAGAAGGTGTTTGATATGTAACTAAAGCTTGTGATTATTTTTAATTGATTTTTTTCAGCAATGTTTTTCAGTAAAAAAAGTGATCTATAGCACATCAGCACTAACAAACTGCAACACAGTTACTAATTAAACACAGCATAAACACATCAAATAAGGAAAAGAACTGGTGATAACCTGCCATAAAAGATCTGGTTTGAAGTGAATTCTGGAGAAACACGTTCTAGCTATATTTCTGCTATCCAAGTAATTTATTCTCTCTAACATAGAGTAGTTGTTCTGGCATAGAAAGTAATGTGTCTCTTGTTGACATTTTAAAGACTTAAAAACAAAGGAAAAAGAAAGTCAGAAAAGTGGCAGAAACTCCAGTGATGAACAGGTAGAACATTGTACTCTGTAATTTGATTAACTTCCTAATACTCGTGTATTGGCTTTAATGGAAATATTTATAGCAACCCCATTTTAAATGACCAAGTAAGTACTACTAAGGAAGCATGTCAAAACAACATTTGGATGTTACTTGGAGAACTGTGATTATGTGACTCTACAAAGCTTGAATTAAATAATTTTGGGATAATTTGTAGTTGTCCAGTGCCCTAATAGTAGTCATGTTTTATTAACCAAGCTTTATTACTGGCTAAATATAAGAGGAGAGAACTCAAAATGAGACCTAATTTCTTCTCCTTTGTATTTGTATGGGAATTAAGATGCATGATATAAAATTTCTATTTATGGTGAGTAGATAAATTGCATTATGTGGTCTATGTGGTGGCTTTACCTTTGAGTAAGTTTAAAAGAGAAGAAGAATTGAAAAGAGAATGACTAGGGTGTTAGCAGTTAGTATTTTATATACATAAAACAAGCAATCATATAGTCTTTACCATTGAATAAATTAGCATTTGAAACAAGAAAGTCTTGGTTAGTTTTAACTAATTTAAATGGCAGACTCGGAAATTACTGCTGTACAGCTCCTCCTGGAGTGTGTTAATCAGTAAGAAACAAGAATCATGCTTTTTTTAAATTAATACATATTTGTGTTTGTATGTTAATGTGTGGAGGATGAGATTATACAATGTAAATTATACAATGTAAATTATACAATGTAAATTGTATAGGTACCTTCCCTTCTACCCCTAATACTTAAACCTGATCATTGGGCTTAAGCATTCTTAGAAAAAATGTGCATTTGAAGCCATAAGATGAAAAAAATATGTCTCAACATTTTCCAATGTTTTGGAGGAATTCTTCACCTAAATTGTGGATTTAGGATAAAAATGGCCCAGATAGTCTCTTTCAGGACAAGCAGTCATCCTGTGCTGCCAATTTGCTCTGAATGAAAGTAATATTTTCTTTTGAAAATAAAATGCTTAACCAAATGTGGATTAGAATTAATCAGTAAGAAAAACAGTGGTTTTTGGGAGACTCGGTGAATACGATTTTGTTCAAAGACAGGACTGATGAGTCGGAGGCCATAGTTTCAGTAGGAGAAATATTGTTCTTTGGTGTTGAAAGCATAGAACAGAAATCCTGTATTAAGGAGATGTCTACTTGACCATTTCATGAACTCTCATTTTAATTTTTAATAGAGGATTATAATAGCAGTAAGAAACTGAATTAAATAAGTATGGCAGCCTTAATACTGTTTGTGCAATTTTAACATTTAAGTAAGGTTTATAATATACAATTTTATTTACAGTATTGACTCTAAGAACAGGTGGAATACGTGACTACTAGCTCCAGAGAAGAGCTAGGTACTAAAAATTCAGATTCCTCTATGTGGAATATTTCTTTAACTTTGCAATCTCTTATTACTGAGAGAATTCATGAATTATCAAGAATGATGAATTGAATTATTTTTAGCATTTTTCCTGAGAGTCTGGAAATCTCCCAGAAAAAAAAAAACAAACCCAAGAAGCAAGTATTAATTCCTGCGTAAAAATAGGCTAAAAATGTCTTTGCTTACAAAATTGCAACTTCAGGTTCATTTTGATGCAAATATAATAAAAACCAAAAGCTTTACTTGAAAGTGTGGACATAAATTATGTGGAGGCCCAGAGATGACTGTCATTTTCTGCTGGAACTTTTTGAAATTAAAAACCATTGTTTTCAAAATGAACTCCTCAGGTTTGAGATTTCAGTTTTGTCTTCTGGTTTGTTTTTTTTTTTTTTCCTGTTAAAATATCAATTAATGTAGACAGTTATTATTCAACAGAAAGCCAAAGCAAGTGTTTGGGGACCATGGTAATGGAATACAAGACTCTCCAAGTCAGTGTACTTTGTACTGTAGAATAATATGCTGCATACTGATAGAGGTGCCCTTGGTAAGAGTGTATTTTGTCTGAGATATTAGACTATTGAAATTCAATCCTCATTTCATCCACAGATTAATTTTCTTTTAAATTGGCCTCATCTCACTAATAAAAAAATTATTGTTTTAATGTGCTGAGCCTATCCATTACAAGTATAATATTTATTACAGAATATTAAGTGGATTTAAATGTAATTAACTGAAAGTGAATTTGAGAATTAAGTTTAAAATCAGGTTACATTTTACAAGTAGATTGATTTCAGCACAAGAAAACAACTCATTTTCAAGGTTTTTTTACTTACTTTTATACTAACATTACACTAGACTGCAAAACTCTCTATTTTATCTCTTTGCTTAATGAAACCATTTGAGTTGCTTCAGAATTGAATGCGATCCAAAAGATTTAATGGAGTAATATTTATGTGCTAATAAAGTCACAGTATCATAGCAGTCATGTCAGGCAGAGACATCATCATTGTCTATCAAGGCGTGTTCAGCATTGCGTGTTCATAAACACGAACCTAAGTGCAGTAAGCTGTAATAAAGCATGCTTGGTTAAAATAGTCTCAGCAGAGAATTCAATCAATCAGCTCTTATCTCTTCTGAGAGTAAGTTCTTTCCCAAACAGCATGACTGTGTATACAAAATGTTTTCTGAAGTGGTGATTGTGAAATGCAGGATGGCTGCTGTAATTGCCTCATTGTTCAGCCTATGTCACAAAATTATGCTCATCATGCACCATAGGTGCCTCTGTGAGCATCATGTGTGCACAACAGCAGGCTTCATTCTTTCCTCTGACGTGTGACACTGAGTGTATTTCTGTGCTGGCACTCTTAGAGCTGTTCAGATAGGGGGCTAGAAATGTATTGCATAAAAACAGACTGATGAAACTTTTATGCAAAAGTCATGTGAAATAACACAAGAACACAGTGACTGGAAGCACTGCTGAAATGGTAATAGGTGTGATTGGGCTTAGGGCCAGGTTAGTGATTTTGTGATGCTGTTTCATATCAGCTTGTCCCTCTGATTTTCTCAGAAAAGGAAGGTATATAGGCCATATCTGGCTGTACTTAGGGAATTTTTAGCAGCTACAACAGTGTTTGGAGAATTATCATTGGGTGCTGTAAATCTGAATGCTTGTCACTGCTCAAGTTAGCACTGGAGTGAGCTGCCTTCAGGTAGCCTCAGAATCTATGGGAACATAAACCTACCTTATACCATTTATTCCCTCAGCCATGCCAAGTGGAATAAGTCACTTTTGCTTTTCTGGTCCCTACCATATCATTCTCTACATCATAGCACAAGGTTACATGGGGTGCAGCTGATAAGAATGTAGCAAACAAGTGAAGCAATGCTGCCTGTTGTCCTGGTTATTGAGGAGAACAGTCCAGAGGGGGATTATTCAGAGTATCTTCCTGTGCATATATTTTGGAAGTTCTGGTCTTTTGTGCTTAAGGTTTTGCTATATGTCACTTGTGGAGCACAGGGAAAGACTAGATATTCCTATAGCACATTGTGGATTTAAAATCTCTCCTGCATTCTCACACTTCCTAGTGTCATTTGTTCAGGATAGACTCAGCTCAGACATAAGCAGACACAGCTGTACAACTGTGGCTGTGCTTAGGTGATTGGGCACCATGACAGCAAGTGCTTATGAATTATAAGGTTTTCAACCCCAACTTTTGCCATTAAGTGTATATTTGATGGTGTGCCTTACCTTTCTAAGCAAAACTAGAACAAGTGTCTTGTCCACTAAGTTTAGCAGCTCATTTTGTGACAGAGTCCTATATTTTATGGCAAAGCCTTGAAATTAGGTGTGCACACTCTACTCTGGAAAAAATTTGTCTCTTCAACTGTGGAGGGATAGAATGTAAGAAAATAAAAATAGTGCAGAAGGTAGTCTCATACCTGAGGAGTTGCAGCTGTACTAATAACTAAAGATTAGGAACAGGCCTGCCCTTAACAGGCCACAGCTGTGTCCAATAAGAAGATGAGTGCTACAAAAGAGTGGCTTAGCTGGGTGAGGAGAGAGATGGAGTTTGTTGGCTGTGCTGTGAAGAAGGAGTCAGTGCTGTGAGGAGATGCCCATGAGAAATCACCAAGAAGAAATGATGCTGTCATCATTCACAATATGGTGACAGCATTCAGCCATTTATTTCTACTGATCCCAGTATGTGTAGAGAAATGGGTAATGTTCCTTAATATTTAGATTACTTAATCAGCTGAAATCCTATGATATTATCAGTAATTCTTCATGCAGAAGAGCTGTATGTTAGGCAATGCTGATAAAGAAAATATATCTTCTCATGAGTTATTTCACTAACTTACTGAGAGTAATTTCTCAACTGCACCTGAGAGTTCTGTCAGCATTTCATCTCACTTTCCTTTTGAGCTGCCTTGTGCAATTTTTTCCATGCACTCTGTTTTTCTGTCCAACACAAGGAAAAAATTAAGGCCCCTTCTTTTATAGTCAAGTTGTTTATGGGTTTGAAGATATAGGCAAAAGTAATCAATAAAACAAATGCGTTTAAATCTCTTTTTTGCCCTTTCATGACTTGACTTCCTGCTATTTCTCACTTTTACCTGGAATCGATGATACATTTTCTATTGATTTTCTACAGCAGGCAAAAGATCTAGGTGCCTGTTAACAAAGTGTAGCATATTGAAATTCAGAGATGTGAAAGCATTGGTTGAAGAGATGCTATCAAAAAAGCTTCTTTATTTTCCTGTAAGATTTTTTAAAGATAAATAACTTTATTATCATAGTTATATCATTGAATAATAGTTTGAATTAATTTTAAAAAAAAGTTTTCACTTTGCTGAATTTAGAAGCACCACTTTGGGAAAAGGTCTTACTGTTCTTATTCAGAGTTTGATTTGAACTCAATAATGTTAGTTAAGTTTTTCCTGGGGACTTGAATGGTTTCAAATCCATCAGATTTATGGACTTCCTGGAGGTTATTAAGAATCTGGTAAAAACCATAAAAGCTATATGAAGAGGGTGGTACTTTTAAATTATCTGTCTTGGTTTCCCTAAACTGAAACAGTCCCAGCAACACTCACTGTATGCCCCAGAGTATCTGAGAGTCATCAGTCAGGTGAGCCTAAAATCAAATGGCAATGACATGGTTAAGTAGTGCCTAGTTGAAAGGTGTAACTGTTTGCCTTACAGAGAAACAATTGAGGTCAAGTTTGCATTATTAAAAAATACTATACTTATTGAAAAGTTAAAAGGGAATAATTAGTGGATAAAGCGGTTGAGAACAATGTGCAGTGAATAAAATATTGCCTTACTAACATAAATATTGCAGAGCTTAATTGGGATGATTTTTCACTTTTATCAATAAAGGAACTGGCAAATTAATAGTCTACAATGCCAGTATTAATTTTTGAACATTTGTTTACATTCTTCTTTTAAAATGTTAAAAGCTACCTTAAAAAGTAGGGAGGTTTTGCGAATTCTTTCACATTCTGTCTATTGAAAGTGCATATCCCCTTTTCCAGTGTACAGTACTGGGAAATGTTCCTAAGCTGCCAATGAAGATTTGTATGCCCTTGTAGCACAGTGATCTTGACCATTAACTTAAAGGTAATGAGACTTCTTTTGAGAATTGATATTTTTTATTGCATGACAACTTCTTAATCATTGTCCTCACCCAACACAATAAAGAAGTTGTCCGCAAATATGGATCATTTGCTAAATTTCTCATTTTTATTGATCTGTGATGATTATTCTCCCCATCATTATTCTACTCAGCTTTCCCCCACACCTCTGTAAAAGAGCAGAACGAAACAAAAAAAACCCAAACAAATACACCAAAAAAAAGTGGGGGAGAAGAAAATAATGTTTTGGGCTTTTTTACGTGTGAAGAATGAAATAGTGTACATTCCTTTTAATGCCTTTAATTTTTTATTATATATGTAGGCTAAAGTTTCTCTGCTTTTAGAAAGGAAAAAAAATATTTTCAGCAAGACTTGCAAGTTTGAATTCTTGCCTGATGGTTTGATGGTGACAAAATACTGCAATATGACTTTTCCTTAATGTATAATTTCACTGCCTTTTTTTATTGATACAGCTTTTGAGAAACTACTATGTGAATTTCATAAAATTGTAATGTTTTTGATACAGAAATCTGCATCAAACTGTATAATTTTATTTTGTTTTTGGTAACATTCACATTATGCAAAGGCTGAACTGACATTGCCAAAAAAGTGTTGGTGAATCACCTTTTTACAATAATGACTGCAGAGAAAATCTCCCAAATAGCTCTGCGTATAAGACTATGAGGAGAAAAATTAGAATACATTGAGGCACTCACTAGTATTTTAGTTATCCTCTTTATAAATCTGATATAAAAGAACACTTCAATGAACTACCTGTTTCTTCAAAATGTGGTATTCTTAAGAAGAGGCTTTGTGTCTCTACTTTGACCCACATTACTGATGAACACAACACTGAACAGATCGGTCCTTCAAATGTTATTTCAAATTTCACTTTTGTAATGATGCTAATTAATAAAAACCCCACACTGTCAATGACGCCATGTAAAATGGTAACCAGAGGCATGGATTTCACATAGAATTTGTCTCCTTTTTTTTGCTCAGCTGTTTCAATAAATAATTATTTGGGTTTTTTGTTTGTAAAACAAATATCTTGTCAGATAGCACTGGGAATGCTGCTTTAAATTGCAAATATGAACAAAATGTTTGAACACTGAAGTAATTCTGGAATACATGTTAAATATCAAAATTAACTAGATAATTAAATCTCTTTACCCACAGAATATATTATTAATTGCACAGAATACAAACTAATGAAAAATTAGTTTATTTCTATTTAAGAGTAATATGAAGTTGTGACAGATGTGCCATGTGATATATTGTTTTGCCAATTATTTTATGAAAGATTGTATCTACATTTTTTTTTAAAATAAGGGGAAAAAAAAGAAAACCAACTGCGTGTACACAATATGAGCAAGCCTTTCTGCTTTTATAAATAGCTGTTGGTGGTAAAGGGAAAATTGAAAAGATTATCTGTCCTGCTGCTATAAGTAAGTGTATTCTCTTAAAGGACCTTCACATATCAGATTCTCAGTTCTATTAAAAAAAATTTTCCATTTCCTTTCAAGGCAATCTGATCCATTATGCAAGATGCTTCACCAGTTGTTAATTGTGAAACAAATTACAGTATTCTACATGAGATCTTCAGGAGTAAAAAGAACCTTCTGCAATGTACATGATAACAGGTTTTTGCAAGTTTATGTCATATTAGTACATTTGTCCTCAGGTAATTCACAGATTCTAGATATGAAACAATGCTGTACAATTTCTAAATATTCACTTTAAAAAAAGAAAAAATGAACTGGACCCAAAACTTACTCTGAGAGAAAGCAAAGATCACTTAGTTGATTGCTACATAAATGACTTAGACTGCACTTTTTCCCCTGAAGGTTTTTTGGTCAAATTTGTTCTAAATGAAAGAGAAATTGAATGAAACAACAGGAAGGCATATAGTGAGGGTGAGAAAAAGCAAGCTCACCATTTATCTAAAAGAGGATATAGATCTAATTTAGGATTTAGAGGAATCCTAAGGAGAAGGAAATTAGAGTCTTTCTCCTGCACAGTCTTTGCTGCAGAGAAGCACTGCTGGATAGTCAGCATATATTTCTTTCTCTAGAGCTGATACTCCTTCTCCTCATTTTGTGATGATTTCTGCACACATTTTTGTCTACACTCCCCATAGTTCTAGCCAAACTCTAGGTTATCCTAGTGCTTTGTTATAATCAAGAAGGTTTTCACTTGAATGCATAACCTTTATTTCCTGTTCCTACTTCACTTAGTCCCAGGCAAGGAATTCTCAAAACCACTGCAGTATTAACTCTCTAGCAAGTAAATAATGTCTGGCTTCTATAAAGCTCTTAAAGTTTTGTTTTTCTAGCAGCAAATGGTGAAAATATGCATTTGTCATGTTTGCACTTTATATTTTTTATGAAAGAAAATAGGTGTTTTGGGCCTCTGCTTCCTTCTTTTTCCTTTCTCTCCTAAGAAAGAAAAAAAAAGCTCCATATTACTATCATATAGGATTTTTTTCCTGGCTCTCAATAGACAGCTGAACCAGTTTCCTCACTGAGATATCAGCATAAGGAATTTTAATATCTTACTACTTTGTTTGAATAGATGATTCAGATATTTTAAAATGACAAAAGAATGATTTAATGTAAGCTTTCTAATATTATGCCATGAGAGACTGAAATAGAAGGTAGGTTGGTTAATAAATACTTCTGAAACTAGAGAGCTTCATTCCAGGGAGATCTAATTTTATGAGTAATTTTCTTTGCCTTGAGTGATAATTATGCATATGAATATATACACCCTTATAAGTGATCATACATGCACACATAAACATGAGTGGGTATTAGAATACACATATGTATCATTCTTGTCTGAGAAGACATTTATCTATATGTATAGATATATAGAAGTAAGCTATGCTAAGTTTGCAATGATTTCGCTGTCATCTGTTAAGTATTTGTAGATTATATCACATATACATTTTTATATACATTTTTCTTGGGTTTGTTTGGTTTTGGTTGGTTTTTCTTTTTTTTGATGGGATGTGCATTGTTTTTTTGATTTTTTAAAAATGAAATTGATGTGGAACTAACAGACCTATACTTAATCCACCAATTCCGATTTCAAAACGTTGGCGAAAATGTTAACTGGTCCAAATTCCAGGCTTTGCACTGTAGTGTACCATTTATTGAAGTATCAACACCAGTCATCCATGCTGCTCCTTCATCCATAATTTCAATGTTCTTCTCTGCAAGTTATTTGGATTAGCTTGTATATATATATTCTGACTTGTCTACTACAGACTTTCAGTTTGCAACATAGTGAAATTCAAACCCCAAATTTTATTATTTTAAAAATAAGATCTAAACTGCATTTAAAATATTTATCAGGTGTCATTTGAAAAGATTTTGTTTATGATGCAATAGGAAGCGTTTTCACTTACAGTGAGATATTTCACCTGGCTTTGCTCCAAATACAGGAATGTTCTTATTCTGTTTTGACATGCTGTATTATGACTGATTGATGAATTGGCCATCTGGGTCAAATTCAAGTCAAATATCTGTGTTAGAATATTTTGTTTCCAGTCTCATGTACTACTTATTAGTTTTAATATCAGCCTTAGAACTCTCATTAATATCTTTGGTTTCCTTTAGCAATTTCTTATATTTCCCAGCTGACTTATATTTTCCCAGCTGACAATGTATACCACTGTCAGCTTCTTTATTTTTCCGTGGTGATGTATGTTGTTGGTGGTTCCTTGTCATTAAGACTAAACAGAAGGCAACCTCTGTAAAAGTGTTCATTGCACATTTCTCTGCTCATGTTTACCCACCAGATATCCTGGAGAACCAATATTTTTTTCTATTGATAGTTTGAAGTCTCTTAGCAGACGTCCACAAAGGCAGAGTACTGGAATGCATGGGTAATCAATATGCCAAAGGGCCCCACAGAATAATGGGATTTAGGATCAGTGTTAAAAGTAGGTATTCAAAGAGCACAGTAGCAATTAATCTTCCCCGGTCTATTCAGCTATTGCTATTCCACATTTTTGTACTTTTTAGTTGTAAAGCCCTGATAATTTTTTGTAGAAACAGGTAAGATAAAATCAGACATTGCTATTATTACTTATAAAATTTTAAATTGTTGTGGCTGTGGAAAGTGTAGGCAATCAATAGTAAACTATAAACCAAAATTAATCATGATCTCATAACCAATGATAAATTGTATTTCTGATGTAGACAAATGTGCATATTCCCAAGTAACACTCTACACAGTTTTAATGAGAGTTGATAAAATTACTTATTCCAGGTAGCACTTGAGTCCATAAGAAAAAGAAGAACAAATGTACATAGAAGTTTTCTACTCAGTTATGATAACACACACCATAGTCTTCCTTTCTGTTTTTGATGTGCACATTTTTTCCAAAAAATACTGTTAAAAAACTCTTAGGTAAAACTTCTGAAAATACTAAAAGAATTTTTTGGCATTTAACTGTCATGTAACACAAAGTCATTCCTTAAATAAGCACACAAGCATATATTTTTAACTGTAGGAAAATTTTAAGTCCATGTGGTAATGGACTTAAAATTACTGAATCATAGATATTACAGTTATTATGTAATTTAATTTAATTGAGTGTTCAATATTTCTGATTGGGAAAAAGCAAAAAAAAAATAAATCAGGGTCTAGTCATTTTAATCCTTTGTGCATAATGTGAAATAAAGGGAAGTCTAGCATGAGGGTTTGAGAAATCAGCAGAAGTTCTAGAAGTTAAGAATAGCACATGGTAATTACTGCTTTGAGTGTTTGAGCAATGTATTCCTACAATTTGGTTAGCTGTATTATTTTTAACAAGGAATATACCAGGCATATTTGTTATATTATTAGTACAATTACCAGAGAACATTATATTGTGCAGGAATTAGATTTTTATTGTTGTTTCTGGTTGAAATCATAAGCATGCCATAAGTGGTGGAGAACAAAACAGTTTGAAGCAGGTTAGCAAACAAAATGGGAAATGGACAGGACAAGTAAGAAACTTTAAATAAATTTTTTTTGTTGTTACCAACTTCATTTTAGACATTGTGAAGCACATTAGCAGAGGGAGGAAAAGAGAAAGGCCAGAAATAGCAGTGGGTATAAAACAGAGAGGAAACAGTTTGTAATGTATTTTCTTGTAAATGAAGTCTTAGGTTCTGCACAGCAATGTCTTTCATTGGGATTGATCTGGTTAACATAGCATAAAACATCCAGTGCCAACTAAGATTTTCTCCTAGCTTCCATCTCGTCCTACAATAGGTTGAAAGTTTCATTTTCTTCCTGTGTCATAACTTTTATATCAGTTCATGTGTCTTTGACACCCTGGGACTTTTAAATAGCATAGGACACTTAATTTAGATAGTTGATCCCAAACCACTGGACTCAACAACACAGCTGTTTTATGCATTTTTAGGTAGATTTTATAGAATAATTTATTCTAACAACACCAAGAAAAAAGCCATCAACTACACGGACCAGCACATTATATAGAAAGAATATAGAAAGCCTGGTAGAAAAGGACGTGTGGGTCCTGATTGACAACAAATTGTGCATAAGCTGGCAGTGTGTCCTTGTTGCAAAGATGGTATCCTGATATCCAGTGGTATCCTGGGCCATGTTGGTATGAGTGTTACCAGCAGGTTGGGGCATATGATTCCCTCTACTCAGAAGTGAGGCCACCCCTGGAGTCCCGTGTCCAGTTCTGGGCTCCCCAGCACATTTATAATAGCTGAAGGCTAGTCTAGCCAAGATGCTGAAAAATACTATTTCCTTGAAGTATGCATTTTATTCTTTACACTCTTTCCAGTGTAGTTTAGATAAATGTAAAAGAATATTTTAATTCAAAGCAATTAAAATGTTATATATATGTATATATACGCACACACACACACAGAACAAACTAGCACAGGATTTTTTTCCATGTCAGTATATTTTGCTGAATCCACAGAATCCACAAGTTACTTCAAATGTATCCATAAATTCCAACTGTTAGCCCCAGTTACAGCAGCGCAGCTACTGTGCGGTAGCACACTCCATGCACAAAGCCTTCTGCCCAGTCAGTACCAGAAGCAGAATCTGCTCACTGTGTTTTCCCTTATCCCCTCCTCAGCCATAGTTTATCTGCTTTTGTCAGTGCCAGTTCTTAAGACTGAGAGGAGCATCTTTTTTTTTTTTTTTTTTTCTGAAGTGAACGGCAGAATCTCTGCGGTTTTTTTCCCAAGATCTCAGAGTTAGATGATAAAGCTGTTAGAAAAGCACTGTGCAAAGTCCTGTAAGCAGTAGTAGTCTAGGTCCCCAAATCAGAGTTGGTAAGAACTTTCTTCCTTGTACTGACAGCTAACAGCATGTAAAGTAACTCCAGCATGCAAAGTTTCTACATTTAAAAAAAAGCCACAGATAGATCCAGGGTGACATTTTTCAGGCTATAAATTTATTTAGATATATAAATTTATTTTGCCCATAAATTTATTTAGATTTATTTTGGAGGAGCTTGTTTCAATAGGAATTTTGGGGCAAGGAATGATGAGAAATTATGTCAGCAAATGTATGTATATCTATCCCAAACATGCATTGGGTCAGAAAAGTAGAGAAAGATGGGCTGCCCAGAAGTTTAATCATTTACCTAGTCAACATGAAAATCAACATCTGCCTTCCTGATGAGAAAGGGAACACCAAACAGAAAGGAAGGAGAGCTCAATGACTTTGTGACTGGGAAATTTCCTGAAGATAGAAAATGCTGAGCTTGATTCAGATGAAAGAGGCCATATCAGACCAAGGATTTTGAACGCAAAGATTCATTTCCTTGTGGTTTGGAAGGGGAATTCTGAGCTGATGCTGCATCTCCTAAATTTTATGTCATGGTACCTTAAGCAAAATATATATCCTGTGAATACTTAGGTGCCTCAGAATAAGATCTATTATTTGCAGCACAGAGACTAAAATGCCTCAAAGTACCTAGAGCAGAATATGTACACTGACGGTGCTGTGGTTTCAGTCTAGTCTTTCTCAGAGCCTAGGGAACCATATTTATGGGTTTTAAGTCTGCCCTGGAGATAATACTTATCCTGTCTTTCAAGTCAAGAAAGTGAAATGATCCTTTCTTTCTTGTAAAAGACAATTCAGCCTCTGTGGAGGTCTCCTGTGGGGAGATGCAGGCAAAGCTATTATTTAATCCTCTAGTTTACAAAACACATTGCAACCTGCAAAGATGAAAAGGTACATTTAGCCTGTCTGCATTTTAATCTTATGCATTTGAAGAGAATTACTTATCTTATACTCTGGCATACAAACTCAGGAAAGTGACTATACTTCTGCAGTCATAAATATTAATTCTTTTGTCCAGAGAAATGGGTATTCTTTTCAGAGCTAGCAGTTAAAAAATAATTCACAGAGCTTCTCCATGTCTTGAGTCCTAGATTTTTTCTTTTTTGAGTACTTCATGAAAGAGAAAATCCTGAAATGGGAGGGTCTTGAGAATACTCTTTGTACCTGTACAGCTACATTTGCAACAAGTTGGTATCTTAAGTTATTAGTCTGTATGTGAACAACCAAAAATTCATGGTGCCTCAGCATTTATTTTTTTAGACTTTCCTACAGTAGCTGAAAAGCAGTGTGGGAAGTAAGATCCCTAAACAAAAGTAAATGCATATATGCCTGACCAGAAAATGAATGATGATGGATGTCAGTACATGGCTGTAGCTATAACTGATATATGCTATGACTGGGAGAAAGAATTTCACTTTTCTATATAAACCAGTTAACTCACTGACATTTCACAAGAACAAACATACTATGAGCAATAGTTTTTGATAAATCTTGTCTGTGTTCTGCTAAGTAGCCATTGGATAACTTCCAACCATCTGGCTGGCATCTCAGGTCCCATGAAGGTACAATTCAGCATAATTGTGTGAGAATAATTGCTCAAGAATTAAAGTAATTAAACTTATAAATATTTTGTATATTGCTGAGGGAGGGATGTTCAGGAACTTTAAAGAAAAGAAATACCTTTCTGTGAGCAAAAAGACACTTTGGTATCAAAGAAACTTGCCAAGCTTTCTGTTTTCCTTTGGATTTTTGGAATCCCACTGATGTTCTTCAAATGGATATTTTTGTCCAAGTTCATAATTGTGGAAGAGCTAATTACATAAAGAGCATTAAAGATGGTCTATGGTATTCCCACTGTGTACTAGGGTTAGGTATTAAAGTAATGTAGGTCTTCTAATTTTATTAAAGTGGTCTAGTATTTTAAAAGTACCTGGTGGGAGAGGGTTGGAGCTTAGCCAAATGCAGTGGGAGATGTAATTTGCAGCCAACATGAAGAGTATACCTAAAAAACCATTAAAATGTATTCAGTCTTGCTACTAACTTTGTTCAAGCCATTATCAGAATTATTGACTTGAAATACAGCTAAAAAGCATTGCCCCTCAGTATTGCAGATGCTAAGGAAAATGGTCCTTTATATTAATACAAGGTTAAAAAAAAGGTGTGCTTTTCAGTTTGCTTTCTCCATTGGTGTGCTTTGATTTTTGCACGCCTTTTTCCATGTCATCTATGTAAGAAAAAAAAAAAGCCATCATTTTTGCTAATATCTAGTACTAGCACTAAGAAATGCTTACCTAGAGCATTTTAATCCTAAATTCAGAACCTATCTTAAAAAACAAAACAAAACACTTCCAGAAATTGAATGTTTTATTAGTAAACAAGACCAAAAAGAACAATGACTGCCTTGAGGGTTCTGTTTCTAGGCACTGCAAGAAACTGAGCCTGGCAACAGCAGGAGTGGGAGTCTGGAATAAAAGGTGTGCCATCACTAAGGCAAAGACAATTTTTGGCCAGTCAAAAGTTCTGTAATTCTCTCACTCTCTTTGTACCACAGTCAGTGAAGTCCTCATTATTCCAATGCATAGGCACAGAAATGAAAAATTTGGACTGTATTTGTTTCTGCTCTGATTCAATGAAAAGTGCTCCAGAGAGACAGTATTTAGTTGGATCATCAGTGTTCAGAAACTCTTCTCAGCAGTAGAACATGTCTTGATCATAATCTGTTGCTTTGGAGTTGTTTGTTTCAAGCAAATACCTGGATTAACACTGTAACTGCTTTATTGCCTTTTGATTCAAAGAATGATGAGTAGATGAGGTTGGAAGGAGTCACTGGAATCATCCAAGCTGACATGCCTACTCAAAGCAGAGCCAACTAGAACAGGTTGCCCAGAACTTTGTTCAGTTGGATTTAAAATATCTACAAGGATGGGAGCTCCAAACCTTACTGGACAACCTCCTCCAGACTTTGATAACTGTCACTATTAAATGGTTTTTTCTTATACTTAGATGGAAGTTACTGAATTTCACTTTGTGCTTATTGCCCCCTCATCTCTCACTGGGTGGTACCAAGAAATGTCTGACAACATCTTTTTCACTCATCCCCATGAGGTATTTGCATACTTTGATAAGTTACCATTGAGGCTGAGAAACATATGCTTAAAACACAGAAAAATTTTTCTGTGTTTTCTATGCTATAGGGACTGCTCAGGTAAAAACATTTTATAGGTTTATATGGGCAACATATTTGGTCACTTTATCAAAATCTCATGAAAAAATAATTCAAGAAATACAGATGATACAAGTTAAAATTAAATTTTTTATAATATTTTCAGTATTAATCACAGTAAGATTTTTTAAAGGTAAAACTACTCCATCTTTTTGAAGTTTAATTTTTTTTTTTTTCTGAAATTAATTGCTCCTCTTCATTACGGTTTTAAGAATTCTAAACAGAATTATAAACATAAAAAGACTCAATTACTACATTCTCTCTACACCATTACAGGCAAAATATTCAAAAAGTATTAGAATCTGAATCCCTTTTTGCTTTATTAGAGTGAAATCATACTTCTGTAAATCAGAAGAAAAAAACAAAGCTATCCAAAGTTTGGGGTTTTGTATACCAGTATGGAAACACATTGCAAGTGCAGGAGATTCACATTCATTATTACAATTGTAGGGTTTTGTTTGTGGTTTTTTGGATTTGAGGGTTTTTTTTTTTCAGATAATGCTCTTTTACATTTCCATTTATTGGAATTTTTTCCTCCAGAAGTACTACTTTATCAGACTGTTTCAATATTCTGACAAGCCTGCTACTATTAGTTTCTTATTAATTTTAAGAAAATATTATTAATTACTATTATTAATTTTTTAACACTTACAAAAGATTCAATTCAAAAAGAACTTCAGCTTCAAAACACTTAACGTTTATCCACATTGCTTCTGGAAATTTCAGGTTGGTGATGTCAGGTGTACAAAGTACAGGATGAATAGGTAAGAAATATAAGTAGGAAAGATAGATACCTTGAATGGGAGCTGTTGAATCAGCTCTGTAGGTGAAACTGAAGATCTGTGCATACTGACTTAAAGCCAGCTGTGTGAGAATCTGTTGAAGACTAGCTAGTTTAAATTGTAATAAATTTTGTGTAGCGTTTATATTTGCAGCTCCAAACAAATCCCATCTCTGTCCATGTTTTCTACTAGGTTCAAACACAGCCTCTCTGTATTCTATATTGCTGTCATATCTTACATGTAGAATAAATTAAAGATCATCACAAACAATTTCAATTGGATCTAACTTATATTAACTGTGACAAGCAGTACAGTAATTCCCATCCTTAGTGTTGGTAAGAACTTGAGGCACAATTCATCCCAGTTAGTATTAGAAACTAAAACATTAGTAATCCAAGTTGTCTTTACAATAGCTATTTCTCTTCACAAACTACAAAATGAACCTTTTTCAGGTATAGATAACATTTGAGTCTCACAGATCCCATTTTCTGGTTCCCTTTATTCTTAAGGAGCAACTCAGCAAGGTGTTCATCTAGAAGCCAATATTTAGTTTTTCTAAGGAAACAGCTGGATTTTTTTTGTTCTTTGCCATCCTCTAAACCCACAAAATCAACCTTTCCCTTTTAAATTCCCTTGTTTCTCCTTGTATTTTTAAAGCATACATTTGATATAATTCATCAGCTCTTCATATATTAGCTGCTAACTGATTTCTAAAAGTCCATTTATGCAATCATCCAATATTTTCTCAGACCATTGTTGCAAATAATTACTTCTTGTTTACACACTGCTCTCTCCTAAAGATGGCATCTTTCTGACAGTTTGGGGCAGTAACAAAACAAACATAAGAATATCCCAATTTGTCCTTTATACATATGCACACGTTTGTCATAACCTACAGAAAAGAAGATTATGGTCATGACCTTTCATGAGTCCACTGTGACCAGTACTCACCCTGTGCCATTGCTTCCATATACTCTTTCTCCTGAGTTGCTGAAATCCTAAATGGGAAATATTTAAATAATTTTTCTTCTCTGGATAGAGGTGTTGAAAGCTTATGCATAAGAGCTTTAATGCCATCCGAGAACATCATTTACTGTATTCTCCTGGGCATAATTCACATTGTAGTGTTCAACAAGGACCTTTTCTAATTCTACACTAGAGCCATATTTTTGCACATTAAAAAAAAAATTGTTCGGCATTTATTTAAACAGTTTAAGGCTTAAAATGTCTAGGCTCATGTTATATTGCAAGTGCATGATTTGGTGCTGAACTCTTACCTTACTTCATGAGATTTAACCTTATACCTTGTGCATTTATTATGATTTTGCTGCAACAGAAGAGAAGCTAGTGTCTTTGTACATTTGATGTCTGCGCGTGTAAAAAGTACAACTGCACACATTAGCATTTAATTTCCTCCAAATGTCTACCAGTTAAAGATCCCTGAGGATTTTGTGTAATTTGTAAGTGAAAGCTGGAAACATTCTGCTTTAGCTGTGTGTGTTCTCCACACCAGAGTTCAATTAAACATCTCCCCCATGGTTTCCTTCACCTGCCCAAACAAAGCAAATACACCAAGAGGAAGGCTGCCAGCATCTGAAATGGATGCATGTTGGTTAGCTGGATATATATGCAAGTGTGTAGCCAAGGTGTCATTCCTCACCCTTGCCTCCAGTGAAAATAAATCTTGTCTGTTTATTTCATTCATTGAATCATACAGAAAAGCACTTTTTCTGTTGATTAAAACAGTTACATTTTTCTCCTTTGAGTATTGGAAGGTTGTGGACAATTTTTTTTTTCTTTTGTATTTGTCATATGCTTTTTTAATCAACAGAAAAACATGAAATGCATTTTCAGCATGGAAGTGCAGCACTTTCACAGATTAGCCTCTTATATCTTCAGATGCTGAAACACAAGTCAAAGTTATGAAGTGAAAATTGATCAAGAAAAGATATATTTGTATTAATTTAAGAAAACTGTATTATGTGACAAGAAATTACATTTTTTCCAGGTCAGACAGCTTATTCACCTAAAAAATAATCTGATTGAGGCAATAAGAAATAAAAATAAAACTTTTAGCATGATCAAACTTATATCTGTTTGAAGTATATGAAAATGTGTGATTGCCACATAGCACTGGCAATCACCTTAGCCACAATGGGATAGACAATGTCTTATTATTTTTTTGTTTTGTCCTCTGGTGGCATGATTATTCCATGCAGCATTCTGAAGTTTGAGTTCAAATGCTCAGTTTGTATGTTCAAGTGCAGAATTGTGTGTATAAATATATAAAAATAAGAAAAAGAAGAAATTAATGTAAATCATGGGTCAAAAAATGTTAGTGGGTTTAAAGATAGCCTTCAGAAACAAGTAGTGAATATGATAAGGATGGAAACACATGCTGTGGGAGGAAAAAAGGTAATTATAGTACAAGCAATTTCAGTAGAATTTTGTACTGAAAGAACATGGAAAATTTATAATATTGCATAATGCTTTTCAAAAACATAAAATAGGTGCCATAGGGGACCGTCCAGATAATGAGACTGGACAAGACTTGAAATACTGAAATCAGATATAGCAAATTTTTTTTAAAAAAAATCTGGTTTGATTTTTCAAAATGAGTTTGGTTTGACTTTAAGAAAGGTCTTCAAAAGGATCTTGACATATTTTAGGAGATTAGTCTCCATGATGGAAAAGGTTATTATGTTACACATGCCCAATACTGGATTTAGGTGCTAAGGCACAATGGTGACATTTTCTGTCAAAAAAGCAGTCAGAGATGTGGCTTGAACAGTGTCTGTTTCCCAGATTCTCAGAGATGGCAGGGTATCTGAAGTACGTTGAGGCAAAATACCAGGAACCAAAGGCTAAGAGGAAATTTTTGTTTTCCTGATTGGTCACTGCACATTCTTCAATGGATGCTTTACAGTCTTACTGTCCCCTAACCTTCCTTAGACATAACTGGTTTTTTGTTTGGTTTTTTTTTTTTTTAATATCATAATCTTCAGATTATAATAACAAATTATTAGAATATCAAATTCTTATTTGGTTTAAAGAGAAGGAAAATATTCCATCACTTTTCAGTGGCTTTTTTTGTTAGATTGCTGCAGAGCTAAATAACCCAGTAATTTGGTTTCCCTACCAGTTTTGCTTGACATCTGTGTGTCTGATGGAGATTTATCAGTGTGTTTATTAATCATTCTTGAGTAAGGGGTGCTTGAGCTCTCTCTTCACCTCAAGGCTAATGGATTAAAGGATCTCATGTAGAGCCTTTTGCTTCTTTTGCGTTCTGTTCTACAGCACAGTTCAGAGCTTAATGTAACCAGCTGTAGCACTGACTCTCCCTCTGCCCTCCGTGTGAGCACTTTTCATTATTGTGTTCTTCCCTCATTGACAATGTCTGTGACAACTTCCTGGATTTTATACATTATAATTGTCCTTGGTGGCTCAAGTTGATGGTAGCTATTAGCATTTGATACATCTCCGAAGCACGTTCTGTGTGTTTCAAGGAATGGAATGAGACTTTCAGACAAATTATGTATGTCCTCAATAAATGTATAAGAAAGTAGCACAAATTCACCTGCTGATATATCTTACTTCTAAAAAAAACCCCAAACACAAGCAGCAAATAATCAATTTTGAATGCTGCTGTAGACATCTTGAAATGCTGTTTAACAGGAAAGAAGTTATTGTCAAAAATTACATCCTGTACCGTGTAATATGTACTAGAAATGCATTGGGAAGTAGGGAATCACAGAATCAGCATCATGAGATGTTATCTGGAATATGCACGACTCACTGATAACAGGGGAGATAGGAAGAAGACATGATTTCAACTAGGTTGCCTACTACATATTTCCAAGGAGAAATTATGTGTAATTTTTACCTCTAATCTTGACAAATCTCCATCCAAACAAATTGACATGTTAAATCCCATATTTGCAGACACCACTTGTCTTTATGGCGTTTTTTAGGCTGCTGTTTGCAATTAAGGTGTCAATCTTAAGCCTGAATTATCTTGCCTTTTTAGTTCTTGACAAAGATGCTTTGCAAAATAGTTATTTTTGAAAAAAAAAACAAAACCAGCTCCATTTGTCATTTCCTTGAAGCCACTTCAGATTAACAATGTTGGATTCTCTATGTGTACTTTTAGCCTCTCATGCCTCTCATGAGCTACATATGTGACAGAAATAGATGGCAGGCCCTCTCCACATGCTTGTAAGACTTAAGTTTTGCTAAATTATGTCAAAGTTAATGAGCAAACTAAGAAGCAGAGGAATAGTTATAGAAAGGAATCATGGTTTGAGTTGAGATTTATGGAGGGGAAGCAGGTCTCTGGAACAGTAATGGGGGGAAAGGAATCTGTGCAGCTGAGTGGCTGTAAGCACATTGCAGGACTGAGGACAAATGCATTGTATCAGGTGAAACAAAGGCCACAGATGCTCTCACTCCCTTTTCCCTCAGGGCAGTCTGTCCCTAGAAGTTATCAGGGCCTCAAATGACTTTAGTGATCAAATCTCAGCAGATCTTAGGAATCTAATCATCCTTTTTTTTTTTTTTTTTAACCTCACTTCATAGGAAAAAAGCAGATAACCTAAAGAGTGAAATCCATCTTTTAGGAACCATGCAGGCTTTTTTGACAAAAAAATATGAGGTAAAAATGCTGAAATGTAGCAGTATGGTTCTTTTAATTTTCCATTTTTCCATCCTATGAGAAATTATCCTGACACATGATGTTCTTTCATTGCCAACTTCCTCTTTTCTGCCCTTACACATCAAGCTGTCATTTATACAACAGGAAATGAGAACATCCCCAGCTGTGGAAAGCAATGAAGCCTAAAGAAGGGCCAGGAGAAGGTCTAATGTTGTACACAGCACAGCATTTTCTTTATCAGTGAAGAACCTGCAAAATTATTTGTCAGAAAAATTGAAAAGTAGAAGGCAGTAAAGTATTCATTATTTAAATTTTAAAATACCTGATGATTTTTAAGACTTATTATGATAATCTATGATTGATTTAATCTATGATTGATTTATTGTTTACATTGGCAAAATCGGTTGCAATCTGCAGTTTTTGTCTGAAGGATTAATATGTGCCAAAGTTACTAGCACTAGAAAACCATCATATAAAATCAAACACAAAGTGTAAGAACTGATAAGTCCAAAACTCACTTTGTTTTTATCTGAGTAGTGTAATCCACATAACTAAACAGAAAAACTTGTTTGCTCTGTAGACTGCAGTGAATGCTCTTTTTGCCAATGGCATATTTGCCTTCTGTCTTGACGATGATTCTTTCTATCCAGCTACATGATAATTGCAAGTTTTAAACCGTGTTTGTGCTGCCAGTCTGGAGGACCAAACTGTCTGCAGCAATGGACTGACAGAGCCCTAACAAGGGGAAAGACATAGTCCTTTACCTGGCAGAGAATAACCCCATATATTAGGGCGGGCTGGGGGAAAGCCATATAAACAGCAGACAGCTGTGGAAAGAACTCGGGGTTCTTATGTTAAAAAAGGGGACATCTCCTCTACCCTTAATATTCAATGCCTTAATTAATATTCAACACCTCTACCCTTAATATTCAATATTCAATTTAATATTATCTGTCAGTTCTTCAGAAAAGCCAAGTGCCTTGTGTCCAGCCAGTCTTTCAGAGGTCCTTCACTGAACAGTCCTTCTGGATCAGAGAGCAGTTGATTTTGGGGCACACACCCCCTCACACATCACCTCATTACCCCTCAGCACATCTTCCCACTTTATTCAAGTATTATCACCCACTGATGGGACTGCCAGTGCCCTTGAAGGACTCACACTAAAAATTTACAGAATAACACTCTTTGGTATAAAAGCATGACAGGTTAGGGTTTGAGGATTGTCGATGAAAGCCTCTGACCGCAAAGACATATTCAAGGCAATACACAGACAAGCTGTAATCCCCAACAAAATACTCAGCATGCACAGAATATGGTTCTTACCCAGTGGGCATCCCTATGGGGGAGAGGACAGGTTCAGCCCGTTGATTGATCCCAGCAGTTATGATGGAGTCTCACATAACTTTTCCCCCATTCTTGACTTTTATATTATTTATTTGTTTTTAGGTGGAGCTTGACTTACTCTAGTCATGCATACCTTTGTTATTGATTGATGTAAAATTCTCTTGCTTCACTTTTAAAGATGAAGTCAAAATCAATAAAGAGGGCATGCCCAGTGAGGGGTGGTCACACCTTGGAGGTGGGTAACTTTAGGATGAAGATGTGCATAAATATTAGAACTAGGCTAATGTACCAAGTTTACCTGAGAAGAACAATTTCTCCACAGTTTTTGATTCAGCAGCAAGACATTTCTAATCTTCCCTGTTTGACAGGTGGTATGAGGTTTCTCTGCTGCAAAATTCCTTTGAGTTCCCATCCCTGCCAGGATTTCAATAGATCTTTGGCCACAGTGTTTCTACTTTGCTCTGCCCTCCATTCCATTTCCCCTAGCAGGTGCTTATGGTTGTGTGGGGATCATAATGGAGCATGCCAACTGCAGTCCATCCAGGGAGCAACAACTGTATTTTACCCTAAAATATCCATATAATTACAAATTCTGTTATGATGTGAATACAACTTCTCAGTTGTCTTTAGTTTTAATCCCTGCCATCTGGGGGACATAGGAGATTCCCTCTTAAAATCAGGAGACACTTTTGTACTGTGAGGATGATCGAGCTCTGGCACAGGTTACCCAGGAGGTGATAGAGTTCCCATCCTGAGAGATATGAAAGATTTGTCTCAACGTGGTCCAGGCAAACCTATTCTAGTTCACCTGTTTGAGCAGAGAGATGGACCAGTTGAACTCCAGTGCTTCCTTTTAGCCACAACCATTCCGTGATTCTTTAGCAATATTTTTTCCCTAGTAATTTCCCAATAATTCAATCATCCTGTTTGTCTTCTTGAGTTCAAGAATCAGTAATTCATAATTACTCTACCATCACTTTTCTATGTGTTACAAGCTAGTATAGATGCCGACTGACTTAGGAGGAGCTTGCTTTTAGACATTTAATTCACCTGTTCAGTCACCATCTTCAATGCATCTGGAATTCTTCATGGTAAGTGGTTTGGCCTTGACTAATTGATGAAGAGTTGAAGAAATATGTGACTACTGAATATTTTAGTACTTGATATTTTGCCATTTTTTAGCATAATATACTTAAACAATACTTTAAAAGCTGTACATCCTTCCTATGTTAATTAATCTACTCCAGTTTTCAATACATTTTTCAAACTATGATAATATATGTATTTTTAAAGGAAAAGTTGATGTATTTTCAAATTTTAAGGGTTCCACATACATCTAATCCTATATTAAATTTTATAAAAATGAATTGCCCTTCTGACTGTTTGCTAACAATTATTTTCATTTTTAGTATGCATTGTTGAAAAAGCAAATGTACTTGCACATAGAAGGACAATTTTTAAGCGTTAATAATAATGCTAAAAAATACTAAATGGCCTTCTGTCCCTATACATGTTCAGCCAAAGAAGAGTTGCATAATTTGACCATAATTAAAAAAAAATCTTGAGGAAGGATTATTTTTTTTAGAAGTAAATATTGAATTTAAAAAAGCCTAGACATCCTTGTACCTGAAAGAAGAAACATTCAGTTTATCTTCAAGGTACAAAGAGAGAATCAGCTGAATTTTGGATGTCTTGGCAATACACACTTGCTCTGCTTTTGAACATTAAGAATTAATTACTGCTGGTTTTCTGTTTGTTGTTTTTTTTGGTTTTTTTCCTTTCATAGTTGAATAGTAGTTCAATATTGCTAATGAGATCTGCCACTATCTAATTAAAAGCAGCACAGTTAAATAATTTCTTCTTACTGATTTTGATTTCTTTTCCAGGTGCACAGGAAATTTATTCCCAGCAATTGCATTTAAGACAAATTCTATGGAATAATAAACTGGGGGAGGGGATGTTTGCATGTTTGTTTGTTTGTTCAGATATAGTTATTATTTGAGCACATTATGAGAGGAAGAGATAAACTAATGAGGTAAACAGTACACAGAGTAATTTGGGTAATCCCCAAGCATTTCTTTATTTTATGAGGTAGTATTTTTACACATATTGAAAAAAATTCTTTCAATTTTTCCCTGTACAGCAAGAAAATATACAGCCACTAGTGAGAGATTGCCAATGAAGACATGTTCAGTCCGTGCAGTTGTTAACACGATAATTTTATGGTAATTTTTTTACAAAATAGAAGCCATCACCTGGTATTGCCACCTCCATTGTGTGCTTGGTTTTGGGATATCGTGGGTTTCCATGCCTGCTCTGTGCTCTACAGCAAATTTTCTATAGCTGGCTTATTTATCATGTTGAATTCACTTGGGGATCATACAGACCTGTGGCATGCTTCTCACTGGTTCATTTTGAAATGAACATCTGGGGGAGGAAAATATTCTTATAAAAGAAGTGTTAATGGCTATACTAAAAATACCAACATAGCCATTTATGTTACGTTGGTATTTTTGTTCTTTTTTTCTCTGCCTTCCCTCACACAATGCAATTAATGAAGTGATACAAGATACAAGGGTGGCCTTTTTTCCTTGATGGATTTACCTGAAAAAACCTAAACTAGTACTTTTCTTTTAGGGAGGTAATTGCTTAATAATATATGCTTATCTAGATAGAAAGCAAAGTTATACAACAGTTAAACTGTTGTATAAATCATGAGCATCAAATCGTGAGCATCAAAGGCTCAACATCAGTGCATCCATTATCTGCAGAGCTAAGGCTTTATTATAAAAAGTTAAGGCTTAATAGTTGAATTACTTATTTGGAATTCAGGAAACATGAATTGCCAATGCTGAAATTCACATTGACAAAGGCCTGATGACCCTAAATATAACTTAGATCAGTCTAAACTCATAAATTCAGGCTATTCTGATAGGAGTCCTTGGAAGAGGCATGTCTTAAGTACCTAGATCCTGCAAAAAGATGTCACTTTAGCTAGATCTTCACCATTTCTTTGTGGTTGATTTCTAAGGCACAGAAAGTTTTTGGTGATTTCCAGCCTCTATAGTATCCTGAGAGTCTAATGCCTGATGAGGAAGAAGTCATGGAATTCAGTACACCAATGCTTCAGGCTCTCTATGGATCAGTCCTTTAGGAAAAGATGACTGATCTTTTACTGTACTTACTGATAGGAGTACTCCATCACATCCTGTTCTAGTAAATGTTTAACTGGTTACTGAGAATCTCATTAAGTCTAAATTCAGGATTTCTGAAATCTGGACAGTGGAGGTTTTTTGCTATATTTTTTTTTCTTGCATATATTTTATGCTCTTTGAGGCAGGACTTTTGCAGAGTATGGATTTCATTTTTATGTCTGTAATATAAGAGAATTCCAGTTTTGATATGTAAAGTTTACCTTTGAAAAAAATTTGAATTTAAAATCTGACTTACATTGTTTCATCTCATTGTACCTTTGGTATTTATTGCAATGGCTGAGTGCTAAGTGGTAGCTTGAAGCTTCTGCATTATATTTGTAGTTGAGTTTGTGATGAAAGGAACCTGAAAATATCATCAAACTTACTACACTGACTGTAAGTTATCATTCTTAAAAATAGTAATTATACACAATGTGATTTTGTAGAATAAGCCTTTTTAATGCCACTGCTTGAAAGAGGCACAGATGTAATTATAAGTGCGCATATATGGGGGTTGTTTGCTCATATGTTTTTTTTAATCTTTTAAAAATTATTATTTGTTGGTTAGGGTCTTTTTTAACTAGGCTGGAACTTAAATAAAAAGAAGCACAGCACTCAGTTATGCACAAATCTTCAGTGTGTCCTTTTACTTAATACATTTTTGTCTTTTAAGAAAAAGTGTTTAAGAGGGAAAAAAAGGCTTCTGCTGTAAATTCTACTTATATGACAAGGCCTCTGGAAGAAACATGCTGTGTAGAAGAGCTCTCTGCAGAAAACTTGAATAGCCTGAGGTGAAAACTACCATTGTTAGAAGATTTGGTATGATTCATTGATATTTCAATGAGATAGACATGTAGAGCTATCATTCTGTCTTCGAGTTTACAGAGACTACAACAACTCATAAAATAATCTACACCAAAAGGAATACAATTGCCAATTTTGAGAGCAGCAAAGGGACCCTACACATTGTATAAATGTTATTAAAAAAACCCAAAAAACAAACCAAAAGACTCTTTGTTCTCTCTGGTCTTGGAGAGGGGTAGAAGACCCCTCTTGGAGAGGGGAAGAACGATTCCTTTCCCAGAATCGTTTACCTTCAGGAATATTGATAATGGTGATTTCAGATCTGTCCACAGTGACATGTCTTAGTTCATTTGCAGGAAATACTGAACTCAAATCCTGAAAGTATTTATTTTATTTTTATTAAGACTGCATATTTCTCTGTCTCAGTTTCATTTCAGGTGATTTCAGTAAATTGAAAACATGAAAATCTTAAATTAAACTATAATTCTATCCTTTATTAATAAAATCAAGGTTTAATTTTTCTTTAAAACAATGAATATAGGTTTTGCTGGTGATGCATGGTTGCAGCATGTTGAACAGAGTGATGGCCAAAACCATTCTCCTGTAATTGCAGAAAAGAATAGGTATAGCAGGAGATACATATGTACACTAAGGGAAGATTTTCCATAAAGTAATCTAAATGTCTGAAAAGCACACCACTGACTTTCACTGGGAATGAAACTCCCAAAGTCTGATTTTGAAAAATCCATGTAATATCTACTTTTTTGTAAGTTTTTCAAAATTATTAATTTTGGAGTAAAATGACAAAACCAGTTAGTGGCTGTCAACATTTTGAGCTGCCCTTTTGTGCATTACATCAGTACTTTTCTTTGGATTTCTTTTTCTCTCTTCAGAAGGCACATGCCCTTTGTGAGGACTAGTTATTTCTTCAGTGTTCAGAGAATTAAATATCTCAAAGGCTTATTTTTTTTGGGAGACTTCTGTATTTTATTTTGCCTGGGATACTTGGTGATCTCTTCTTGTACTCATTCTGAAAGCTCCCATATGATATTTATTGCTGCTTATTGCTTTCTTATAAGCAGACTTCATTTGTGCACAAAGCTCCTGCAAGTGAATGGGACACAGTATTTTTTGCATTTTTTAACATTGTAAGATTTTGATAGTGCACTAAAGAGACTAACTTGGAAAAATCTCTCTAACAGCTAAGGATAAATATGAGGCTTTTGCCTCCAAATAAATGCAATCCTATTAATTTTGAGATATCTCTTTAATATATTTTATACACTATTTGCTAATTGATTAATTGAAACTGCTGATACTAGGTCCCAGCAGTCTTTAGCTAAGGGGTTGTTGTAGATGGCTGCTTGACTGCACAAAATGTTTTTAAGGGAAATGCTTTATTAGGATTTATTTGTTGCTAGCTGTCATTTTAAGAAAGCAAAAAAAAAATGTTTTGTAACCTAACAAGCAAACTAAGATTTTTTTTTTTTTTTTTTTTTTTTTTTTTGCTTTGATTTTCCAAACAGAGAATTTAATCAAGACAGCAGGCAGGAGAATTCTACAATAGAAATAACTGAAAGTTTTCTTCCAACTTACACCTAGAATGTGAGGCTTACTTGGCCTATGAAATATCCTACAGGCTGGCTTTTGCCTCCACTGCCTTCTACATGATGGACTCTGACTATTTTCCCTCTTAAAACAGATGTGCAGCCTGTGGCAATTACAAGTACCAGCATGTGGTAATCTAAACTGAACTTTAAACCACTAAGAAGCCTGCAAGAGTAAAGTGCATAACTCTAGTGAAGTTAAAAAATAGTTAGTAAGGAGACAAGAGTAAGAATTCAGAAGCTTAGCTGTGACATTTCTCTCTGGCCCCCAGCACACCAATTGCTGCTCTATAATGTCATGCTGCTTGTAGCTTCTTTGTGATTAAGGAATTTTACATTTTTCATATTTATAAGCTGATATTGTAGAACAGATTTGAAGGCTATGGGTTATGGGAGGTCAGTTCAAATTATGCTATAAGTAACTGGTTTCATCCTGAACAGTCACATTCTCAATTGTTAGGTTTTCTTTTTTTTTTTCTTCTTGTTAAAAAAAAAGTTGTAATATTGGTCTGAAGTTTGGCATGACAAAAATATAATTTATCTAAAACAATAATAATAAAAAAATTCATTACTAATAGTTAGTAATCAAATAAATGCTATATACTATTTAGCAATTTAGCCTAATTTTCCTATTGTTAAGTGGAGGTGTGCAATCCCACCTGTAAATGCCAATTAAATCCCTTTATTTCCTTTAGTGCTGACTCAATGAAGTCAAGAGGATCTGCTTATTAAATTATCAGGGTTTAACTAAAAACCTTAATTATAAGTAAATGTATCAGTTAACTTCTGTAATGCACTTTCATATATCACAATCAAATTAAAGTGCTTTCCAAATAAAGCTTAGCTGATATGAATACCTGCAATTACTTCAATAGAAAGGCTGTGATTCCCCAATGATTCTGTTATAATATTTTAATTACTGTGCCTATTCACACTGAAATATGTACAATTTTTTTATTATGAAAAAGTCTATGGTAAAAATAATTTTTGCACGCTAACATAGATTGAAACTGGGTTACAACTTAAATAATTTAACATCACTCTCTTATAATCTCATTTTCACTGCTCCAGAGCTGATAATGCAAAATACGTGGTTCGATGTTTTCATAAACTTTTACACTAAGACTTTGTGGTGGTAAAAGGTGAATTAAAAAGTGAGAAGTGGAAGGAAGTAATCACTTGTGAGAAGTTAGTTTTAATTTCTTTTGACAAATTTCTGTGTCCCAATTATATTATACAAAACCTGAAAGTCAGAACAGATGTTTTGTCCTGTCCCAGGACAGGGTCAATTTTTTTAGTAGCCTGAGGGAGCATGGTTAGGACACAGAGGTTATTCTATACCACCTACATCATTGACAGGGGCAGGGAAAAGGAACTCTCTTCCATGGAGGAGTGGTTCCTCACAGTCCAAGAAAACATGGTGGAGGAAGCTGTCTGGTATTGTCTATTACCAGGAATTTTGTCCCATGTGAATAGTTTAGTTTGGTTTTGGTTGGTTGGTTGGTTGGTTTGGTTTGCTTTGGGGCTTTTTTGACCTTCTGTCATCAGTATTTTTCCTGCTACTGCTTGCTTTCTTATCTCTCTGGTTTCCAGTAAATTCATCGTGTCTCAGCCTGTGATCTTTGCCTTTTGTGTCTCCAGTTCTCAACTCCATCCCACTGCAGTGGGAAGGGAGAGGGTAAAACAGGTGAAGGAGAGAAAACATTCCTGTGGTTTTAGAGTCTCACTGGGGGCACTGAATTATGGAGAATCATTCCTAAACCATGATGATTTGCAAGTAAATCTCTTCTATATGTACTCATTTAAAGGATTACAGGTCTTTCATATGTGAGCTCTATTCCATTCCTGTTGATAGCTAAAATTACAAAAATTGAATCTTTTTGGCAGCAACAGAAACTTCAGTACTATTTCCTGCATGCTATTTGCTCAGTCTTTGACTATACAACTGTGATTGTTATTTCTATATGAAAATATAGTCTGGGAAGGTGTCATGTGGATCACAGAGTGCTGATGCCCTCAGTGCACAACTGTACAACAGATGTCTGAGTTAGATCTCACAGATATTAATAAGCAGATTCTTTCCACTCTACATGGCACCATAATACTATATTAGAAGTAAATGTTTTCTTCCCAAAAACTCTGATAAGAGTAGCACTATTAAATCATTAAAAACAAAACAAAACCCCCCCCCAAAACCCCCCTAACCTCTGGAAGTGGACTGGGCTTCTTATAATTGACTGAAAGTCTCTGTTAATTCAGGAAACGCACTTCTTACATCTTCTGATGTTTGTCTTCCTTTTTGGTCACTAAATAATAAAAATCATGCAGCTTTATGTTATCCTGCAAGTTCTGGTGAAAATTTTTACTAGTTAATTTTATTAATTTTAACAAAATCTCATAAATTTTAACAATTTTAATGAAATTGTGTGGACCATTTCAGTATGTCTACGCAAATAGATTTCAAAAACTTCTGCACACTCTTCCAGGTTCTTTTATTCAGCTTTTAAGGCATTTTCACTGTTAACTGACTTTATCTTCAAATCACACACACTCCATCACATTAAATCTGTTATGCA
This sequence comes from Agelaius tricolor, assembly GCF_023055355.1. NCBI lineage: Eukaryota > Metazoa > Chordata > Aves > Passeriformes > Icteridae > Agelaius > Agelaius tricolor. The sequence continues at coordinate 38,288,315 of NW_027269267.1, read as the reverse complement.
GTTATCATATTTCCATTTAAGTTTGTGTCACAAGTACACAGTTCTTATTCAAAGAGGTTTCTAACTAAGAACTTGTCTCATTGGGCTGGTCTGTCCAGCAGAACATGCACTGAATTCAGATGGGAGCTGGGTGTGAAGTGTTTGAAAGCAAGGGCTGGTGATAGTCATTTCACCATAAAATGGGTATACTTGGAAGGATGCAAAATCATGGTTTTTGTTGGTATCTTGGATGAAAAAATCTTTGAGAGAATTTCTGGAACAAATCAATTTAGTGAGGGATTTCAGCTTTTGGGTTATATTTTACAACAACAAAAAATTCCTGAAGTTATCTATTTTTATTATTAAAGTGCAGGAAGGATGGTAGTATTCTAAACATTTTGATGCTGCTGTTATCAGTCCAGTGTTCAAAGCAAAGGCAGTCAACTGATAAAAGTTTGTTTGGCTTCCACCATCCTTTCAGATATGTTTTTAGTAGACCTTAGAGGTTTTCCAATGCCCATAAGAATCTCTGTTATTTAATCATCAAAATAAATCGAAAATGCATTTGAGCTTATTAGTATCATAGTGATTTCAGAATGATTAAATACTGTATAATTTTCAATGGACTGAACAGATTTTCACACTTGAAACTTATATTTGGCTCTTCCTTAGGCTTGCAGTGAGGTGCTGAAGCCTAACCACATTTTCCTACACCTCCTGGATATGTAGCCTAACTAATTACTATTTAAAAATTTATGACTAGTACACCTCTTATCCCACCTTTCAATGGGCTGTCACATTTTAAGTTGTTATCAACTGAAATGGCTTCTGAAAGAGACAGTTTTTCCTCTTCCCTGTCCTGCACAGCTGGATGCTTTTTACCCGCAGGCATGTTAACATGACCACGTGGTGAACAGGATCAGGCAACCAACACAAGTCAAACCTGATGCATTTGGAGGATTTCTTTTAGCAGTAGTTAATTTTCAGATTCAGCTCCCTGCCTGGCTGCAAAAGCTCTGTGTGAAAAAAAATTGGGAAAGTCACAGACACGTCAGAGGCAAGATGGCAATTTTTAGTAGCAGTGCAAGATGATGATTGAAGTGCTTGTGATACTGGTATCAGCACAAAGATTTACAGGGCCTCTATTAATACCACTTTCTTTCCTCTTGCATTTTACTGAATAGACAAATCAATTTGAGTTGGGACACAGTGAGCTGCAAAATCAACAAAAAGATAGAATACAGAGCTGAAAGCAGAGAGGAAGAGGCTGTAGCCCCACATTTCTCTTCACAGAGAAAAGCAAGGCACAGTTCTTCCCAGGAATATTTCTGGGATTCACATTCTCTGAACCTCAGAGAAAGAAAACACAGTTTTTATCATTTGCTGTCCCTGTGTTTGTGCAATAGGTAGAATGCAATGTGGAGATTGCTTACCCAAAGTGATGATGTTTTGTTTCCTTGGCCTATCAGGGCCAAGCGTGAGTGTGTGTGCCAGGACTGTTGGGGGACAGTCACGAGATTCTGGGCAGTGTGTGCAGTTGTGTGCAGAGTTGAGTGCTTGGCAGATTCAGTTTAGATGTAATGTAATATAATATAATATAGTATAGAATAATATAGTATAATAAAGTAATTAATTAGCCTTCTGAAAAGATGGAGTCAGATGCATCATTCTCTCTCCCCTCATCAGGGTTCCCTGCAAATTCAATAAGAGTTGGTGTGGCACCACAGCTTTTTAGATGTTCCTTCTTTCATTGGAGCAAGCCAAGAGCTCATATGTGACTTGCACCTTTCCTATTTTGAGTCTTGGAGGACAAAGAAAAACTGATACTAGTTATAAAATTAAAAATTAACTTGGTGTCACATATACAATTCAACTATAGACTTCATCCAATGCTGTATAAAAACAGCCATAAAACTTGAAGTTCTCTCTCTATTTTGTTCTCCACTCAATAGAGAACAAAACTGTCCCATCTAAACTAAGTTTTAAAAGTTCAGTAATCATAATAGATATAATTAGTACAACTATCTATAAAGAGCAAATAAAAATCCCTTAAAGAGCTATCTTCATAGAGCTATCTTCATAGAAAGGCCAATGTCTTTATTCAAGCAAAGGTGACTGATGATTTTGGGCCTGTATTATATTGAAATATTGTCTTTCTATATGACTTTTGATTACATATATTTACAGACACTAGATGCAAACAAGCAAAAAATACATCTTTTAATGGTTTTTAAGTTCCAATGCAAATGTTTTGTCAACTTTGTAAAGAATAAAGGAAGTGATTTAACATTTCCTGGCTATAGACAGCTTCAGTCATTTTGACAGGATGAATTTTTACATACTGTGTCTGTTTAAGACTTTTACTGAATTAATACATACAGGTTATGCAGAGGATCTTGGAGAAGAGAAACTTCTTTGAGGATGTCATTTCTCTGAGAAATGGGTGATAAATTCTAATTACATAAAGCAGAGTAGGCTGCAATATGTAGGCTCTGTGATCATAATCACCATCTCAATCATGGGCTTTTGCATATTTGAGATTAAAACTGGTCAGGTTTTAGTGTAAAAAATAAAATAACTCAGTTTTGAAAATGTCATGTCAAATCATCTCTGGCAATGATTAAACACCATTTGCTTTGCAAATAACCAGAAACAGCATTCCAATATTTATCCTTGACAGCATCATTTGAAACTCCACTTAAAAAAATAAATAAAGCTAGCAATGTGCTCAGAAGAGCTAGCAATATTCAGAGAGAACAAAACACATGGCAGTGAAGGAAAGGTAAAGCTGCATAAGATTATGCTCTTTTTTTTTTTTTTGCCTGGTAAGTCCTGCATCTCAGGGACTTCGTGAGGCCATAGTTAGCTGAAGTTAAGGCTTATCCACCAACATTTTCTGTAGATTTTCAGGTTAAGTGGCCAAAGGTTAGAGGATAATTGCCTAAGTTGGATCATTTTCTGCTTTACTTTTTGACATGGAACTCAAGTCATTCACCCTAAAATTAATTTATTTTTCTTCGCTTGCTTCAGTCTGGACTATTTCTTTAATTTCTACATTGTGGGCACAGGGGAGAATTTTACTCAAGAGTGCCTTGCAGGGAGCAAGTACTGAGATCCAGGAAGGACCAAGGCACTGGTTTCTACAGGGTTTCTACATTTTCTAATGCTTTCCCAGGCTTCTTGACTATGTCCTAGCATCTGGAAAGCTCAGCCTTGGTGGCCACTGTCCAAGGGACAAGGTATTCCAATTAAAATCTATAGAAATTTAGGGGTGTAGGAAAACAACCCTCTGAAAATTGCTATCTGCTATATCTAAGTAGATATGCTATATCAAATTTTGTCAGGCCTTTGACTGTAAAATCATTGCAAAGCCCTACCAAAGCCTGTAAACAACTGGATATAAACTAAGTTTCACAGGACATCCACAGGTAAGACAGACAGGTAGATACTATAACCTCATTTTGGTAGTCATGCTGATATATCATATCTGCAGCAGGTAGGCAGACTGGCCCTTCCCTTCCCTTCCCTTCCCTTCCCTTCCCTTCCCTTCCCTTCCCTTCCCTTCCCTTCCCTTCCCTTCCCTTCCCTTCCCTTCCCTTCCCTTCCCTTCCCTTCCCTTCCCTTCCCTTCCCTTCCCTTCCCCTCCATTCCTCTCTCTTCCCTTCCTCCCAGTCAGACTGGCTGATCCTGCAAGTCAACCACAGATTAATTCGTGCCTTCACTTTAAGATACAATATCCTTTTAGAATGGTTTATTGCAAATCAGTTTGCATTTGGATACTGTGTGCTGTGCTGTCTTTTCTTCTCTGGAAAATGGTGTGGCTCATCTCTTTCTCTCCCTACAGTTGCACTTCTCTGCATGGATAGGCAGTCTTCTGGGAAGGTGTGAGCCCTTAGGGCTCAACATTCATGTATTTCATAGGACATTAATTTGTTCCCCTTCCTGAGTACTAGGGAGATGGCAGCAGTTGCCCCAGTCTTTATTAAGTTGAATGAGGCATTTTGAACTTGTGTACGTGGTGTGGTTCTCCAGATTTCTCTCAGAAATAAAGCGAGGTGCAATGAACCATGATAACCCTCATGGTTTCAGGGATGCAGGTTTCTAAACTGTCCCTAGAAGTCCTTCAGCATTGAGTCATTTGCCTGAAGGTATGTATCCATCTTTAGCCTCACAGGGTTCAGTAGTGGCTGAAAATTGCAAGAATCCAGACAAGGATATATGGCTCAAAATAGCAGGAGGGTAACATTCACAGTGCACACTGGCAGTCTAGTAACATAGAGATTGATGTTTTTGAGGCAGATGGAAGCAGACAAATCTCTTTTGGAAGACCTAAATGCTAAGGAAACCAGATATCTTGAATCTGGCTGTAGATTGTGTGCATAAGTACCCTAATGAGAGTTGAGGAGTTCAGCTTGGACAAAGCTGTCTGATGCTGTGGAAGTGGTTGATGCAAACCACAGAAGTCTGGAGTAATGAAGAACAATTTTTTTAGACTTTGATTATCACCAGGTTCATATTAAATTAGGAACTTACATGTGACATTTTGCAACGGTGGGGAGCATTTTCATGCTCATCAGGTGTTCTTGGAATGCTGAAGAATATGTATTGACTCCTAGGGAAGGACCTAGAATGCTGCTATTCCTAATTTTAAGCCTTGAAACTGATGTTCTTCTCAGCACAGTGGCACAGGATAAGATCCTACGTGTAGGTACAGATGTCTCTTGTGCCAAATCTCCTGTCAAGGGCAGAGGGAATTCCTGACAGGGAGGGCAGTGCTCTGCTGTGCAAAGGAGAAGCTCTCTGTCCCTGGGGTAGGCTTGGGATATACCTGTCATGGGTTAAGGAGATGGATGTGTGGTAGGACACTGGATGTGAGATGCTGGACATCAAGCTCTAGCATCTTTAGGGAAGATAACACTGTGTATGAATAATGAACAATGTGGACTCTAGATGGAGCTCAGATGTGATTTTAAAAGAAAAAGGAAAAGCTAAGTGTTTCAAAAGTAAAAAGTAGGGCTTTATATAAGTCTTGGTTGTGGCCTCACGTTGTCTAATATTTGTTCTGGTTGCCATGGTCACTTTCCATTTATGTGGCCCAGAGTAGTTTTTCTGCAGGAGGCTCTGATTACACATCAGCAGGAAAGAGTGTAACTTTTCCTTTTCTTGAGAACACAGAGGGAAGAAAAAAAAAGTGAAAAATTCAGATTTGCCTCTGTAAACTCATATTGTTTTATCCAAATGGGACCTATTAATGTCAAGTATATACTATTTATTTTTGGGAATATACTTTTAAAAACCTTGTTGTGATATAGAGAACAAACTGTATCAATAGCCAAAAGTTATTTGCTTCAAGCATAAATCATTTTAAGATCATTTTTTTCCTTTACAAACAATTTTAGCTCCATTGTAAGCTCTGTTGCTTTGAAATGATTACATGGTGTGTTATTTTTAATCAGATCTGCAGTTTCATTTTACTTTGTGTTGAGAGGATGCAATCAAACAGTGTCACATTCACATTAATGATGATCCAGCAAATTGAGGCATTTTACTCTGTAGTCTGCTGTGTTTTGTGGTTACACAGTGAAGTCTTATTTGAATTGATAATATTTTCAAAGCTTTCTTCAGGATTTATGTATTTGCCAGTAATCTTGACTTGATGAATTGATAATCAATGGTTAAAAACAAATATCCTGGGTACTAAAATTATTTAAAGCTACTTGTAAATCTCTATTCATTTAATTTTATGTACAGTGAACTGATGAGAAAGGTGTGCACAGATCATCAGAAAAAGAAATTTTTATGAGAATAAGTAAAAGGAACTGAGAGAGGTGAACATGAATTTAATTTACTGAATAAAAATCTTGGGAAAAAATCTGTTCCTCTGCAGTTATGGTAATGTGAATGGGAGTTATTTACATATATTAGGAGACCTGTTTTCCCCAGAGATCATACACCTTGTATCAGTTTCTGCTTAAATAGGCATCTTAGAGTAGTTCTTTTTCCTTATTCAGATATGGGAAGGCAGAGAGGAAAATTAATTTCAGATGGCCTAAAGCAAATGTTAGAAAGGTTAACATTCACAGACTTCTAAATATCTTTTGGGCAGCTGACATTTTCAAATACTAAGCTTTTTCCTTTAGCTGAATTACCATGCTGGGCAGAAAGTAATGGACGTGTGAATGAAATATGCCATTCAAACACTGAAAAGAAGGGGGAAACGGCTTGTAACTATTACAGAGAATAAAAGGTAAAATTGAAAGCCTCTGCTACAAGCTGAGTGTTCTGTTTGAGGCATTTCACATGGACTTGATATATTTTATGTATGAGAAATGCTTGGAAACTTTTTTCTCTCCTAAAATACCTCCAAAAGTAATTTATTTCCAGATAAAGAAATTGGCTATTCAAATGAGAGAAAGATGTGGTTTAAAATTCCACAAAACCACATTGCAAGATGAACTTGAACAGCAGGCATCGTTACTTACTTGACTAACATGTCTGAGTACCACTTTGGATTCAAGAGGGAGCCAATCTGTTAATTTTTTTTTTTTTTTTTGCTTTTAAAACTGAATTGCCTGTAGTGTGCATCCCATACACTGTGGAAACTGAGTATGCATTACCAACATGCATTCATGTATGTAAGATGCATAAATATTGTTCCATACAACAGATTGTTGCTAGAATTAAGAAAAAGAAGATATTTCTTACTACTGTACAGATACTTGCCCATCATTGACCTAATTTAATATAACATGATAAACACTTTCCCAGCAGCACTGCAGCAAAATATTTTAAATAAATCAATTTGTACCATGATTCCAGTTACCTTTGCAACACAAAACAGGTTTTGCCTAGAGAAATATGACTATCCAAATGTTACCTCCAGTAAGATGGATTTGTTAATTAGATGTGAACATCTTTTCAGCCTCCTAAGAAGCTAAAACCTGTGCAGTGGTGGTGTGTTTACCATTGCTCCTGAAAACTTCTGTGCCTTTACCCTTCTTCATCCACATTTAATGAAGGAATAGATGTCACTCAGCAGCAAGACATTACAGTGATATTGACTTAATTTATCCATGTACCAAAAATGGAGAAAGGGAGCTAGTACTACTGAAGGAATGTGCTGCTAGGGGAAACTGAGGGGGTTTTAGGAAGGATTTTGTGATGAAAGTCTGCTAAATTATGGCAAGCAGGCGATAGGGATGTCAGGAGAATCTGTCATTACTGTTGAATTGGGAACTGCTGGGGGAGAACCGAAGAATTGCTGCAGAGTTGTTTTAAGGATAGGATGGAGGGGGAGATCATGTTTCATTTCATTGAAAATAGGCAGAGGAAACATTTGGGAAGGTGGACATATGTATGTGACAAACCAGGTTTCAGTATCGCTTTATGATTAGTGGGACAATTCAGTAATATTTAATTCATAAGATAGTTATAATAACAGCAGTGGTGATATCATGGAATCATAGAGTGACGTGGGATGGGAGGGACATTAAAGATTATTTAGTTCAACCTCACTGCCATGGGCAGGGGCATCTCCCACTAGACCAATATTAGTAAGCAGTAAACAAAAAAAAAAGGTGAACTTCTCTTCTACATTCATGAATTGGGCTGTAATTGTAGGTGTCAAATCTAACACATGGGCATTTCATTAGGACCATAACATAAACTCAACTTGGCATTTGATTTCAGGAATTACTAAACCTCATTTTAAGCACCTCTGCATACAAACACAGCCTTTGTAGCAGGTACACAGAGCAAGAGCACATGCCAAGTATCTTCTCAGCCATAATTACTAGGCTACCAAAGTGGCCTTTTCATCTGGCCTTTTACTCCTTTTGCTCACCTTGTTCATTAAATTTTTTGCTGAGCAGTAAAAGCAGTTCCAACAGGAGACTGGGGAGCACCATACACATAGGAAATGGTATCAGTCACAGCCCAAGTGTGGGTGGGTTCTTTGGTTTCTTAAGCAAAAGAATGGCTCTGATTCCTGGTGATGGAATCCTTAAACTCTGGAAAAAATGGTATTTCACTCTCCTATTTTTCTCTGCACATTTTCTCTATAAGCTGCACCTTTTGCCAATGGATATCTCCATGTTTAGGATCAAAGACACCTCTTATTACTGTGAGCAGTGTAGACAGCCCTGTTACCCAAGCTGGCATTGATTCTGCTGGAGGCATAGAGAGCTTTGCTGAATTTGGCTCTGTATGTCTTTTCCAGAGATCCATTCCTATTAAAATCCGATGAACCCACTGAGAAGAATTTTGTTTTCTATAAAATCACAAATGCTTCCAATTATTTTTATAGGAACCTGTTTAAACTGTTAAGATTAACCAGACACAACTTCTTTCCTTCCTTGTTAGATCTATCAAAATGAAGGATGAATCATGGTGCCTATAGATGTGAGTAAAATACAATTAATAGTTATCAAGACCTAATTAATTCCTATCTTTTTATGGCTAATCATGATTCAATGTTTGTTTGTTAGCTTCTTAGAGATTAAAAAAATCCAGGTTTTGGCTGTGATTTAACAGTGTGTCAGCTAGCATTGCCTCTTCACACTTTCTTTTCAACAGTGCTAACTGAAAGGACAAGATCTGATAAATACATATTTAAAAGAAAAAGAATTTCATATACAAGGTGAAGAATACTGTCTGTATAACACCTGAGAAACACTTTAAACGCCATATCTTTTAAGTTATCTAAGTACATAACTCATAGCAATAGATTTAAACATGCAGTTATATATTTAGTTGAATTATGCTCTAAACATAACTGAACATATGCCTAGTTCTTCAGAGGAGAAGAATTAAAGAGTGACAACAGGCTAGACTTAAGAATTGCATGCTGTCAGAACAGCATAGCTCAATGAAAACAATATACAAGTAACACCAAAGCAGGGTTGTGTGACAGAAGCCTCTGTGGATGTTGTCGGGGACTGAAAAAGAAAAATCAAAATACTCTGGTTCTATGGCAAATATAGACCTACTGGGGCTAAAATATTTAATAATAAAATGTCCAAGATGAAAGTGAACGTTGTTATCAGTGTAATCTACATTTCAGTGAAAAATAACTAAGGTTAATTTGTAACATCAATATTTCTCATTTTGTACTGCAATAAAAACAAATCCTTTAATGGGATTCTCCTGTTCACCTTCCTGTTTATTCCCTGCTCATGTCAGAGAAGTCTGAAACCTTGGTCCATGTTCTACCTAAACACTGTAATTGCCAGCTCATTAACTATCACAGGGTTTAATTTTGAATTTCCACAGTGAAATCTGAATGATTTAATTTTTTAATTATTTTAGTAGTGATTTTGTCCCAGTAGTATGATTTTTTATGATTTTGGCATTAAGTCTTACATATGGTTTATAAAATTCAAGGATATGAAAGCACTTGTGGAGAGGAGCTCTAAGTTTAAGCATAGTAGCTGCACCTTGAAGGCAAGGAATGGTCAACTTTTCTTCCGTGACAAAAGTTGCATATTTTTATTTGTTTAGATTTTCCCGTCCCTTTTCCTTTTGCAGATCTATTTGTCTGCTTGGATTTCCCAGCTGCAGGGGTCTTACTGCCTCAAAGTTCTCTACGTTCAGTTACACCTGTACTTTGTCAAACCTATTCTACTCATCTGTACTACTTGAAAAAATATCAGGAGACATGGGGCTAGGCTTCGCTGTACTCATTTCTAAAATTCTTTCTGAGATCAGTGAGAATTGATGTGGAATAAGCAGCATTGGAGAGAAAAGGACTTTAGCTCTGCACTTGCTTTAAAGCTCTTTCAAAGTTGCCATAACTATGCTGAGATTATGGAAATTGGATACAGGATCTCTTATGCTGAAAAGAATGCAGTCACTGCATATATGAGATCAGTTAGTAATTGTAAAGTATATCCTGCATAGTTTTAGGACCAGATTTACTCGTTTTTACACTTTGGTTCAGCATATATCTGTCTTGTGCAGCCTTTCATAAGGCTTTTTTCCTGTGCCATAACCACTAAATGTGCTTATAGCTTAGCAGGATACTATCAATTTTAAAATCTTTCCCTGCATTTTACTGCTACCTTTGCCAATGGCACTGCAAAAATGCTGAAATTTTATGAGACTAAGGGAACAAGAGTTCTCTTTGGGATAAGTTTTTATTTCTTGAAATATATAATGCATCAAATTAACAAAGTCTTGTGTGACAAGAATTCTCTGTATGAGGTTGAATGTACATTGTAAAGGAATTGGCATAGAGTGAATGTACTCTTCTATTTAATTTTGAGTTCTAGAGCAATATTAAAACAATTTTAACTCTTAATTGACTTAGTATCTGATGCAGGATTTCTTGTCATGTTTTACTACTTTTTGTCTTTATAATTTTATATTTCTGTTGAGTTAATATGAGAGGCTGGGGAGCAGCAAGTTTACGCTGTCTAAGCCCTTTCTTGTTTCTGCCATTTCTATTCCTGTCTAGAGAATTGCATTTGTATATCTGTAGGTTAGAGCAGTTGAGACACTAAGGACCAACGTGACCTTTTAAGTTTTATTTTTGTTGAAAAGAGTGCAATACACAAAAGCAGAAAGCATTATTTTAGAAACAGCGATGACTTCAAATTTATTTCTTTTGAGAATATCCAAGATGCACATGGCTTCACATGGGGAGAGTCATGTTTGTCTAACATATAATTTCCTCATACATCAAGGTAACTTGATTTAGGAAATCCAGTAGATTGAATAATTTTGGACTTCATCAAAGCTTTTGATAGTGTCTCTCCCGGAATCCTTATGGACAAAATATCTAGCACTCAGTTGAATAAGTTGCTCAGATAATGGGTGAGCAACTGGCTCACAGGTTGGGCACAAAGTGCTCTAGGGAATGGAGTAACATCAGGCTGGCATCTGGTCACTGGTGAGGTTCCACAGGGCTCCATCCTCAGCCCAGTTCTCTTCAATGTCTTCATAAATGACTTCCATGTGGGACTTGAAGAGGTTCTAGGTAAGTCTGCCAGTAACACTAAACTAGGAGGAACCGTTGACTGCCTCGAGAGACCTCAACAAGTCAGAGAACTGAGCAATCACCAATCACATGAAGTTTAACAAAGGCAAGTGCTGGGTTCTGCACCTGGGCTGGGGCAACCCAGGTTGTGTGCATAGACCAGGGAACCAGAGGCTGGGGAGCAGCACTGTGGAAAGGGACCAGGGGGTCCTGGTTGGTGGCCAGACAAATATGAGTCAGCAGTGCCCTGGCAGCCAGGAGGGACAAACCTGTCCTGAGGGGCATCAGGGACAGCATCACCAGCTGGGCAAGGGAGGGGATTGTCCTGCTCTGCTCTGCATTGGGGGGTGGTCTCACCTCAAGTGCTGGGGGCAGTTTTGGGTGCTACAGTATAAAAATGGCATTAAGAGTGTCCAAAGGAGGGCCACGAGGATGGTGAAGGCACTGAGGGGAAGCCTTAGGATGAATGACTGAGGTCACTTGGTCTGTTCAGCCTGAAGGAGAGTGAAGGGACACCTCACTGCAGTCTCCCAACTTCCTCGTGAGGGAAGAGGAGGGACAGGTACCAACTTCTTCACTCGTGTGACCAGTGAAAGGATTCAGGGAAATAGCATCAATCTGAGTCAGGGGAGGTTTAGATTGGATATCAGGAAATGATTCTTCCCCCAGAGGGTGGTAGGGCCCTGGAACAGGCTCCCCAGGAAAGTGGTCTCAGCACCAGCCTGACAGAGCTCAAGAATGTTTGGACAATGCTCTCAGGCACATGGTGTGACTCAGAGTGTCCTGTGGAGGGCCAGAATTGGCCTTGATGATCCTGATGGATCCCTTCCAAATCAGCATATTCTAAGATTCCTTGACTCTGTGATCCTTTTTTTTCCCATTATAATTTGTACTTTTATACTTTTCTTTGTTATTAAAAATTGTTCTCATACTTGTAGGTGGGTTGTGAATGGCACTGATTACTGGGCTATAATATTAGGGTCATAATGTAATATATAGTGTGAGGATGCCTGGAATGTCTCGGCGTGTCAGAAACTTTGAACTGACACAAAATAAATATGCCTAGAATGCTCTGTGTCTGTCAGAGGAAAAAAGAACAGAAGGTTTTAATTGCCTGAGTGGAAATGTTAAACTTTTTGCTTTAGAACATTTATTATTAGGTGGCTATACTAGCTCCCTTTCAAATCAATAAATAATATTCAGGGTAATTTATATTTTTGATCTAATTTCTGCTTAGGGATAGGCTAGAGACCCTCCTTATTCTGGTTGTGATATAATATGATGACTTCATTTTACAGTTGGCAGATGCATGATTTTTCAAGTTATAACAGAAAGATATGGTTATGCATTCGAATGTAATTGGAAGGTCTATTTCAACTCTCAACAAAGAAATTGTCTTTACCTTAAAGCTATAGGGAAATATCTCATACTGTCACATATTTTGTATGACTGTCCCTTGTACAAAAAACCCTCTTAAAACTTCAGAATTCTTTAAGAACTTCTAGGTTTTTGCTTAGAGTTTAATGTTCACAATGGACAGATTTTGTTTTGGTACACACAATTGCAAGCACTCTCTTTTGTTACTGTGTAGGTACACAGTACCATGATTTTGATTTTTTCAGTGAGCTTGTCCATGTTTGACACCAGGCTTATGTGTTTAGTGATTATATATGACAGCAATTCACTGATTTTCCTTTGGGCGTTTGAGCACTGCTCAGACCTGGAATTTCTGCCTTTGTTGGTTTCCAGTAGGTGGCATCAATGCCTAGTAAAGCTCTTTAACTTTTTAGTTGGAGTGGTTTTGTATTTCATTCATTTGTATTTCAGTACCAACCTGTATTACTAATTTTAAAAAATAAAAACATATTACTTGAATTGTGGCTTCTCAACATAAGTTTTTTTCTCTTCCTGCTAGATTCCAGCAGTTTTTTGAATAACAAAATTCTTTGCGAAAACCTTATAATCCATCTGGATTTGTCTGCCCATTCTCAAATAACAGTCTTGCTTTCACTTCACCATTTCTAGATAATTCACAGTTACGAAACACTAAATTTAATGGCAAAATTAAAGCAAACAATGGAACTAAACATTTGTAATTCCAAATTCAAAATTAGAGGTATGGAAGGAATAAACTACACTAGCTCATTAGATTGGCTAGAGATTCTGATTATTTATTTGGTCCAGATGAAATTATAACGAATAATATAGTCACTACCATCACAGGCATGTTACTAGTGTATAGTGCACACCTGATCTCTGGACACTTGCACTTCCCCTCACATCTGTGATGTTAGGTTACTGATTCCACAGCTGAGTAGTTAATCAAATACAACTAAGCTTTCCCTTCTTTTTTGAAATGTCTGTTAGTTATTGATTCCCAAAGATATACATAGAAATGGTAGATGTCAGTCCCTCTAAGAAATTTTTCTGGAATTCAATAATTCTTTGAAAAAATTTTAGGAGTTTTCTAGCAGGCAATGAAACAACACAATCTCAGTTTTTTTGTCTTCCAGGACAAAAAAATTCAAGTGCTCCAGTCCTTGGGGAAAGAATTGATACTTGCAAATGCAGTTCCCTGAAAAAACACTTGCAAACTACTGTATTCAGTACTCTGGATTGGACAGGTCCTGATTCTCAGGAAAGGTATCCTGATTAGATTACGAAATTCTAGGAAATGACAAAAACATATGGCACCGCTGATCTATAAATCTTTTATAAAAGCTAATGCTTTGGCCCCCCTACAGACTTCCTAGTGCACATAAACCTTGAAATGTTCTTATGGGACACAGATCCATATGATTCCACTGCCTGTGTGGAGAAGCTCACCTTAGTTGCAGGCTATATCCCTTAGATAATAGAGATATCAGTGATTAGCCATTGCCTCTGTGGAGTTCTTAAACCTAAATCTCTGACACTCAGCAACCTCAGAGTAATAACTGACTGTCTGGAGGTGCTGACTTCTGGCTGTGGGATTACATACATTCCCAGACATGATTACAGCTATCAGTAACAAGGATGTGGCAGGAAGTTAAATGGATGGATAGGGTATCAGTTTGAAGGAGTGGTAGGAGAAGGTGGTGACATGGCGTTAAACTCCTATTTGGGCACTGTAAAATGGAGGCTTGTTTAGGGTCATAGTGCAGTTACAGAATGCAGGGCATGAAGGCTCTGGTTTCCTTATGTGTGGGAAAAGGAACTGCTCTGGGACCCATATGCTCTGAATTTCCTGGTACCATGAGCTGTGAGCAGCATTGTTGTATGGGAGGACTGTAGTGTTTACTGTAGGCTCATAATTTACAGAAAAACTTGGAAACATGCATTAGAATTATTTAATCTAGCAAGCCTTGTTTTTATAGCTTTTCTGATTGCTTCATGGTTTGGCATCTGAAATTTTTGACATGCTGATATTTAATCCTTGCATTTTCAGTTTTGCTAACAAAGCAGAATAAGTCAAATGATTGTAAAAACTGCTGGTTACTTTATAAATGCCATTCTGAGCCCAAATGTTTCAACTTTTATTCTTGAAAAAAGAGGAATTTCTCAAAAACTGTGATAATAATAGCCCTATCTATCTCATGTCCTGAATACAGATTAATGCAGCAAACATGTCATAGGGAGTTAGATTTGGAACACAGCATGAAGGAAACACTTCAAAGAGTGTTATTACTCCTACATGCATATTCCCATATACAGTGTACTGTGAGGCTGCCCTGTACATTATGAGCACTTAGGAGATAAACTACTGATAAATAATGAAAATCCATCCTCAAGTATGTGAAAAGTCTTGATTGTAATTAGGGATAGGGATGACACTGGTCAGAGACAAGGTAAAATAAGGACGTGAAAAGGAAAAAGAAAATGAACACCTGATATTGAACTACAAATGTAATGCAGTAGCTGGCAGAAAAGACACAGTAATTCTGTCTAGTGCTCTTATGTGACAGTGATTCCATCTGAAAATCAGTCAAATGGGAAAATGAAAAGTGAATATGGTAATGCAGAGATTGATTACATTGTTCAGAGCAAAAAATAGGTGAGAGAACCTCACTGAATAATCTGCTGGCTTTTTCTCTTCCCCTTCCTCCAGTTGGAATAGAGTTTGATTTAAATTTTTATTCTATATTTTATTTTTATTTTTTAGTTTTGTTCGAGGGAAGCAGCAAGAAACCTTTTTTCATTCAGAAGCTCAGAAGCTGTGTTCCTGCTGGTGAAAGGTTCCAAAGCTCAACTTCTGCTCCCTTGGAGCACTGCTGATTGATTGCTCAAAGTATCTGTATAATGGTATTACTCTTCTGGTAGTACACCAGACTAAATGAATTAAAATTCACAGGAGTGCTATCTGTTGCACAAGACAGTTTTATAGTTAAAGTGAATTAACAGACCAGATCTGCTCCTCCATGTCTTTGAAGGTACTGGTAGTAAAATAATAATAATTTAGAAAGAAAAAGCTACTTTGTTTGATACGGGAAAAGTTATGCAACTGGATAATGGATCATTTTAGATTTCTTAGGAATTAGAGTTAGTGATCTTTTAAATGGTGATCAACATGATAATATGAACCTCTCTATTGACCCATATTTCACAGCATTGAAGAACTCCAAGGAACAAGTAGAATCAGAGACATATTGTCAGAAGTTCAGTTTTTTAATCATAGGGATTATTTGAGGCTTAAAATAAGATTTAATATATGGAAATAAAATCCTGATATATGGTTGCTTGGCAGATTCCTAAACTAAATCCGCATATCAGGAAGATTAAATTTGGAATCTGCCAATGAAATATGGAAACTATTCTCTGCTGAAATTTACTATATATGCAGTTTGAAACAGGATATCTGGAGGAAGTATGTATGTTGTTAAATACATGTTCAATGGCATGTGGAAGGCTGTAAGCACAGGTGTGCTCCACTGAAACCAAGTCTGAGTGTATTATTGTGCACAAATAGCAGCAGCATCACTGCATTGATTCAGGATCCTGTGTCTAAAAGCGGAATAAAATTAAGGCAATGACTGTGTTTATATGCTGTAAAAAGATTTTCCTTCATCTGTAGCATGATGTCAACATCACGTATCATCCCTTTTCATCCCCAAGGATAGAGAGGCAGTATGGCTTGTGTTAATGCTTGAGTCCAGGAAATCAGAAGTGTTCCCACATTACAGTCTTAATATACCCTAAAAGTCTGCAGACTGTGTTGAGGAGATAAGATAACATAAATAAAACAGTTTTGTTCCCTTCAGCTTGCTTATCTGATGAAGTATAGGTCAAAATTCTCTAAGTGATTAGAAAATAAAGATCTACAATGTTCAACTGCTGAGAGAGAAAATCAAGCCATGTCTTAAAGACAAACACATACATGACATGGAGAAAGCCTACCCTCTTTGCATATAAAGAAGCATCTGACACACCTAGTTGGAATGCCTTCTTGAGCAGCTGTCGTTCAGCAATCATAACTTTGTCAGTGCTTTCTGTCACTGCTCATTCTTGTTGCTCCAAGAGGAGGACATGCCTCAGAGCATTCTTCAACGCTTAACACTTCCATTTCCCTGAGTTTTACTTCTCTGTTCTTTGATGTCAGAAGTGTGTGCTTTCCATCAGTAGTGAAGGGATGAGTGACAGTCCTTCAGCTTTCCTCCATCCCCCTGAGAAGCTCCTCAGCAATCTGTCAAGAATGGTACCACCATTGGTCCCTGGAGCCAGCCAGGCCTCCTCCTCAGCAAATGGCCAAGCAGGGAACCTGACAAGGTGGCTCAGGCCCCACTTCCCATGTGTCACTTCCTCATTGTCTGGTCACCAGTATTACAAGATGGTGTGTCTGTGTCTCTCCATTCGCTACATTGCCCTCTACCTGCTCCACCACTGGGTAAATTCCCTCAGTGGGAATTCCCCTGCTGGATTTGAGGTGGAGTGACTGATATTTCCAAACCTCAAAGGTGAAGTATCAATTCTTCATGCCTGATACGGTTTTCACAAGGTAATTCCTCTCTGAATAAATTCCATCTGTTGATTTCTTCACCTCCAGCTTCTGTTTGTTGCTTGGTTCCCTTTTTGGGAAGCATCAGGTGATGGGTTGCCATATTAGCATCTTTTATGTTCATTCCTGGTCTCAGCTTTTTACTTACCCACTGCTCTCAAATTGTAGGTGAGAAGCCAACAAAAAATGCTTTTCTTTGCAGTTGCTGCTTTTTTTTCAGATTTAAAATTCAAAAAAGCCCAAACCCACAAACCCAAGCCCATAGCAGTTAGCTCAAAATGCAAACCACACCTGACTTAGATAATATTTGTCATGATTATGGAACTCAATTTTCATATGAAATTTTTTTTTGCATACCTTCTATCAGCTCATTTACCCCTTTACATAGTGTTATATTTCTAAAGGACAGAATACTCTCCTCACTGTAGTGGCAGCTCTGGGCATAAACACTTTGTCAGCTTTTTTTCTTTCACTATCTGTGTGAGACAGTTTGGATTTAAAAGCTGCTGCCATTCTCTTTTGGCAGATGCCAACAGGGGTTTTTAATAAATCAACTTTGCAAACAAGTTTGTTCTTCAACTTTCCAGGAAGGCCCTTCTGTGGCTGCAGCATCCTTTTCCTGCTTGGGTGACATAATTCTTGTGTGTTTACCTTGATGCCAGCAAAATACTCATTCATGTGTGATTCTTTAATGATTTGAATGAATAAAGTGGTGTGTTTTCTCTAAATTCCTGATTCTGTGTTTCCTATATTCATCTCATAAATTGTTATGTAGCATTAGGCAATGAAAGAGAAAGAATTTAACTCAATGCTTAAACATATGAAGCGTAAATGTTCACAGTTCTGGGTGTAGTTATTGTTTTAAAGGATTACTGTATAAAATGGAAGTAGGTTTTGATAGAGAAAGTTTTATATGGCACTTTGTGAGGGTCCAAAAACTGATGCCAGAATAATTTTCCTTTCAATTTGAATACTGAAATACAGAATTTGAGACAGATCCTTTATTTTTATTTTTTAAAAATTATATCATAATCTTTTTCACTTTTCAGGGTTTACATATCCCATAGGGGGAACTATTATGAGGGTTTTGCTTGCATTTCTGTATTTGATCACACTAAATGAGACTGTTTAAGGTATATGTTCATGATACCTAGGAGGGAACCTCTTATACCATAGCTGCTAACACAAATCCAGAACCATTTTTCTTTTCCTGTAGTCTAAAAATCAGTGATTGTTGAAAGATAAATGTCAAATTCATTTATTGAGCTAATTTACAGGGCTCTCATTACTAAAAGGCACTACAGGTGCAATGCATAAAATAATCCAGTCTTTTAGCCAGATCCAGTAGCACAGCTCATGACACAGAACATTTTTGTGCCATCTGGTAGGGAAGTAAATCAGATAAACTGCTCATGAATCAATTATTTCAAACTGGAATTATTTAAAGCATGACATGACTCTAAAAGTAGCATTTAAAAATGTCAGAAGAGGCCAGGTCATATATTTAAGCACAAAATAAGAAAGAAATAAATTCAGTATAGATTGTATTCTCCAGGGTGGTTTTGCACATAATTTATTTCAATGCTTAAATAATGTAATTTTAAATCCCTTTTATTTGATTTTTGTATTTTAGCATCTTTAATATCTTTAATGTTTTTGGATCTTTGAGAAAAATTGTAAAATGACTATTTGTGATTAGGTTAACTGTTTTTCTTGATCTTACTATATTATAGAATTTACAGAATCTATTAGCTCACTTTTAATAGATTATTTACCTTAAATGTTATAAATGAATGGAATATTATTACAAATAACTGTGTAAACAAGGCCTTATTTATAACTTTCTAAATGATCTTTCCACTTTGTTAGAGATAAAATAATGATTAAATGGTTGCACCTCTCCCAAGAAGTTGCATTTAAACAATTTATATGCCCTTACATCACCAATGGCTGTAAGTCTATGGGATTAAAACAAACTCAGGGGATAATAGAAATTTGCAGTTACCGAGAATAAGGTGCATAATGTTTAGGCTGTTCTTTGCTCAAGCTGATTTTTCAGTGATATAAATGGCTCAAATGCTTGTTTCATCCTGCAAGTAGTTGAATTATCTCATTGACTTTGATGGAAATATTCAAGAAGCTAAGCATGTAGAAAGGTGTTTTGCTATCTTAGGGCATGTAGTCAGCCTGCTTAAAATCAAAACCTTTGAAAAACACTACTGACTTACTGTTTTCTTCTGGACTTGTTCCCTTTTCTGCCTGGAAGGGTTTTGCCTTTCAGTCATGTTGTAACTACAGCAAATGTCATGGTAGGCAAATTCTTCCTTCAAGTGAAGGACTCAAAGTGTAAGTAGAACTTTTGT
This sequence comes from Agelaius tricolor, assembly GCF_023055355.1. Lineage (NCBI taxonomy): Eukaryota > Metazoa > Chordata > Aves > Passeriformes > Icteridae > Agelaius > Agelaius tricolor. The sequence goes on along the minus strand of NW_027269267.1, from coordinate 38,269,027 downwards.
GCTAAGTTCTGCATGATTTAATAACTGCATTTGTACCTAAATTCTGTATGGCCCAAGTTCTATTAAGAATTAAAGCTCCCAGCACAAATGAATTTTAATGGGAGCATTTTACCTCAGATGGCCATTTCACTGCATGGTTTCTGTCAAAATGAAATTGGGTCATATGTCTTTTTCATAAAAAGCTATTACGCACAAAAACTTTTAGTTTTAGGTGGCCATTTCTTTCCTCAGTGTAAATGGGTTCTTGGTGCTACACAGAAATGTAGCTGTCTTTCTATGACTGAGGACCCCATTATGTCATTAAAAGCAATGGAAGTTTGGTTGTGAAATCTGGATTAACATTCATGTTGTTTTGGGAAAAGGCAGGTGGGGCTTTTTACTCTCTTTCTCCTTTCTTTTCTTTCTTTTTTCTCTTTCTTTCCTTCATTCCTTCTTTCCTTCTTTCTTTCACTTTCTCTTTTTCTCTCTTTCCATCAGTCATATTTCTACTCCGACAACTACCACTCTCATGTCACTGACAAGATATTTATTAGTTAAAGTATTTTCATCTATAAAATGCCAGACATATTTTAACAAAAGCATAACTGTATTTCCTTTCTTGCATGTCAGGAACCACCACCACCCAGGAGTGGACCTGTTTGGAAGATTGACTTGAGCTTAAACCAAACCTTCAGCCTGAATGCTAGCAGCATGTTCTGTCTGCATTTTTAATATGACAACCAGTATCAGAGCTTATCCTATAAAGAATTTTTGGTTATGCCTTACATATATTGCCACAGTTGATATATGGCTGCAAAGGTTTTATACCCAAATGGGGTTTTTTTTGTTGGTCACTGTATTTAACGTATGTATGTCGAGATAACGACCAACAGCAAAACAGAGAATGCCAAAAATCAGGATTTTAATATTTTGACCAATTTTGCTAGATTTTAGTCTGGTGGAAGCACTGCATTATACTTAGAAATAATAAATCTTAGGATATATACTTCTGAATCATCTGTAGCATGTTTGGTCATGCAGTCAAATAGCTGAATAATCCAGAAGTTTGCAGAAAGGAGTGCATGTTCTGTCATGAACCTCCCAATTCAGGGGAATGCAGAAATTATTTTTTCCTTCATTTTGCATTATGTAAGTAATGACTTGCATGTGGAAAATAAAATATTACTTTTTTTTTAGTATGACTAAACAGAAATTTGTTAGAATAACACCAGTGGATCTAACTCGGTTTAAAAATTGTAAGCAACTTAACCCATATCCAGTTTCTTATAGTATTTAATTCAGACTTTTTGTGTAATGTAGGTGTCTAAAGAGATAAATGAATAATATTTTCTTGAAAACATTTCTCCTAATTAATGCACTTGTGACTGTTGCACAATAAGATTTATTGTTTTTTTTAAAACTTCAGTTTAAAAGCTGAAGCACAAATTAATATGAAGACAATTGTGAAATATTCAATTGAAGTAATTCCCAGGACCTGGTCTTTTCTTTCAGTTTTCTCACTAGGTAAAGTCTGCAGTGTAAATTCATAAATTTTGTGGTTATGCATCTCAAGGCATATTACTGAAAGACATCTGTGTCTGGTATCATTTCTTTTCATCCCTCCCACTCAGCTTTGGTTCTTAGTCCAAATGCTCAAAAGCTATTTCAAATACAAATGTTCCTACTGAGCCACTTCTGTGCAAATATTTGCCTTGTATTTGTGTCCCCATGAGCTTATAATTCATATGTCTGAAGCTTACTAACGTGCTTATACTCAATGAAATCTATGTCATCAGATGCTGCATGAATTTGGGAGAACACAGTACAGTAAGACTCTTTGTATCCCCAGGCTAAAAAATGTGATGTTAGTCAGAAACAGGCTATATTTACTGACAAATGCAAAATACAAAAATATATTAAAATATAGCATCATAAACATTCTAGTGTAGATCAGAGCAGTTCATCTACTGTCTAAAGTTTTTTATTCTTTTTTTCCTTTACCACAAATTAATACTAGTTATTTTACACAAAGGGTATTCTGTTATGTTGACTCCTCCCAAATGGCTATTCCTTCAGTGTCAAATGATTAAGAGCACCAGAAAGTCCTTTCCATTTAGGTTAGTGGTCCATTGAGTTCAGTACTCTTGCTCTTACAGTAGCAGTAGGAGATACTGTTTAGGGAGAATGTGATCCTGGTAATAATCTGTGCTCTATTTCTGTTGTACTCTGCCTGCCCTCACAATAGTTGTATTAAAATTCTTAGAAGACATTTCTGTCTCTCCTTTTTGATTTGGGCATGTTGCCTATTAGAACCTCCCACCCGTCACTTCTACAAATATGTCTCTAGCTTTGTATTTCAGGCAAGAGTATACAGCCCCAATTAATTTTCATTGTACTGAGAGATTTAATTTTGAAAGTACCATATTCCTTAGCAGTTTTCACAAGAATTTTTGCAACAAGAATTCTGATTACATTTTCCTTCAAAAATCCTTTATAAAGAATGTTTTTCCTTAGGCACTGCATATGATGCCTGCTGAGTACAAGACACTGTAAGGGAATTCTGATGTCCCACATAAACCCTAACAGGGTGTGCAGTCATCTCAGGTCAGTTTTGCTAAATAAGAAGCAGCAGCTGTGTTCTCTACACAAGCTTTTCATGATGTCTTCCTTTCACATGGATGGCCTCTAAATGACTTGTGTACTGCATTGCCCTGGTTTATAGTCAATGCTTTCTGTGAGGACTGAAAAACACAGCAAATGTATGTCTAAATGCTATTTTCATGAATGTATTTTGCGTACGTAAAACCCAATCTTTCTCCAATTCATCATTCAAGATTGCTTCACTCTACAGAGAGCTTTGTTTAGGTAGTTCTGTGATTCAGCTACATTGAGCTCCTTGGGTCTCTGCAGGCCTTCAGCAGTAACTCAGGCAGGCTTTACACCACCAGGCACCACCACATAGTCACATGCCACATCCAGAAAAGTTGCCCCATGTATTTGCTTTTTAATGCATAAACCCCACATTTCTGATGGGCTGGCACAGCTTCCTCATGCTGTTTTGTGCAGGTTTTTGGGGTCCTAGCTGCTGCCAGGAACCCTGGTACAGGGTGGGTGCAGGCAGATTCATCCTTACAAGTCCTGCCAGGGAGCGTACAGTTTTGGACACAGAGGTTAAAAACTTCTATGAAAGAATTGCTATACCTTAGAGTCAGAGATTGCTTGAAGCAATAAGCAAAAAATTGCTTGAAGCTCACAGAAAGGTTTGGTTCTTTTTCTTCAGCTAATAAGCATTGCCAAGGCCATAGACATATCTCTCAGATAATTTTTTAATCAGTTGGGAGCTTCATTCTCTGTTTGCTTTTTCATGTGCCCCGTGAAAAGACAGGCTTCAGCACAAGCTCAGGTGAAGTGGTCTGTCTTTTTATCACAGTAACATAGGGGAGGAAGGGAAATAATTGCAGCTGAGATGCTGGCAAGGCAAGCTATCACAGTTGCCTATATGATACTGTGTGCTTCAGAATGGGTCAGTTCCAAATGGGGCAAGAAAAAAATTCTGTCAGCCTTGAAAAACACCCTGTGCCCACTTCTAATGCCTTGGGCCTTATACAATCCTTCTAAGTGGATATTCCTAAAGTGTGGATGAACCAGGAAATAGTACAAGTAACAGAGACGGAAGTTTCTAATTTGTATCTACAAGAAACCAGACTTTTTTTTTTTGCCAGGTTAGTTTCCAGGATGTTTATCCAGAATGTTTATCCAGTTAGTTTCCAGATGTTTATCTGAGTGATCAGATAGCTGCTTCAGTCATTAGCATATGAATCCTTGTGTGTTCACTTTGAACTGTGTGTACATCATAAGACAATTTGGTTGCTTACTCTGTCCCCTGTGCTCCCTTGAGCACCAGCAGATGTAGGAAAAAAACCCTGAATGTCTTGGAATGCAATTCAGAATATGCAAGACTCTGGAACAGTAACTGTGGAGCTTACATGTTGTTTGCCTCTTTCCTTCTGCGCTCAGGGGGAAAATTGCCATTGGAACATATGTTTCTCCTCTAAATTTTTTCAGTAGCAAAATTGCCAGTTGTCCATACTTTTTCCTTAAACATAGCAGATGGTTTAAAGGTCCTGACATTAGCTTCACTGATAAAAAATAATTTAAAAATTCATTCTACTATGCTGATTTCTTCTTCTTCATGCTGGTAGGCAAAAATGGCTGTCTGGGAAATATTTGACTGAGAACGATATGAATCATGAATTCCAAGCTGAGTTGTGCTGTGGCCTACCTGGAGCCAAACAATGAATTCAAAAGGGAAAACACTTATTTGAAAGCGATCTCTCTGGTATTTCTTTGTGTTTTGCATGAAAAGTGTCACATAACTCTATTTTCAAATTTTGTCTGAGGAGGTTGTTACACATTTTTAATGTAATGTATATCTTGATTCTTGTATTATTGATTTTTATTTCTGACAATTACTTCTAGTCTGAGTTCTTCATAGGAAATCATTCAAGTGTTTTTACAGAGGATAGATTTAAAACAATTATGCTCTTCTACTTAAAACTTTCACTTTCTCAGACTGCATTTATTTCATGCTTTTGGCATGATTCATGAGCCTCAATAACCAGATAAAGTCTTCTGATTGATTTTAAAAAGATTTCTATTAAGCTCTTTGCTTTTAATTTTTTTAGGAATAGAACCTCAATGAGGCTAATTATTGCAATAAAGAGTATCAACATTCAGAGTAGAGCTGCTGTTCAAATTTAACATGTTCCCTTTTCTATGAATTTGAGGTTGTAAACTGGGCAGTCTAATTCTGGGTTTTGACAGCTATGTGATAACTGCTGAACATCTCAGTCATCTGTTTGTGAATATTGCTTTTATAATAGAGGATTCATGTTGGTACACAAAGTATTCAACCTGCTAGATTGGATGGCTGTATCCACACTAGGAGGTTGCATGGAGACAACTAAGTGCTCACTTTAGACAAACTACAATTTAAATATTATTTTCTTCTTTGCGAGTTGTGGCTCTTTCCAGCTGATACAGGCTAGAGGATATTGTAGATGATATTCTACAACATTCTCAGGAAAGTAGGGGTGATTATGGCTGAGAACTGAGCAATGGCCACAACTTGTTTATTAAATGGTATGGACACCTTTGTGTGGTCTTCAGAATGCAAGTTAATTACACAAGTAAAACTTTGCAAGACCCTGACTTGAGAGAAAATTCCTAGACTCAAAAGTGAATTAAGCATGAAGACAACACCTATTCCAAGCATTTTTTTCTAGGCCATATAAAAATTTTAGGTTTTATTTGCTTTAGCAAAATGCATTTTTCAGTTTCCATGGCTGTCTTTGAAAGTGTTCTGCTTATGATTTGTGCCAACATTAAAATGAGTCCTCAGTGTGTAGACTACTTAGTATACCATTGGTACAGTTACAGTGCAGCTTTGCCAATATGTGGTGAGTTTTCTTTTAAATTTAGAAAGGGAAATAATACAAGTGCTTTGTATCAGTGTTGAAATATTAACTTTCCATAGCATTCTATGCATGCTGTCATTGTCTATACTTTCTCATTCTGTCTCATATAAAAATGTAATCATTCCTTTACATGGCCTGCCTTCAAAGCAGAGAAAATACAGTAGCTGTGGATTAAGCTGCAGTCTTTAATATTTTCCTGTGATTTCCTGGAAGAAGCAAATTAGTCCTGTACTTACTTTTTTGTTGTTGTTGTTGTTGAATCTCTCAGCATACTGATTGTTTTGCAGAGAGACTTTCAATAGAGTGTGAGTCAGTTTCAGGAAAAATGAGATTATGCTATATTTTTCAGCTGTGAAGTTAAAGATTTTTGTTGAAATCTAAGAATTGCTTGATGTTAATGTATTTCATTTGTGTTTTGGGGGTTTATGAACTGTGAAAGTGCCTGGCAGGAATGCAGCCAGCTTTTTTATTCTGTTTTGCTTCTCAATAGCTTTTCCTGCTATTAAATCAGACTCCTGGAATAAACAGTATCTCAACAGATTGTTTGCAAGGGTTAAGAAAAGGTTCTATATGTGTTTGTTCCAGTAGTGTGTCATACTAATATATTTGGCTTAATTTTTATAATCTTCATGTTACAGGAAGAAAAATCTGGATAGCAGGATAGTAATTTGCTACAGAGATATTAACAAAGCAAATTGGTGGTACTTTAAAGCTAGATAACTATATGGAAATAGCAGAATAAAATTAATATATATAGTCTTGCAGATATTGGGGCATTTGGTCTTGAAAAAGTACTGTCTCCATTGAAAGAATTATTCCACTGATGTATTTGGCTGCTGTTAGGATTTTTTTTTTTTTTTTTGCTACCTTAGTGTTCTCTTCAGATTTGGGGTTTTTTCTGGTTTTGGTTTTGGTTTTGGGGGTGTTTTGTATTTGATTTTGTTTTGTGGAGATGATGGTTTACAATTCTGAGCTAATATGCTAGACCCATTTCTGTTAATTCATTCATGTCCAGAAATATTTTGTAGTTCCTACTGACAAAAAGCAGTTCTGACATCACTCTGCAACTTTGTGAATGTAAGCATGTAAGCATGTAAGAATGTAAGTGGTTGTTTATCTATCTACTATGCTTGGCAGTAAATGTACATAATTTGTGTCTTTCTTGCAATAGTCTGCATCTACTATGGACTCTGAAGGTACTGGTGGGCAAATGTTACTGCTTTTAGAGCATTCTCTAGCAATCATTTAATGAAGCAACCAAACAAAATGCTGTGTAATCTGCTAATATCAGCATTTACAATGTAATAAACTGTTTGAAAATGAATGTCTTATAGTTTTATGTCTAATTAGTTTTTGCTGATTATCACAAAACACTTAAAACTGTAATAACTCAACAGAGTAATTGAATAATTGAAAATTAGGCCTCAGTGTCCAAATTACATAGGTGAAATTGTGTTCTCTTGGATGGTATATTGCTCTGAATTCTCTTGATAGAATATATTTATCTGCTGTAATAGCTGGCCCTCATTTCAAAAGTCCTGAATTAATGCTGCTTGCAAGGTATAAATCAGAGAAAAGTGATCTGGTAAAAGAGACAGTGACTCAATGAAGTAACAGAAGTAGCAAGGTAGTGAAGGCAGATGGGTTTTATTATTGAGAATATGTTTTGTCTCAAAATATGGTGAGCGATGGCAACCTGTATTTTTTGCCATATATATGATTATCTTCTTAGAGCTGAGTATTTGAATGGGGTTTTTTTGGTGTATTTTACAGGGTGTATCCTCACAGTGTTCTGTGAGTATAAATTGGAGAGTAAAGGTGTTTTGTTTAAATGCAGTAAAATATGGCAAAGCAAATATTACTTTCTTTCAAATTGCTCCTGTTTTTGCAAGTCAAGGGAAGAAAATTAGGAAATTTACCTTAACAAACAATTCAATCTATGATTTTTCAGGTTAAAAAGACCTATGAAATGGTTAATTTCAGATAAGTAGGACTGAAATGTAGCAGGGACACAAATGTGTCTCTGGGATCTTGTAGTATACATAGTCTACTCTGCCAACATTTACATTTTAATTAGTTAGGCAATGGGTCTTCTCAAAATTATACATCAAATGAATTATTAATTCTATATCTTATTTGGCCAGATAGTAACCCTAATTTATGTTGACTTAGTGATATGTACCAAGTAGTGCATAGTTGAGATTTGGCTTGTGAAATAGGAACACAACAGTGAGAGTGTGCTCTAAAGAAATAAGAAGAAGCTATTGGAATTCTAGCATTCATTTATGCTATAGTAGAACAGGAGTGATGGTTTATATCAAAACTGTTTTAAAACAATAGTAGTATACTGAAGAATATCAGAGGCTGGCCAATATACAGCCTTTGATATATGATACAATTGTTTATAATTTGCATGAAATTTTCATAAATACTCATTTATATATTCATGGTGTCTTGAGGTTCTGGCCTGGAGCCTTTTCTTATTTGTGGGAGAAAAAAAAAAAAGTCTGAATTTGGATATCAACATCAGGCATTGAAAGTAAATGCTCTGTGGAATGAAGTTCATGCCAGGAGGAGGGTCATGTGGCTCATAGGGAATTTTTAAATTTATATTATCTTTGTACTGTTATCTTTTATTCACCAATATACAGAGGGCTCTAACAGAATGTGGAACCTGCACAGCCTACTGACCAGATAGGGGTATCTGCTGTGATCAATGCCATTCTTCAGGATTCTGTTCATCTTCCTTAAAGGGTAGATGGACCTCCTCTAACCCTGAAAAAAAAAAAAAAAAGAAAAACCAAAAATCTAAAAACCCAAAACAAAGAAGGTGAGAATCTAAATTAAAATTTCCAAAAGGAAACTTTCTGCATGTGTGAAGTTGTCTTACCCAGAAGAGCTATGTGACAACCACAAAGTTCTGCTATTGCAGACACAAAAATAAGATGTCTCTCTGTGCAGCAGTCCTGGAAAGCCCATTTTTGCAATCATTCTCAAAGATTGCTGAACACACATGGACCACGAGTGAGGTGTCCTTTAAAAAAACCCCATTAATGTGAATGCCTAATGTTAGGGCTTGTCAAACCTGCTGCAACATCGTGTCCTCAGGTTCACTCAGTACCAAGGCTGAGCATGTATTCCCAATAAGGAAATGTGTATAAACACACAACAGGGCTATATGCAACAACATGTCAACATAGATGGCAAACACTGTGATCATGTAGACACAAATTGCACCAACTACCTCATTCTCTTCACCTGTCTGACTGGTCAGGACAAAAACCAGCTAATGAAAAATACATACATTATATATATATTATATATATATATATATATATACACACATATACATACATATATTTTTGCATTATATATATATTTTATATATATTTATATATATATATATATATATATTTATATGTAGTATATATGCATCCACACATACACAATATTCCTTCAATAACTAGACTTTGGACACTTATCTTGTCCATGAACTGAAATCTGATGTCCCCAGTTGCTGGCACTTGGGCATGCTATCCCACTTCCAGGCTCACAGGCTGCCTCCTCCTGGGGCAGATGCCCTTTGCCCACCCATCCCTGCAGGCACACAGACTAGAGATCCTTTTGGTAACTACCCCTAGGCATTCAACATCAGTCTGGGATCCTCTGGCCTCTGGTGGCCTCCCACACTGACATGAATGTGCAAATGGCCTCCTGGCCCTTCTACCAACCCACTCATAGACCCTGTGACCTGTCCAGTATCTCACCCCAAATAACACTTGGAGCCAAATGGAATACAGGGCAGGTCATATATAGAGCATAGCCAGTTAAGGGTACAGATGAGACTCTGTTAAAAATTAACAGGACCTTTTAATCTCTTTATTTTATTTTGTTTTATTTTATTTTATTTTATTTTATTTTATTTTATTTTATTTTATTTTATTTTATTTCCTTTATTTTCCCATGTTTGTTCCTCCTCAGAACCCCTTGATCTCTATGTTTCCCCATCTTTGGTTCTGCCTCTAAGCATCTCAGTTTAAGCTTTGTACAATCTCAAAATGCTCTTTCCCTGCAACCTAGAAGTGTCTCACATTTCCTAGGAAATAACTCCTTCAGTATAAGAAGTGATCCATGGAGATCCTTCCCCATAGAGACTGGAAGACAGATAAACCCCAGCCCACTGGTTAAGGCTTTTATGGGATGGCTGGGATGGGGGTTCATCTCTATCTGGCTTATTTTGGTTCCCCTCCAGACACTGGAACTGGAACAGCACTGGGTGTGCTCCTTCATATTGGCAAAGATGATAATTTAATCCCTTACTCTAAGCAGTATGGTCTTTAAACAATGGTCTAAGAGAAAAAGCTGCTGCTTTTTTCCTTCTTTCCCCCCCAAAAATAGTTTGATGATTGAAGTACAAGTTGAGAAATCCTAGTTCAGCTTATTCCAGAGAGAGTGTCTCTATATCAAAACTACAGGATCTTTGAGGAGGAAGAACTTCATTCTTCAGTTAATATAACTTTCAGGTCTTTAAGAGGTTACAAATTTCAGATTTCTCTTTAGTACTTTGGGTCCATGAAATATTAAGAATTAATTCTTCACTGATACATTTTTTGCAAGAATATCTTGAGAACATGTCTTTTTTATGGAACTAGATTATAATATAAAATTTAGGGTAATAGGAGAAAATATGGATAGGATTCACTGAACTGGGTATGGGTTTCAGCCTGAGTCTCTCATTTTTTGCATGAAAACCTTAATAAATAAGTTATTATATGAAAGAAAGTAAGTGATATCTGTTCTTCTATTGACAGAGTTTTAACATAGGGTGAGACATGTAAATGCTTGATTTCTGAGCTGTATCTTCTTCCCTAAGGCTGTGTTTGTACAAATAATCTTTGCCTCTTGGGGACATTTGCCTCTTGGGGCAGATATTCCATCCCTGGAAGTGTTCCAGTCCAGGTCAGATAGGGCTCTGAGCAACTTGTTCTGGTGAAAGGTGTCACTGCCCATGGCAGGAGGACTGGAACTAACTGTTCTGTAAGGTCCCTCCCAGCCCAAACTATTCTATGGTTCTGTGATTAGGGGGGTTATTCTTTTTCAAGGCTGGAGCATGAGAGTTAGCAGCTCCCAGTATTGCACTGTAGTCCACCAGCTCACATTAGAACTGCTCTGCTTTCTTTGCAAGTTGTAGAGCAGGATAGCCCGGCCCTGCCTGCAAAAGAACACTACAGTGAAAGAAAAAAAATCAAATTTCATTATATGTGGTGGATTGAAGGTCTATTATTAGAAACACAACTGTATTTTACTAACATTTATACTGTGCATATCCAGTTGATTGTATGTAAAAGTCTTGACCTGAACAACTTCTAGGATTGTAAATTATTACACATTCAATTTTTGAAAGATATAAAGAGAAATGGGAACACTGAACTCTAGAAAATAAACCTCAGACTTAACATTTTTATATATTGTGTCTTATATTTTATCAAAGGCATTCTATATTTTTTTGACATTAGTACTTGATCTCTTAGTGATTCCTGTTTCTACATGAATTTACATTACAAAACTATGCAGAAATGAACACATTGCAATAACGAAATCTGTGTCAGGTTAAGTACAATATATAAGTTTTACTAGCATTTGAAACAAAATTCAGACTCCATCTGTCATATATTATATCCAGAGAAGTTAGGACATGCAGATATGTAATTGGATTATAAGAAATTGAAGAACACCCAAAGTGCCTTGCAAAGAGTATATCATATTTATGCTTGGCTTGAACAATGATTTTTTTTTTTGTATGAAAGTTTTTAGTGGTAGAAATTCATACTTCTAATAAAATGAAAAATGTATAACTGCATTGAATAGGAGTTTGCAGTATTTCCCCAATTAGATACTCTGTATGAGAGAAAATAAAATACAACAAATATGGCTCATCTCAAAGGAATTCAATATATTTTTGTATTTCTTTAGAATGCTGATTCATCTATTTCTGATGTTGGATTGTTGGCACACGTGGTTTGAAATATTTTTGATACAAAGTAAAGAATTGAAAGCTTACTGTCACTGTGCTAAAAAATGCATAAAAACTTGTCATAAAAATTTGTATTAAGTGTAAGGAAAATGAATTTAACAAATAGCTTAATAATTTACTCTCAAAAATTTTTAAATAGTTTCTCTATACCTTTGAAACAGTAGGAAGACTGACATTAAATGGCTGACATTTATTTTCTTTCCTTCCTTGCTGATTCATCCCTTCACCAGACTTTCAAGGAAGAAATTATTATATCCTCTTGAAAGGACCTAGTATCCTATCACTTCATGGCTACAGTTTTTGAAGTTAATTTCTAAGGTTTCTTATTTTCACTTTGTTGTTTTAAATGGCTGCCTCCTCCCTCCATTTTCTGCAGGAAAGCAGTTTGTGCCACAATGAGCTTTTAGTGAAAGAATCCAGGCAGAAAAAAAAATTAACCTTCTTTGGAATATGTAGCACCATATTATGCTCTTCCAAAATCAGTAATGCATATGTCCATTCATCCTTGCATGATTTGTTTTAGGATGAGGTCAGGCTTTTGAAGGTGCTTGTTTCTTTCCATTGACTCTGAAAGCTCTAGTGACTCTAAAAGGTAACTAGTGCCACTTAAATAGCCTGGAGGTGTTTAAGTTGAAGAGAAATGTCATACAGTGGGGGGAAAACAAAAAGTAAACTTGCACAAGTTTTTTTTATTGTTGGTTTGGTTGCGGTTGTTTGGCAGGCCGGTTGGTTGGTGGGTTGGGGTTTTTTGCAAAACAATGTATCAGCAAAGAATCTGACTTTTGACTTCAATAAACATCTTACAGATAACTTTAGGCTGAGATGAATTACCCACTGGACTAGCCTGTCTTTCTGCAGAGACAGATGCCTAAGCTTAGATTTCTAAAGCTACATGAAGTGAGTCCCACCCTAACAACTGAAAAGATGTGTAAGCAGTTTTTCTGACTTGTGGGATCCCTCAGCCTTCACCTTATTCATTAGTTTAAGCCTACCCTTGGACATGTCTTAAGAGCCCAGATAATGTATTTCCTAGATGGTAGTTCTTGTAAATGTTACCCATTTTCTACTTATTTTGGGTGTTTTCCTAATAACCAGCTACATGAGGATTTCTGAGTTCTAAATAAGAGGGACATGCATTAGATGTGTGTGTTAATGAATAGTCTTGCTGGATTGAGCCTGTTTTTATGTACTGTTCATGGATATTTTGGGGTTTCTATTGATATCTTCCCTGTAGTGATGAGAGAAGATGGGTGATTATGAATAAGCAGCACAATGGCAATATTTAATAACTGTGAGCACATGTGCTAACGCAATACATTGTACTGCTGAAAAAGTACTCTGATTTCCACAGTAATCAAAACTGTCTGTAATCTATGCAATATTCATTTCACTTTAAAAAGAAAATGGTCCTTTTATGTCTTCAGATAACTAAACAATAAAATAGTTATTAAAATGGAAATCCTGAATTTGCATGTGCATATAAAAGGTTTCAGAAAAGACAGACTAATATACCTGGAAATTTTGTGTGTTCTAGCTATAGGAATATGTGTGACTTTATAAATATTTATACATGGTTCAAAGCCATCTGTCAACAATTAAAATATATGTCACGTTTAATAACATAGTCTGCATAGATTAGGATTACTATAATTAGACATTTGCGCACATATTACAGCTGCAAAATGTATGAGCCAGGCTTTCTCAGGAATTTCAAAAAAGGCTTCTTCTATTTTATAATATTCTCCATGGTACTTGATTGCATCTGAATAAGTAATGCTGCAGAGAAATGGCATAGGCAGCTACTGGAACTTGAAGCTAGCTTTTCTGAGAAAAGTTGTAATCTTATCACACATACAAAGACCCAATGGGATCTAAAGAATTGTTCTAGCAAATCTTTCTGAGAAGACTCTGATTGTAAATGATCCACTTCTTTATGCACCAAGAAACCTGTTCTCAAGTAATGTACGTGTCTGCTCCTTGACCACTTTCATATTTCAAGGATGCCTTAATTCTCTTGAAGATTTTGAAAAACAGGCATGATGCATTTTGACGAGACCAGGCAATGGGAACTATTTTAAGAATAGTTTGGAGGCAAAGAAGATTTAAAAACACAGTCCTTCATATATCATAAGTCTCAATTTATGCAAAGCAGCCTTACTAGGCGAATATAACCAGAGAAGTATAGTTATACAGAAATCATGAAAAGAAATGACAACTCGAGAATGGGGACAAGGAGCAAATTCTGTGGCAGGAAGGCCTTGCTTTAACCTCATTAAGAATTCACTTGTCTTCTGGAGAGTGCTGGCATGTGATCTCAGTGACTGGAGAACTTTCAGTGTAAGACTTAAGTGTGGCATAAATTATGTAATAGAGTTTATACTGGCATTCTGTTGGAAGGATATATTCTGAAAATTAAAAGAGTATGGACCTAAAGAAAAACTTGGTAAATAATGCAGAAGATTCTGGATCCATTTTTTTTCTGTGGTATGTTTTGTGGAAATCTCTCATTCTAGGATGGGGCCAAAGTCACAGATAAGGACTGGAGATACGCTTTTGTGATTGATACTTGGTCTCACTAATATAAGGAGATTCCTGGCTATAAGTTATATTAGTTATATTAAGGTTCTGCATAATATCTTTTGTATTGTGTGGGGAGGAGGAAGGAGACATGAACCATGACAATATTTTTGAACAGAAAATCCCTCCCCACAAAAGCTGTTCTACAGACAACATTGCTATGGTCTGTTATGAGATAAATGAATACTGAAGGATTTTGTTTCATACTGAGTTCTGCATTAAATTTTATACGTGTCTACTGTCATGTCATATTCTAGATCAATTTAGAATGCTCTGATTTAAGGAAAAAGTACATATGCAGCTGATGAAGAGGGAAATCTATTTTTAATGTTTCAATTTTTTGAGTATATGGGACCATTTTTCACTTGTATTATCTACAGAGCAATGCCTAATGCAAAAGTAAAGGCTTCCTTCTATTTTATTTTTGTATTTCATTTCCTTTCAAATGTTGCTAGAAGCATACTAGTTTTCTGAAGTTACACAATATTGGCTTTGCTGTCAGCTTAATCTTCATGAATTTTACACAGCAGATGTTGCTTTTCCTCAACTCACTCAAGTCCACTGATGTGAAGGCTAGAAATGTCACCAAGGAGAAAAGTAGCTTTATCATGCTGGTGCTGGATAAGGGAAAGCAGTGTGTCAGTCAGCACTGCTGGTGGGTCACCTCCATTGACTGTCTACTGAATTCCACTCTCTGAAATCAGTTCACTGGATAAATCACCAATTTATTCACTCACAATAGGGTAGCAAAAGAAATGTACCTCTAACAGTATAGTCACAATTTTGCTCATGATGGCATCACAGATTATTTCAATGCAGCTTTTCCTATAATGTCTTCTGAATGGCCCTCCAGAAGAAATGTCAAGTAGCATATTCTTCCATAGTGAAAAGTGTTCCAGAAGGTCCTTCTTCTAAATGGCTTAATATTATGCCCTTTCGCTTGCAGATCTGTGAAATATAAGAAGAAATCTAAACCTGAAATAGCTTGTCTGTGATTTTCATTATCTATCATGATGTTTAATTTACTTCAGCGGGAACATCAGACTTCTGTTTCCACTGATAATGAGAAGAAACTAGGGTTTACAGATTATTAACTCTTAAGTAAAAAACTGTGTCAAAGGAGTAAAACAAAGCTTATGTCTTTTGTAGACATAAGCTCCAAATTGCCACAGACTGGAAATACACAGGTGGAAAATTGATGTATTATAGATAATTTGCTGTAGAAACCATTCATAGCTTATTTTTCAGTAGCAATTTAATAAAAGCATGTTGAACCATGGAACAAACTTCATTCTTAAAAAATAAAATTGAACATTTACATTTTGCTAATGCCATGATTTTTCTGTCTAAGTAACAGCCAGACTATAACAGATTGATGTTACTATCAGAAATCAGTGCATGATAATGATTGCGTACTCATGTCCGTAATGTCCGCATATCTGAATCGTGCAGGTTGGTGAATTCTCTTCTGTGGGGGTATTACTTGTTAGTTTTTTTGGGTTTAGATTGAAGGTATTTGAGATAGTAATTTATGTTTGGATTTAAGTGTTTTTTATTTTTTATTAGTAAAATAGTTTTACTATTGTGAGTTTGGTAGTTTTTCATTAGAAGGCACAAAATGGTTAACAATCTTTCATTACAAGGTTTTTTAAGGCTAAACTATTTAATTAAGAATTGACACTTAGATTATTTTCTCTTTTAACTCAATAACTGGTTTCAAAGCTTGCAATGCAGACTTTTCTGCTTAATTACAAAATGCTGCTCAAATTGATGAAGAAGAAACATGAAGAAGAAACTTAGGATGACACTTTGTGTTTTCTATTTTGTTTCTATTTACAACATATTAAAAATCTTAAAACTTAAATTTTTTACCAAGTGATAAACTTACAGTACTCTCTATAATTTATTGCACACTTTTTTTGGATTCTAGTCTATCTTGAAGTGTAGGAAACTTTCTCTATGAATGAGGGTCAAAGTCAGTGCTCCCCTGGGGGTCAGGGCACTTAAGAGCAGATAGAGAAATATTCCTGGTGCCCTGGGTTTCCATACTCTTCCATTGCACAGCTTCACTGGTTTCCTATTTTATTTGAAAAACTGCATCCTGCGTAATGATAGTCATGAGATTATTGAAACTGGCTGTAATTCTGGTTAATTCTCCTATGATTTTCCAAGTTCTAGCTGGTGTCACTGAAAATATTTGGTTTGAAACTTTCTTTGAGAAAATTTAATTCTCAAGTTGTAATCAGCATTTTTCCTCACAAATAATTTGATTATTTTTTGCTGTTTATATAGAGAGGGAACATACAGAAAAACAGTGAATTTTATATCTATAGCATCTAGATAGATGGTTGGGATCCCACTGTGCTTTTATCCAGTTGGCCTTGTTGTGCTATGAGTTGTGTTGTTACCAAACAAACAAAAATTGCACTGCCTGGCTAAAAGTATTAAGAATCTTCTTGGTAAACTTTTTTTGTTATTTCTTTTCTATAAATCTCTTTGGATTCCAGCCTTTGCTTAGCTGAATAACTCCCAGCTTTAACTAACATTATGGTTCAATTGCATGTGCTCAGATGCCTGGAACCATTCCAGCTGCTCAATGTTCCTTGGCTTCCAGCAGTTGCTTGAGAAGGTCTTCTCCAAATTCTCTACCACTTCTCTCTCTCTGCCCCGGATGCTCTAGGTCATATCAAAAAGCACTAAACAATGATCTTCACAAAACTGAATCAAACTTCTAACTACTGAGGACTTCAGACACTTCACTTAGATAAAAACATGTCAATTTTTTGACATCTGCAGTGAGGGGTATGATTCTGAAGCCCAACCCCACCCAAAATCCTGGCTTTGTTTGTTCAAATGAGTTTTATCTGATCACAGTATGCCATGTTATTTAAATCAATCCTTTTTCTTTTTTTTGGCTATACCTCATTAATCATTCATTAAAGTACTCAATATTAAGCTGTCTAGGGATTCACATATTCTGTTCTGGAAAGGCATAATTTCAGTCTACTATTAGGACCAAAGAAAACTCTCTAATATATGTCATATATGTCTGTCTATATCATCCCTTGCCAAGGAAGAAAGGTCCAAAAATTCAGATAAAGATAAGATAAAGGATAAAATTATTTTAAAATTATATGCAAAATTATTTGTAATATCTACTGGAAGGGGTTATAACCAATAACCTTCAAATAACTAAGAGGAAAGAGATGAACAGAAAAGAATAATGACAAAAAAAAAACCAAGCATATGCATGGATGACTGAAACAGGCAAAGAATATTAGTCTCTAAACATTAATCATATAAAATGTGACTTTTTTTCCTGATATTTCAACTACTAGACAGAAATAAGAGTACATGCTATTGGTGTGGGGTTTAGTTTTGCTCTCATTTGTTGTCTCAGAAATGTCTAACTCATTTACTTAATTTTCTGAGGATGATTTAAACCTGCCATGAAATGTTAGCAAGACATACATTTTTATGGATGGAAATACGTAAATATTTTTAAACAAATCAAGTTGATAGTGTGCATAACTGTGGTGGCAGGGATTGCACCAAGGGATAAGAGCCAAGCTTTTGCTCTTGTACTTACTCTGAACCAGTAACAACTGGAAAGAAAAGTAATTGCTCATGACAGAACTCAAGTGAGAACCTGAGTTGGTGGGTTTAATGTAAAATGCAATCCGAGAGATAAAGCAAGATTTCTATACATAAAAAATTAGAAAAAGGGTATTTGTGAATGGACAATTCCATTTAGGAGCTGTATCTATATTACTAAGTAAAAAGAGGAAAAAGGGTGAGAGCACACTGCTCCACATCTCCAGTGGTCACAAACAGCCTCTTAATAAGTGCTTTACCTTAGGGAGGACTGGTTGGACAACAGATGTAAGTTAGAAAGACTGAGAATTCAGTGTCTATCACTGTACCTTATTGCCTGGTTCTCTTTTATTTGGCACTGTAGACATCCCAAAAACCTGCAGAATAACCATATCCAGGCTGCCTACTCAGAACATTCTGTAGACTATGTTAAGGCTCAAATTGGGGTCAAGCATTTTTGTGGAGAGTGCTAGTTAGGTCAATTCAACTTTGTGATGGTCAGGAAGCATGCTAGGGATGGAACAAAATGTACAGTGTGTGCTTGTGCTTGAACCCATAGTCCCACTGTGAGGAATTGTACCTTCAACGAAAATTGCTGGTCATTGCTACCTGATTTAGCAATTAGCTTTCTTTGAAAATTTTGTTCTCTTACTAAGTGGTTTTGAATGCTACATAAATAACTACTGAGAAGGATTTTGAAGTAGTCTTGTAATAATAAGCTGGGGTGATTCTTAGTTTTGCTATTCAGGCAGCAACTGGTTTGATTCTGAGGTAGTAAAGGTATGTCGAGAAAGCACAAAGAGTAGGTTAAAGCTGTGCTGTGCAGTGCTGGTGCTCAGCCACATTTCTAATTTTTGCAGTTCACTAAGCAGAATGAATGTCTATTTCTTTGCTCAGCTGAGTTAGCTTAGACTCGAGAGAAGTATTGTGTTACTTCCAACAGAAATTCAGGCTACTGGTGATTTTATGGAGAAGAATGAGTTTTCAGGCTTGAAACACAGAGTTGTAGTCCTGGATCTAGGCAGGAAACAGTGGGTTTGACATAGCAATGCATATGTTGCTTCTTGTACTTAGTATCATCTCAAGGGTATAAAGGCTATAGCTGATTAGAAATCTCATCCTCTTTTTGAAAATATCATCCAAAAAAAAGAAAAAAGAAAGGAGGTGATGTACTTCACACAAAAATACAGCTTTTTATTAAAAAAAAAAATCCCCACAGGGCACTCACTATTCATAAGGGACTATGAATTGTCATACTAGTGATCTTAGTGATCTAAATACCAGTCTCCAATAAAAGCTGGATTTCTAATTTGGAATGCACAGCTTTGTTAAGGAAATGAAACCCTGCAGGACATTCTGGTGTACAGGTGTATGAATAATTTTTTTTAGAGATCACCAAAGGAAATTCTGGTTTATAAGTATTCGGATATGTAACGCTAAGCAGAGGTAAAAAAATTAGCAGTTTATTCCTCTCATTTGAAAGAGTTCAAGGAAGTAAGACTTCTAGAAATAATTCTTCTGGATTTGACTTGATTAGCTAAATTGGATTCACTGCTGAGCTCCTTTAAGATACCCTCCAAAAGTATTTATGATGTGCACATAAATGAAACAGAGGAAATACTATGACTGAGCTTAGTTCACACTGAACTGCAATAGAGCATCAAGATATTTTCATTGAAATACAATACAATAAAATGTAGAGACAATTCATATTTCCCATTAAGGTCTATGATGTAGAATAAGTGAATAGGATACTAGATTTTTGAATCACATCAGTTGCAATTATGTAAACATAAATTTTATGGCCTTTCAGTGTTCATCATTCATTAGACATTGTCCTTGTTTCAGAAGGGATGGAGTTAATTTTCTTCCTGGCAACTGGTATTATGCTGTGTTTTGGATTTAGGGCAAGAATAATGTTAATAATACAGTAACATTTTAATTGTTGCTGAGCAGTGCTTACTCTGTCAAGGACTTTTTGTCTTCTCTTGCTGCCCTGCCAGCAAGCAGGGCTGAAGGTCTACAAGAAGATGGGAGGGGACACAGGCATGACAGCTGAGCCCAAATGACCCAAGAGCTATCCTTTTCCATAGAAAATCACACTAAGAATATAAACTGGGGAGAGCTGGCCAGGGGCTGGTGATCCACTGCTCAGGTCATCAGTCAGTGCGTGGTGAGAAACTGCATTGTGCATTGCTTGTTTTGTACATTCTTTCATCATCCTCACTATTATTATTTGCCATTCCTTTTATGTCCTACTACACTTTTTTTATCCCAACCCATAAGTTTTACCATTTTTCTGATTCTCTCCCTCATCCCACCGAGGAGGAGTGAGTGAATGGCTGTCTGGTGTTCCTGCCGAGATAAACAACAGGGATTAAATCACTTGTAACTTCCTGCAAGCAGAAAAATGCAAAACAGAGTACACTCTTGCCATTTTGGATTTACTTACATGAATTTATACATTTTTGAGAGGTAGAAAGGACCATTTAAGTTTTTTACTTTAACCTCATACATACCACGTCCTTGAACTTCTGAATTAATTTATGCTTTAAGACCAAAACCTAATTGAACCAGGAAAAAAACAAAACAAACCAACCAAACAAAAAAAAACCCCAAAAGCCCAAATAAACCAAACCAAACTAAAAAATCCCCCTCACCCCAATGTTGATAATAATTGTTTATTATTGATTTTTTTTTATATAGACCAACCTGAATGTTTTTAAATGTATGGTTCTGATACCATAGCTTTTTTTTTTCACTTTGAATGTTTAAATTATTAAAAAATATTTATTTGCCATTTTCATATGCTTTGGCCTGCCAAATCTGTTAAATCTGTATTTGCTATGTAGGCACTTCCAAGGCTTATAGGGCTGGTTAAATCTTGAGATCAAGGGTTTTTTGAGTGCACTAAAGGATGAGTTCCATGGCTAAAACAAAAGGATTTTTGGTTCCATTTTAATCACTGTAATGGAATTCACTTCTGGGCCATCCTTTCTGAACAAAGACAATGAGAATGGGATTTAGGAGTAATATAACACCCCTAATCTGACTTAGTATTCCTATTTCTGTCCCCAAAGATATCCCATTAAAATCTTTGGCTAGAACACTGCTCTGGGTAATTCATACTCTGCTGGCTACACAGGACACCCACAATTAATTTGCGAAACAGAATATTTTTTCTTTTAATATGCATGTAATACAATATTTAGACTTGCAAATTTACTTTTGTCTGTGTTTTATTATAGTATGTGTTTTAAAATTCACTCAATTGCCTCACTTGCCAGATGAGATTTTCTTAGTTTGTCACTTCTTTTTGTTCTTTAGTTCCCATGGCAATAAAAGATTTATCATTACCACTTTGTTTTTCATTTTGCTTTCCAGATCATCAATAAAAGTCTCAAATAATCTTGAAAGATTACAACACCCTATAGGATTGTACAATAATCATACATCCTTAGTGATAATTTTCCTAATTATGCTTAGACTCTAAGATTTGTTGAGAAGCTTCAAGAACCCTCATAAAGTGCTTTTGTAGCTGCTGCAAGCAGTTCATTTTCTTACTGAAATATTACAGAGCAGAGTCATATATTTACAGAACCCTGCAAGTACTTTAATACAACAGTGTAACTTCTGTAATGCAAATATTTCCATTCTAAAATGTGAACTGTCACAAATTTTATTAATGGTTCTTTTTGGTATTACAACCTTGTTCAGAATTGCTTTTGGGTCAAAGAAAGCATTGCAGTAAGCCATCAGTACAAGTCCTGAGAGGTATTTTGGCAACTGAGCACTAAAAGATCTAAGGGGGAGGCCAAACTTCCCAAAGCTACGCAGGGAAGCTGTGAAGCTGAAGACTCCCAAGGACCTTTTAGTTGGTTTACACCCAAATCATTCCCCCATACACATATACCATAGCAGTAGTGCAAAAATTTTCTGGGGAAATTAAAATGCCACCAGCAGAGGAAATGCTTTTCATACCAAAGTCTTAGTTCAATAAACTTCCATCAACATTAAGAACCAGCAAATCTGGAATATTGGTGTATCTACTGCAGTCTCAGAACAGTGGTGAATTAACCCTTGCCATAACTCATTCAAACAAACGCAGTTGCCAAGAATATTTGCTGCCTCTTTCATTGAAATTGAAAGACAATAACATGTTATTAAACTCATGGAGTTTGGGGTTTCAGGGTTTTTGAGACAAAAAAAAATCCATTTGATAGAATGGAATAGCTTTTAGACAAAATAAAAAGAAAAGAAACTATTTTACACTATGACACAGCAGGAAAACAGTCACTGTACTTTTTGTACAGATAGTATACAGCTAGTAACCCTCCTCATGCACTGAAAGACCCAGTGAGTATATACAACAAAATTTTCCAGTTAGAACATGTACTTATTTTGTATAAAGAATAGCTTTATAAAAAGTGCAGCAGAAGAGAACAATTCTTCTAAACAATTTTTATCTTTATTTATAATGTGAATCAATTTAGCTTTGAAGCACTACATGGATTTGTATTTTATAAAGAATTTATACTAGATCCAAGTCTTGCTTAGTAGAGGACCAGCCCTGAGACTTGTGAACTTATATGGAAACAATATTTCTTCTTGTACATTTAAGGAGACTGAATTGAGAATAACAAAGTCCAAATAATAAATGAGCTTAATAATTATTATTTAATTTCTACTATTTCAAGCATAGTGAAAAGTTTGAAAAAAGTTACTTTTTCAGTACTGGACCTACCTTTAAAGCAATTAAGTGGGACAATCTGCTGTTTTAGGTTTCTAGTCATAAGTCAATAATGCATAATACTAAAAAAAAAGGAAGAAAAAGAGAGGAAAGAGAAATAACTAAGTTCTGCTTAGTTATTTAAACTAAGAAATTTAAAGAAGAAACAGAATATAAAACCTTATTAAGCCAATATATTTCTGCTTAGAAATTTAAAGAAGAAACAAAATATAAAACCTTATTAAGCCAATATATTTCTAAGACTGAGATAGAGATATAGAGGAGGATGCATGTTATATCTATATCTATATATATATATCTATATATATATAGATATATATATATAAACATGCACACAGATATACGTGTATATATATATATATGTATATACACACACCAGATATATATTGTATATATGGTATATATGTATATGACATATTGTAGAAAATTTGGCAACACATTTTATTTGAAAAACTGTCCTGCTGGCAGTTCCTGCCCATGTTTATGCCACAGATCTCAGGGATAGAGTACCTTATCATACAACTGGCCCTGGGAATGTGTCACAATATGAATAAGGGTGAAAAAGAAGTGTGCTCTTTAACTGAGTGTAGTTCATTAAACAGTCAGTGTTTTTGTTTCAATAAATACTATTTTGTAGAAGCATGGCATGGCTTACACAATGAGCAGGGAGCAGAGCAGCAGTACCAAGAAGCTTTTTTTTCCTCTTAGCTAAGTAGTTTGTCTTTCAGGTAGCATATAAACGTCTAATAAAACTTTTGAATTAAAAGTGCTGCATAAATTGGCTCTGCTCTGCTAATTCAGTGGTGAGTGGCATTCTCCTGTTCTTACACAGAGGAGCAAGTGGATTTTATGGAAGCATTGAGATTTATCTGAATGATCCCGTTGCAGTAGTGATTAAAATATTTTTTGTTGGGCACTGTACAGCACCTAAGAGATCCTCGTCTGGGAAGTGACTCCATAATCTGAAAATAAACTCAGTTTGAAAATATGAACCCAGTATTTTGTTAAACAACAAAGCAAACACATTTTTGAAGGTATAAAAAACTGAGTCTGTTTCTAACTAATTAGTATCTTCTTTAAGGAGAAAGTACTATCTGATTATTAAATTAAAGAATCTGAGACAGCGAGGTTTTGGCCAGTGTAAAGAAGTCTTCCTAGACTGAAGCATGAGTAATGTACAAACCTGTACAAACTGGCATTTTGGATGAGATGAGGTTATAAGAATTATTAACATTTGTAAGAACCTGGGTTTTTATAGGTTGTGGTGTTTATATTTATCTGACAGATAAACCAAACTGAATCTGAATGGGGAAGAAGGCACATTGTTTGTGTGTATATGACAGTTGTACCACCTCGTATTTAAATACTGTATGACAGCACTTGTACATTTGATAAATGAGAGACATTAACATTATTCAGATGACTGCTCAGCACTGCTCAACAGAGAGGAGAAATGTTTTAAACAGATCTCTACTGTTTTCTTATAAGCCATGCAGATATCATTGCCATCTCTATGGTGAGAAATAAAAAGGAGCCAGAGAACAATCTTATTTACTGGAACCAAATAATCTACACTGCTTAGGCCAGTACCAGCTACCCCTGTGTTTTATTTTACCTCACTTTTATTAGTTCTACCCAAGTAATGCCTGAATGTCCTTTGGAAATAGTTCTCTCTTTGCCTCTGAATGTGCTAGTTTGGTCTGCTGTTCCTGGGTCAAGCATTTGATATCATCCCAACCCTTTTTTTTTTGTTCAGCTTCTACTACATTTCTGTATGACACACCCAGAGCAGAAAAGTGTGTTTTGGATTCACCAATATAGAACTGCAACACAGCTCTCACACTATTTCAGATATTTCAAATGTGAAAAATTCACATAAAACAATAAATGTATCCTTAGTCTCTGTAGACACCACATGGGTCTTTAAAAGATCCAGGTCCAGCTGTTAAGTAGCACAGAAGCTTTCTGCTCTATGTGGGCCTATAAGAAAGGGGCAACAAACATTTTAGTGGGGTCTGTTGTGGTAGAAATAAGGGCAATGGTTTTAAACTGAAGGAGGTTTGATTTAGACCACATATAATGAAGAAGTCTTTTGTAGTGAGGGTGGTGAGATGCTGGAACAGGTTTCCCAGGAAAGTGGTAGATGACCCAGCCCTGGAAATATTCAAAATCTGGTTGGGTTGGGGCTCTGAGCAACCTGATCTAGTTGAAGATGTCCCTGCTCATTGCACAGGAATTTGCACTAGATGGCCTTTAAAGGTCTCTTCCAACCCAAACTTTTCTATAATTCTATGTACTTAACCATTCCATTTGGCCTCTGGGCTAGAAATTGGTGCCTGATTTTCTCATATATTATTTTCTTATATAGTGATAAAGATATTTTGTGGGTTTTTAATTAAAACTAAACTATCCATCTCCAAATCTCTGTAAGTAAGGGTTAAGAAAAAATTTTAAAAATTAAAAAAAAAAATCTCAATTCTCATTCTGTTGATCCTGAAATTTCCATTTCAAATCAGGTAATTACTAGGGACTTATCTGAAATTTTGGGTACTCTTTGAAGCTCTCCATATGTACTGCTAACATGCATACTGTATCTTGTCTTCAGCTGTTGCAGGGCAAATCATTTCCAAAATATGACAAATGGGATCTCCAACAAACAGGCAGTGGTGGAGGTGTAGATGAACAAATCAGTGGTGATTGTGATGATGAAGATGGTTGTGGAGGATCTGGAAGTGGAGAATTCAAAAGAGTCCTGAAAATTACAGACCGTAAGTCCATGATTCTGTTTCTTTCGTGCATTTAAAGAGTGAATTGGTATGTTTTCCTCTAATACATGCCACTGTATTGTCTCAGAAAATATGTGAAAAGTTGCCTGTGTAGTGCTCCAAGATTTACAGGAATAGGCCAACAACTATAGGATTTCTGTGAGTGCAGTATCAATGAGTATTAGTTTTATCATAACACATGTTAAAATACACTTGGCACAATATAGACTTAATGGAGTATTTTAGTCAAATAATTGTATAAAGTGGCACGTCCCTCTGAGTTATAACATTAACATAAGAGATTTGGCAGTTAAAAAGAGAAACTGAACTAATTTTTGATAAAACTGTGGCAAACCATGAGGTTTAGGACAGGTAGCTGCATTTCATGGAAAACTATTGGAATCAATGTTCTAAAGCACTCAACAATAATGCCACTGTTGTTTCTTATACAACATCTTATATCTTTCCACTTTTCTTACAGTCTTGTTTTTGTGTAGTTTGGGGTCTTATTTGGTTGCATTGTATTTTTGTTTTGTTTATTCTCTGAAACACATTTGTAATAATTTTCATTAAAAATCCTGTGGCTATGCCCTTGATAGGCATAGAACTCTAACTATAGGCAAAGTAAGTTACTACTGCTCTGAATCAGGAAATTTTTCAGCATGACTAATTTCTCTTCTTATTTCTCTTAGAGTTTAGAAATATAGGCAGAGATGGTGGAAATAGATGACTTTTTTTCATCTACACTCCATTTCTCCATTTTGATTTTTTTTTCTGCATTTTGCATTATCTATATTCACTGAATTTGAGGGTGTTGCATGTTTTCAGGCTTAGATGTGAACCCCAGGTCCTTTTTAACTTGACAATAAAGAGGAAATTCAAATTGTGACTGTAGAGAACATGCAGTTTCCCATTTCTTTTTGAACTGCTGGAAAAATGTGACAGAACATTCTGGGGCATGCCTTAACAATTCAGTTTGGAATCAGCCTAAGATCCTCTTGCACTGACACTTAGTCTATACATTTTCAAGTCCTACTAGAAATCTAGATGGGATTTTGAGCAATATCCAAAAAGTTCGGACACTTACTTCCTTAGAGTGCCCTTGGAGGTTTAACTTTGGAGAAAGAAGTTAGGAGTTCAAATATTTAAAACCAGATGTTCTTTGTAATACTATACATATCTTATATCTATTTGATAATGACACACTGTGGTATTGAAGTACTGTAAAATAGTCTTAGAATGTGACTAGAGCTATTAAGAAAATATTAAATGACAAAAGAATTTCAAGAACAGTATATTTCATTTCACTCTCTTCTACTGCATTAGAATTTTCTTAATATTGAGATATTTAGTGCAATCTTTTCAAAATGTCAAAATTATAATTAGCCTTCATATCCTCTTTATCCTACATCTTCTAAATTGCCAGAATTATAAGCTGTGTGCTAGGAATAGTGAAATTTACATGAATTCTGTTTCATTTGAACATTTTCTAAGATATTATAGCACAAAAATATGAACCCATAATTTTTGATATTTTGACTTGTGCATAAATCTTGAGCTACTAGTACCTTCCATGAGCTGTTGTGATTTCATGGCCTTATGCTGGCATGCATTCCCTTTTTGGAATTCAACTTAAAAGTTGTCTTTAATGTGTACCAAAAAGAGTCCTACTTTGTTCTGAGGCATCAGATATGGGCTGTCCAACAGAACAGTTAAAACATTCAATTTTGTAGAATTTTATTACAATATAGATCAAGATTTTTTTTTCAGAAATCACTTGTGTCTTTAAGTATATGTTAAAGTGTATGTTTAAGATAAATGAAACAAGTGCTTGAAAAATTATTCTATTGCATCACTGATATATGAGTAGGGCTTTGGGAATTTAAAGTTAGATTTAAAGTGGAAACCAATACATTTTAGTAAGAAAACAAAATTATCTTCTCAAGATTTAAAATTTTATGTGAGGAACTAAAGTTGAAAAAAATATAAACATAATAAGAATTTAGGCTTATATTTTTAACATCTATACATATACTTATGTTGAAAAAAATGTACATATGTACATATGTACTTATCTGCATATACTTATATTGAAAAAAATATAAACATAAGAATTTAGGCTTATATTTTTAACATCTTGCATATACTTATGCAACATATATAGTTTTGTATAATTTCCTTAGCTTTGGGTGACTGGTATCAATTAAAAGCAAAGTAAGATTTTAAACTCATTGTTTTTAAACAGAAGAGATAGATTCACTGTGATTATATTGCTTACAGCTGCTTGAAAAGTATGTCTGAATTTCAGGCAAGCCTACAAGTTGACCACAGTAATTTTGATCCTCAGCACTACCTTCTCTACAGAGTCATAAAGTTAGTATTATTTTTCCTTATCAAAAAACTTCCTGCATTCTTTTACTTCTGGACAACTTTGCTTTCTCTCATAACCAGCCAGGAAAGAAAGGGGGATTGCTATATATTTTTTTTCCATAGTTGAGTCTAGAAGTCCTAGCCATAGCCCAGGCTCTCTTTTTGGTAGCTTTTGCAGACATTTTCACCAAGGAGATAATCCTGTGTGCAACAAATCAATGATCTTAATAAGCTATTAAAGTATGATACAGAACTAGCCCCTTTTATTACATTGCTGTGTATAAAAATAAAGACACATCCACCTTTTTTTTTTGATGCCATGTCATTGCCTTTTGGATGTGTGCCTGATACTCAAACCCAGAAAGAACAGAGAGGAAGGGAAGGGATATACTTTTGCCAAACAAACTTGTACCAATTTTATGTGTACATGTAGCCTGTGAAGTGGAAGATTACCTGTTTCCACATTCAGTGTTAGAGATGTAAGAATTTATTTCATTTGGTGCTGAAGACTGACAAATGTGTGGTGACAGCCTTTGGGCTTTAGAAGGCCAGTGAAGAGATCTGGTATTTGTAATATAGAAGTGATAGCCTTGCATTAAAAAAATGTTTAAAATATGTTATATTTTGAAAAAATATAGTTTTTCAAAAAAATCTAGTTTTTAAAAATCTAGATTTCAAACAGCCCAATCATTATATTATATTTAATGCTTCAAAGTGCTACAATTGTGCTGACTGGTTTGCTCTTTCAAAAGTACTTTTAAAATACGGTAAATCGTGCAGCTATTTGAAGAAATGGTACTAGAAAGGATAGTGTACTTTAAATGTATAAAATAAACAGTAGTATAAAGTCTTGACACTTCATTTGCTAGTTTTATTCTCCTCTAACCTGGGAGCTCCCACAGGACTATTTCATGCGTCACAATGAATTACCTCTTTGAAACCCCCTGCGGAACACAGCAGTAATAACAACAAATACTTATCACCTACATATTGATTTGAATCTGTTTTCAAATAGCTCTGTGAGGAGGCCAATCCCAATATCACTCCACTGAGGTTCTCAATACCATCTATCAAAATTCTCATAATACTTCTAGCAAGACCACCGATTCACTGGAAAGTGCTCTACCACTTGTCTGTCTTTGCTCATTTTAACATGCAACACACATGCTTCTGTACTGCAGCCAGAGCTCTCCTAGTGATCTCCCTGATCTCAGGGCTCAAATATGCAGAAATATCGAGGATGTCTTTGTGCTTAAGATACATATGGGCAAACCTTGTCTCCCACTTTTTTTTTTTTTTAATTTCACCTGATATTCATCCTCTTTGAAGAAAGAAGTCTCCTAAATGTTTTATTTCTCAGGCTTCTTAACCTGTGGATTATTATTTTTTTTTTGTTCAAATCATGCTGGAGAGGTAAAATGCCTCGGAAAAGGCTTTATGTTGTGATCTCTATATAAATAAAGCAGTCTATGTCTCTTGCCTGACATTATATTGCATTCTCAAGTCTCAAATGTTCTTTCTCCTCTTTCTCTTCCTTCACCCACTTCACTATAGTTGCTTTTCTCATTGTTACATCTGATTCTGGTGGCACATTCTGGGACCAAAACTACTTAAAGCTGGCAATAAAATCTCCATTATGATGTTTGCCATCTGTTAAATTCTTTTTAACTCTCATCTACATTCTGTTACCTCAGTAAAGTAAGACATCCCTTATGTCTGAGTAGGATTTTAGGTTTTATTTACACACAAGAGTATTCTTCCTAATTCCTAAATGTTAATGTGAGGTGTTATTCAGGTGTCTTTGGAAGGGCTACATGACTTCACTGTTCATAGTTCACTCAGTTCAGAACATCTCAATTCTATTAAAAATGAATAAGAAAAAAAGAGTTCTTGCTGTGAATGCCACATTTGGTCTAACTATTGCAATAGTAAATTTTAACAATAACATTCTCATAGGCTATTGTTAATTGAGAGGCTGGGGGATCTCACCCTTCCTTTTCACATAAAGACTATCATAATCTGAGCTCTTTTCTCTCATAGCTCTTGTCTTTTGTGGAGCTGAAAATCTTTTGAAGAGAAAGATTTATTGCAGTTAGTACATTCCCATGAAAAATTTGCATTTCCAGAATTAGTAAATACTAAGCAAGAAGATGCATATTGTCAACACATATGAAGTTCAAAGATTTTTCCGTGTGCATGATCAAGTGTTGGCACAAAAGTATGTGATGCTATAAATTATTGAAGCATGAACAAAGACAAAGGATGAAAAAGTTCCAAAGATTTCCACCAAAAAAAAAAAATTCTCAAAACCACTTTTGGGTTCTTAAGCATAGACCTTCACCAGCCAGTGACGTTTGAACAGGTGAAGTTGCCAGATGTATAACAACATGAAGCACTGTGGTGGGTTGGCAGGTGCCAAGTGCCACCAAACTGCACAGCACTGTGTGGGCTGCTATGGGAAAATGAACTCCAGCTCAGCCAGAACCAACACAAGCAGTGAGAGAAAAACCAAAAGGATTCCACTTAAAATGCCTTTGAAAAACTGAGAAAAGTTACAATACAACTTTCTTATGCAATATTTTGCAAAAAGGTGTGGCCTGCATAATGATACTATGCATTTGAAAAAGACAATATTTCAATTTTTGATTGTTTTCTATTTAAAGAGTATCATTTCTCTCTCAGCACGTTGTCTCATGAGTCAACATTTGTACTTTTTGAGTGATTCATTAACCTGAGTAATGGATTGAAACTGTATTGTCAGGATGGACTGTTAATTCAAAAACAAATAAGGGGAAGGGTTATGTAAAATTTGCTGAGGGAATTCACACAGAGACAGAAATTAAGTCAAATAATATAAAAATTCATATTTTGCAGCAGTGTATTTTTTGCCTTGTATTAATATGTTACACTGACATGAAGATTTTTATGACAGCACCTATAACACACAAACAAAGCAGCACAATTGCTCTTCAAAGGTTTTAAGTTATCATGAAGTGTTTAATGAGTACACTCACTGGTCCAAAACAGCACATCAGAGCAGTGCAATTATTGCAAAAAACCTGCATTAATAACATGGGGTTATATTTTGCTGGGGATTTCCTTATAATAATACCACTAATTCTGAAGTTACCAGAAATCTGGAGTCTTTTACTACATGTGTTGTTTCATTGAACAAATGTATAAATATTTATATTGTAAAAAT
The DNA here is from genome assembly GCF_023055355.1 of Agelaius tricolor. NCBI lineage: Eukaryota > Metazoa > Chordata > Aves > Passeriformes > Icteridae > Agelaius > Agelaius tricolor. Next base: position 38,238,279 of record NW_027269267.1, on the reverse strand, counting down.
GTACAAATGTATAAATATTTTCACTCGCAGTTACCAGTAAAGAAACAAACTTCTGGCAAAGTGCTAATGTTTATTGCTTTCTAATCCATTCTATAATATTTCCTGATGAAAACTAATAAGATAATAGGTGTCATAGCTACTTATCAGGATTAAGAATGTCCTAAATGCTTTTTTATTTCCAAAGCAGTAGAATCAAAGTAGCTTTTTTTATTTCCAAAGCAGTAGAATCAAAGTAGCCAGTGCCACTCTTACAAAAGTGCTACTGTACAGCCCCTGCCTGTTCAACAAATTCTGGTTTATTACTTATTACTAGTTTTTAAAAACTTCCAAAATCCACTTCCTGCCTACTGCTTTATGCCTCCCAAACTTGAGGACAGAAGATATACTCCAGCATGTTCTTCTCTGCTCTGGATTCTCCTGTGAAGAGAGGGAAAAAAAAGGACAAAAATGATATTTAAAATACTATATTTAAATATAAAGATTATAACTCTTCAAGAGCTCCTTTTTGGAAATATCAGGGAAATAAGATGGTATTGTGTGGTCAAGGTATCATGCAGGTTGTGTATCATCTGAACTGGTATGCTATACATCAGAATAAAGTTGATATCTTTGTGGAGATAGACACTTTATGTGGTAATGGATTAATAAAAGAGTAATTTATCAGCCTGGAGAACACTAAGGCTCCAATGAACTCCTCTGTGTGGATTTATGCATTTTCTTCTCACTTTTCACCAGCGTGGACATCCTTCAGGCTATTTTCTTGGATAGAGAGAGGGGAAAAAGCCCCAAATTCTTGTGATCAGTCTTCCAGATATGTAAACACTTCAAAGCTTTCAATCAACAAGTTACATACTTTGTAAGTAACTTGATTGAAGAATTAATACACCATTTCCTTATTTCACCTAAATTTTATGCCAAAAAGCACAGAAGCAATTACAGAGGTAAAGAAAGCCAAGTACAGATACAGTCTTTGCTTAAATTGACCTGACAGTGAATGTCAAGTTTCCTACTGTGGACTACAAGATTTAATTCTGAATGGTACTGTTAAGAAAGGTGGAGAGTAAAAACACCTTCTGTGTGGAAGTTTTTGCCCTACATGAGGCCAGGCTGTATTCCCTCTTTCAAAATGGGGTGGATTGTTTTGTGAGTTCCCCCATTTCCTACTCCTCCTCTACAAGGATCTTTCAGACATATCTCAAACACAAATCGCCAGCTAGGAATAAAATTTTGAGATGGGCAATACAAACAGACCTTTTGGGTATAGGTTTGTAAGGTTAAAAAAAGCTGACATTGAATTCTTTAAAATGCATCAAGAACAATCACTAAATGCCACTTCTTCTAGCTAAGCAAGAAATGGTTAACCATATCCATTCCACAAACACAGAATAAAAATGGGACTATAAATGCAAATGGTTTATGTGATACCATAGAATTTGTGTTATTTACTAATCCAATCCCCTGAAATGAGCCTGTGGCAAACCATTTGAGGCTAATCCTTAAAAAAGCAGCATGCTATCCAAAGTACATTGTTTCCCACCTTTACCTACTGTAAGTGTCTCTCTGGGGCAAAGATTTAGTCATTTGGATAGAGTAAGAGATAATAATCAGGCTAAGTTTCTCCAGCTATGGTTAAAGCCATTCAGCTGGCAGATAGTCTAAAATCAGAATGACCACTTCACCAATGTCTGACCTGAACTTAGATTTTTTTTCCTAAAAAAACTTCTAAAATTTTATGATTCATCCTGTTAACAGAGAAGAACTTTGAGAATTTCATCAAGGGAACAACTCTTAAAAAAATAAGTGTACCATTTTTTTTTCCATACTAGACAATAAAGTTCCTTATCTATTCTATATTAGGTTAGAGACTATTTATTTTTGCATGTGCATCTGATATATGCAAAATCAAGTCAAAATACACTGCAATTTATGCAAAGTATGGTTAATTATAAAATAATAAGGCCAATTTGTTAGGTTTGAAATTAGTTCTGATTGACTTTATTCTGAGTAGGCATAATTTCACTGACTTCATATGAGTTTGTATTTTCCAGATAGACCACATAATAAGTTTAGATGGAGTTAAAAATTTCTAATTGTATTTTTAAAGGCATTACCTTCTAATAATACCACTACTTCTGAAGTTAGCAGAAATGTGGAGCCTTTTAATGCATGTAACATTTAATTGAACCAATTTCACTATTAGATCTTAATAATTTCTGATTAGTCATTGATTGTAATTCAATAAATAAATAAATATTCATTATTTGTTAATGTGTTCTTTGAAATGTGTTTCATAATAATGTATGAAGGATATGAAGAGAAAAATTTTTTATAACTCTTGATCCCTGTATTCTAACCACCTTTACTGTTTTATCAAATACTTCCATTAATTCAGTGGATGAGAATTTATAATGTTTTCCTTTATGCAAAAAAAAAAAAGAGCAGGTATTTTGCTGCAAAAATGCATTCCTTTTAATTAATTGTATTTTAAATCAATCCCTTTCTCTAAGTAGTAATGTCTAATCCTCAAAGATGTGAGAGTTTTTACTTCAAATACACCCTCAAAAGTCAATGCATTTTTAAAGAACAGACCTTCTGAATAGTCACTTTCATCTCCATATCCTTATGACTGATTTCACTGCACCTAGGAGATGTTTCTATAAGAAATCCTTCGTAATTTTGAAGTGTTCTTTCTAAATCTGTCCATGTTTTAATTTTTTTTGGCAGAAGTAGGGGAAGAGCAGCATCTCGCTCTTGATGTTCCATTTCTCATAATATCTGTGACAGCTTTTACTATCCACTATGGATGATTCTTTTACTCTTCCAGTTTACTTCTACTCTACTGACCAAAAGTCTCAAAATGAGTTGCCCTTTTTTTTTTTCTTTTTGTAGAAATTAACTGTTTTTATTTATTTGAGTAAGAGAATATATAAAGCTAATCTCTGTAGTTTGAAACTATTATCATATTCTAGTAACGATTCCTTTACATGATCAGATTAACTACTTCAAGTTTACAGTAAAAATGCTACCTGTTACCATCCAAAATATAAACATGAATATTGGAGGCAGCTATAGCCTACTGTGTATTTCATTTTTTTCCTTAGTATGCAATCCTACTTTAATAATGATAGATACAGAGACAGGATTTTTTGTCATGAGCTAAAAAATTCAGACTTCTTTTATAATCACTGTAAAGAAATTAACAGATATCACTGAAAATGAGTAAGCACATGAGGGCACAATTCATTAGGCCTACATTAAGCATGTCTGTTAAGATGAGAATTGTGCCCTACAATCCTTATTTCTCTCAACTGACTGTAAAAGGACAAGCTTCAGTACCTTAAGTACAGATATCTCAAGTTAGAAAATGCCTTCCCAAAGTTAGGTTCTTTTGCATTCACTCTGGTTCTGATTCAATATTGAATTTTATTTTTAGATAAGGGTTAAATATCTTTAAATGTACTTCACAGTCTTATTGTCAGCATCACTAATGACTTCTTGCAATAAAAAATAGAGGGGTACTTCTGAATATAACTAATACGATCTGCAAAATGGAATTCATGTTGTCTCAAAGCTCTAGTTTGCTGGGAGAAGAAATCATTCCTGTTCTCCATCATCTGTGATGTAGAAAATGACTAGTGGTGAAAAAACAATTGGGAATGTCTGTAAATCCCATGGTGTGTTTTGTTATCAAACTGTCTTGGTATCTTTTTTACCTCTTTCTCCTTTTAGATTTTGAACACAAAAGTAAATGTAAAAATACAACACAAAACTTTCATAGCCATTACATAAATAAGAAATTACTTCACTGAATCAAAAAGGAATTGTAAAACACTTTTAAAATCTACTTATGAAAGAATCTGTCCTTTTTCAAAGTTGTGAATGATTTCAGACTGATATCTTTCTATATCTTAAACAGACTGTAACCATGATAAATGTCACACTTGGATTTACTCAAAGGTGATTTATAGTCAAAGGTAGCTCTTCGGCCTGTCATGTATCTCCAGGCTTTATTATATTCTTTTAGAAAATCAAAGTGTGTGTGATCTCCTGAGAGTTCCCTTTGCAACCTGTGCAGAGACTTAAATTAGATTTGTTTCATATTTGTGTCTTGCACTATTAATGATTATAACTCCAATGCCTTGACTAATCTACTTCTCAGTAATTCATGCTCAAACCATTTGCTAACTTTTAAATAAAAGAGAATCAATTAATTTTTGTTTGCTACAGAAACTTAGCACTATCTTTTTTTTTTCCCAAGAAACAATGTAAGAGAGATACAAGCCTAAGAAAGAGCTAGATCTTAAGATCTGCAAAACTTGTGTGAACATATACATGTATACATATACACACACATATAAATCATCAGAAGTTCCCTAAAAAAGAGTGAAACTACAAAATACTCAGTTGTGACCTGTATTCTGTAAAATGTATCTGGAGGACAGCAAGTGGACTTTTCTTTTTGTTTTGTTCTTTTGAAGGGAAGCGGTGAGGTAAAATTCCAGTCCTGTTCAGGATTGTGATGTCTCATTTCTACAAGTAGTCTGATAATAGGCACTAGTACTGATATTAAGTTTCCAGAATTAAATGTATGGAAAAGGTTTTTGCAAGGCTGTGTGGAAAAGATTTTGCAAGGCAAAACACTGTAGCAGATACCTAATTGGAGAGGTGGGACTCTGTTGCTTAGACAGGCTGTCATTTCAGCAGATCATTTCTGTATGTCGTCACTGGTTTATTTTGACTGTATGAACTCTTTTTCCAGTCCCTATGGCAGAAGCTAGCTCAGATTGATTACTCTAGATTCCTACATTTAGATAATTTAAACTGGACATAAATCCCAGTTGTTGGGTTTTCACAGGTTGGCTAACAAGAACAACTTTCCCAGATATTGGCCAGTAGCAGTAAGGTTAGACATGCTTAACTTTAGTTATTTCCCTATTTAGAGCCCCATTAAGCAGACACTTCCCAAGGCCAGTAAATGTGCTTAAGGAAGGGAAAAATCTCCTGCTTCATTGTGATATGCTGAAAGAGAAGGTTACACCACAGCTCAACAGCCACAGACTTCATCAAAGCATCCTTTGTGGAACCATGTAGTCACTAGCATTTTTTATGTCAAGCCCATTACATCTCTGAAACATGGATCTTTTCTCCCATTTCAATTCCTTTCTCAAGTTCATGCTGCCTGTAGTCATCCCCAGATAAATGCTTTTACAGCACAAACTGAATTCAGGGCCTCCTGAGTAGCTGCTACATTTCTCATACAGGCATAAGATTTGGGCTTGTTATAAATATGGAGAGACCATACGGAAAGATAGGTCAGATTTCTAGAAAGGACATGAAACCCTTATTTTCATTTTATTATCACTAATGCCCTATGGACATAGTTCAATCAATGTCATTTTAATTCAGGGCCAAAATATCTGAGACCCAGCCTGGAGAAGCAAAAATGTAGCCTTGAGAACAGGGATAAGATGAAATAAAATGTCTAAGAATAAGAAAATACCAAAGAGGATTTTTGGGGAAAATGTTTGATTGAGACGTCTGAATGAGAACAAGTCTGAATACAGAGGAGGATGTAAGAGAGAAATGCAGAAAGGTGCTTGTACACTACATTTACCATGTCTCTTCCACCATTTTTCATTTTTTTCCCCAGTGTTCACAGTCTAAAGTAGAAATGCTCATATATGTAAGTCTGCATCTCTGAGGCTAAAGAGTAAATCCTATGGGATGTGAGAAACACGGTTTATGGCACTTGCACAGCTGATAGTGATGTAGAAAGTATAATATTCTTAAGAGAATCTTATGGATTGTAACAGTGACATTTGCAAAATATGTCAGTTGCTAGAGTGGAGACAGCTAGCTGTTAAAAAAAACCTATTTCTGAAATGTCAGGGAGGAAAACCAGAATGTGGGAGTTGTTCTAAAAGGAAGTAGCTACATATGAACTAAATAGCTGCAAAATAATGATTTACTACATATTGTGTTGTTGCCTTACATATATAAACACAGTCATTAGGGAAAAAAAAGGAACTATTAGGTATTTCCTAATAAAATTGTTCATTAAAATGTTATAGACAAAAATATTGATCATATGTTATGACTTGCAGAAGACCTTGGGATTTATTAAAACATTTATTGTTTGTTAAGGGTTTGCTACATAAAAGTGCACATCAGGTATTTTGCTTTTCAACAACTGAAAATGCCTACTCATTTATTTAAATGAACTGAATGATAATAAGGAATTTGAATAAGTTTGTTTCCAGGTTACAATTTGCTTCTCTCTGGTAGTTCCAAGACTTAGACATATAAGACACCCATACACACTTCAAATACAGGCAAACTAAGAGTATGGACTATCATTTGCAAATTAATTTAGCTGAGAAGGTGGTCTGTGCTGCCCACCTTGCCCATCCTCTGGAGATGTAACTCTTCTAGCCACTATAGCTGAACCACAAATGATGCTCTTTAATACAGACTAAAACTTCAAGCAAACTGAATGTGCTTCTGCTATATATTAATATAGATGTGCAGGGCTGATTTGGTTGATTGCCAGATAGCTACTCAGCTATTCTTTAACTCCCTGTCCTCAACAAATGATAAAAAAATAGAGTGATAAGACAAAAGCTTTCTTGTGTCAGGATAAAATCAGAAAGATCACTTACCCATTAACATCCCAAAAATAAAAAGACTCAACTGGAAGAAAGTTAATTTCTTGCCAATTAAAATAGAGTCAGATGGTAAAAACCAAAGAGCTTCACCCCCATCACCCACTTCTTTTCAAACTATGTTACTGCTTAATTCCCAGCTCCTTTGCCTCCTTCTGACACTGGGTGTTGCAGGGGGTGACAGTGAAAAGGGATTGATTGCAGCCTGTTCATAACAGCTCCTTTCTGCAGCCTTTTCTCCTCACATTTTCTTCCCTATGCTGTGGGGAGATGGAATATAAGAAAATAAAGATAGTGCAGAAGGTAGAATCACCCCTGAGGAGTTGCAGCTGTACTAATTACCAAAGATTAAGAAGAGGCCTGCCCATAACAGGCCACAGCTGTGTCCAGTGAGGATGAGTGTTAAAAAAGAGTGGGTTAGCTGGTGGAGCTTTTTTGGCTGTGCTGCGAAGAAAAAGTAGTCAGTGCTGTGAGGAGCTACCCACAAGACAACACTGAGAAGGTATGGGAGCTTTGCAATAAGATGACAACACTGTGCCAGTATGGGTTCTCTCCAAAAGCTGCAGCTTCCTTCAGGTCACATCGACTGCTCCAACACGAAGTCCTCCTCAGGCTGCAGTGTGGTAACCAGCTTCTCTCTAGGTGCTGCAGGGGAGTCTCTGCTGTGGCGCCTGAAGCACCTCTTCCCTCTCCTTCTCTCACCTTGGTATTCAGAAGGTTGTTCCTCTTAGTTTCTCTCACTTCCACCATGTTCACCTCCTCCTTCTCAGCAATAAGCAGAATTTTGCCCTTTTTAAAATACATTTTCCCTGCCCAACACAGTCCTGACTGGTGGGGTTAAGCTGTGCCCTGAATGGATCTACAGAATCCTGCTGCAAATGCTTGTGTCAGGCATAAGGCGTCCCAGTCTCTCCTCACAGATGCCACCCCTACAGCCCCCACTGGGGCACACACATGTTGTCATTATATTACAAGAGTTCTATTGTCATTGTATTGCAAAGGGTCTGTATTGCTAGAGTTTCATACCACCTTGATGTTTCTCATAGGCACCTCCTCTAAGCACTGACTCTTCCTTCTTCTTGTAATAGCCAACTGACTCCAGTTGCCCCCAACCAACCAATCCACTCTTCTATAACACTCTTCTTATTATCAGCTACAGCTGTGGCCTGTTAAAATCAGGCCTGTTCCTAATCTTTAATAATTAACCCAGCTGCAACTCTTTAGGGGGTAAGATTACTTTCTATACTACCTTTATTTACTTATATTCTATCCCCCTACACACACAGCCAGTGCAACTGCACTCTGGGCACTGGTGTGTCAGATAAAACAGGGAGCCCTGTATTCACCAAGAGGGAATCACCTTTGGAAGTAGGGCCAATGGGACAGGCTGTGGTTAATCACTGGCTGTGGTCATGAGCCATGAGCTCTCTAGCCAGTCCTGTGGACTCAGCTGAGAGCTGCACACAAATGCAGTGGTTTGGCCTGTCAAGGGTCAAGATCTGTTATTTTTTCTAAGTTACCAAGTATTTGCTTGTAGATCTGCTTATGCACAGTCAGGACTTCAGCTGCTCGTGCTCCTGTACCAAGTGTTTTGATAGAGTCAGGATTAGGTCTTTTGAGACCGTCACTAACTACCAAAATCCCAGTAGCTTTCCATTGTGAAAAATAGCCCTGCGATTGATAATCTGATACTGGTGTTAACAACTTCCACAAAGAAGGGAAAAATTCAACAGAGAGTAGAAAAAATGTAACTTCTCATGACCTGTGTTCAGAACCTGTGTGACCTTCAGGCTCTTATGAGTAGACTGAGGAAGTTGCTGCTTCTGCTTCTCAAGATTCACTTCTTATTTGAATGCACTTAGCAAGACATGTGATGCATAACGACATAGAATATATCACAGAAAAGGAAAATATAATATATAATTAAAGAGATACTGATTAAAAGCTGTGAGCTCAGTAACATTTTTATGAAGTTATAAAGTAGTTTTCTAGTAAAATTTCAAATGTAATATTCAGTTCATTAACAACTCTCATCATCCCCAAATCCATAAACATTAATTTATTTTACTGTGTAGCAATTTCAAAGAAATGTAAGTCATAAAATGTAAAAGAAAGTGTTTAGCTATGGATTCAAAAAGAGAACCATCAGATTTTATTTCTCTTCTAGTTAGTGCTATCTATTGCCTTTTTTCTTCCTTTTTTATTGCTCCTTTTTTCTAATTAACTACCATTTGTCATTTTATGTCAACTGACATATTATAAGTCATTATGTAGGATACTAATAGCCTTAGGAACAGTTGACTCACACATAAACTCTGTGTCCAAACGGCCACTTAGCAAGGAAGTGGATTTTAATTTCTCACCATTCATTACTATTTCAATTGCTCTAAACAGAATAATTGAAGAACAGCAGGTGCTTTTCATTTCAGTTCTTCAGTCTTGTTTCTTAACTTACCTTTTTAAATAGCAGCGTTCTTTCACAGCAAGAAGGCAATTAATTCTTCTGTATGCCAGAAGATGCCACTGTAGCACTCGCTTACAAACAGTAAAGACTGATGACAGGGGAGAACATGAATATTATCAGATACAGCATCTGATTGATTGCACCTGAGAAAGTATTACTGTGAGTATCCTAAAAGTACAGGGTCTTAATCTGGTGAGAGAATGAGATTCTGCAATATTTATTTATTTAAAAAAATAAATAAAAACAACTACAGATTGGGAATTAAAGGAAATAGTTATTTTATGGCATAATTTCATAAACTGCAATCCTAGTCCTGTATTTGCTGCCTTGGCTATTTATGTGTTGCAGCAGTGTACCAAACACTAATAGGAGTACATGTTCTTTCTCCAAAGGATTTTTCTAGGAAGGATTTTCCTGCTGTTTAATATAACATATAAATCACTTTGAAAAAATAGTGTTCTTAGGTTGCTATTTCATTTTCTTCTGTATCCAGTTAATCGCAGAGAGGTTTGAGATCATCTATCTACTTCAGTGTCATGGAACTATTTTTTTTCCCTTTTTTTTTTATACTTTAAAAATTCTCAGAGTGGGCAGTCCATCACTAGCTTTAGAAACTAGGTTTTCCCCTAGGTGATAAAGAAACAGGGCAGCCAGAAAATATTTCCCCAAAAGGTCTACCTAAAAGGATGCTTTATTTTATTTTGATTTATTTATCTTTTAGGAACAATTTAAACATTTTACCTTTTGAAAGCTGTGCTACTTGCTGGTGACAGAGGAGAAGAGGAAGGAAGATTACTGTGCAACGCTATGATGGTCAAAAAAGGTTCAAATTGATAATCTATAAAGAATTACAATAGGAAGAAGCACTTTAAAAGCACTTCCTTTGAACAAGCTCTCTATTAATTAATTGTTTGTCCTCAGGGTGCCTACATAAGAAAGCAAGCAAAGTGTGTGTGCACTTAAGTTTTCCAGTGGGACACTGCAATCCACTGTCAAATGTGAGTGTCATCAAATGAACAATCAGAACGCTGCTGTGGAATTCAGTTATGCAGGTTTTTCTGCCACAAAAGGTGGAAAAATTACTCACAAGCACTGCACAATGCAAATTTTATGCCATGTATTATCAATATTCTCTTTTTTCAGTTAATATTTAAAGACCTCATGTCTTGAGATCAAGCAGGTCTCTCATCCAGAACTTAGGATTTTTCAGTTCTAGTGATTGGCCACTAGAGAGGTGTTACCTCATTTACTATAAGTCTTTGAACCTGACCCTTCAGCAAGTTGTTCACCCATCATATTGCATGCATGTCTAGCTGTATGCTGGACATTTTATTCATAAAAATGCTGGGAGAGATAGTATCAAAAGCTTTTCTAAAATCCCAAACACCCATGTTTAATGACTTCCTTTTGTCTAATGGTCAAACGTGGTTTGTTTTCACACCCAGCACATCTATTCAGCCTGTTCAGTGCACTCAGTAGCTCCTCTGTTAGAAATCATCTCTTTAGTGAACCAACAGAATTTGTTATCAGAATTCATCAGTTTCCATACAGACTAAAAGCCTGATCTCTGTGCTGTGGCTTTGAAAGGCACATTGAGCTCCACCAGGTGGTGGGGAAATTTGGGATGTCTTTTACACTGAAGTTTATGCTTTCTCAACTATCTTCATGAAACACTAGCTGATCATTCTGTCCTTTCTTTCAAAATTCTGGAGAAATATGTAGGGAGGAATGGGAAAGGATATTTAGTCAAGTGACAGATTATTGAAGAGTCGATTACTATGAGGAAAAACAGCAACTCGCTTACCTGCCTATTGTAATTTTTGATTAAACATCTATCAAAAGTTTTTGCTGAAAAAATCAAATTACTTGAATACAACCTATGAAATTGGTCTAATAACAGAAAATGGTCAGTCCTAGGCACTGAACATAAGAGTTCTTACTGGACCCACCAATAAAATGTTATATAGTAATTACACTTTGAGACTTTTTGTTTTGCTTAGTATCATTGTAAAACTTTCTTCATTACCTCTCCATAGCAACTCATCTTTGCATCTTTTTGTTTTGTGAATACTAAAATACACCCATAAGGTTGAGTACTTATATTTTTAACTTATAGTTGTATAATTAAAAGGTGAAAGTGCATGTTAAATGCATCAGCAGAGTGCATTTTTGGCAAAGGTAAAGTACATAAAATGTGTATCCCATCTGTTACAAATGTATGGTATTTTCACCAGTAATTACAACAATTTTATCTGGGAAATAGAATTTATTCTACCCTAAATACAGCTAAAAATAACTGTGAATAAAGGTATATTTGGAATTAAATAGAACCCACATAAAACCTAATTTTGATATTTTGATTTTAGCAGAAACTAACTCAATTTTTACCACAGTCCCTGGGTTTCATGTTTACTGATGTTCACATGCATTATTCAGAGGCACCAAATATTAGGTGAGAGACAAAGCACAGTGTGGCTGAGGCATTTAGTATGCAATAGAGAATTTTTTTTTGATGACTCATAGGTAGGGCCAGTGATATAGGCAGTGAATATTATGTTAGTGTGCACATCAGTGTTGCAGCAACAAACTGCTTATTCCTGTTTTGATGCATTGAATTCATCTTTATCTTTAGAAAAGTATGATGGATCCAAAATAATTTGTGATGAAGCGTTTAGTCACAGCTGTGCCCACATCTCTTTTTTGGAAAACATCACTGATAAATATTATTATAAAATGTTGAAAGTAATTAAAATTACAGACTTTGATGGACCACTTCTGAATATTCCTTTTTATGAAATAATCTAAATTTCACTATGTAGTGAGTTGACTGTGCCTGGATGCCATGTGCCCACCAAATTCATTCTACTATTTTTCTCCTTATCAGAATAGGAGAGAGAAAATAAAAGGAAAGTCTTGTAGGGTGAGATAAGGACAGGGATAGGTCACTCACTGATTACCATCAGGGGCAAAATGGACTTGACTTGGAGATACTATTAAAATTTAATACCAATGAAATCAGAATAGGGTCATAAGAAATGAACCCAACCTTTAAAACACCAACCCCCGCTCCCACTCCTCCCTTATGCCTGGGCTCAACTTCATTCCTTATTTTCTCTACCTCTCCTTTCCCCAGCAATGCAGGGGGACCAGGAATGGAGGTTGTGATCAATTCAGCATGTCTCTGCCCCTGCTCACAGACTTCCCCTGCTGCCCTCCATGCATGGGTCTCTTCCATGGGCTGTATTCCTTCAGGAACAGACTGCTCCAGCATGGATCCCCCAGGGGATCACAAGTCCTGCCAGTAAACCTTCTCCAAAGGGGCTCCTTTCTCCATGGGGCCACAGGTCCTGCCAGGACATCCCCTCCTTTAGGTATCCATCTGTTCTGTGGGGTCTTCCATGTGCTGCCAGTGGATATCTGCTGTTCCACCATGGACTCCAGAGGCTGCAGGGGCACAGCCTGGCTCACAGGGTCTGCACTGTGGCGTGCAGCAGGGGAATCTCTGCTCCAGCACACAGAGCACATCCTGCCCACCCTTCTGCCCTGAACTTGGTGTCTGCAGGGCTGTTCCTCTCAGATATTCTCCCTCTTCTCTCTGGCTGCTATTGCAGTGGGGTTTTATCACCCTTTTTAAATTACGTTTTCCCAGAGGTACTAGCCCTGTCACTGATGGGCTCTGCCTTGGAACCAGCTCACCTTATCCCTGTCAGACCGTGGGGGAAGCTTCTGGCAGCTTCTTACAGTGACCACCCCTGTAGGCCCCCTACTACCAAACCCCGGTGATGAAAATTCAACATATACTAATATTTTATTAAAATATAACAGAAATAAAAAGCAGAAATGTCACCCTGGTTTTTTAAGATTTTCTAAGCCTTCTGATGTTGACATTCTTGTAGTGAACTTTCTCACACACTTTCTGTAAATAACTCATTGTTTTGCATTCCTTTATGGAGGAGGAGGAGAGTTGATAAACTGTTAGTTCAACCAGTGGCATTAGAAAAGTGCCACTGTTATCCTCCAATCCACTGTCACTTTTGGAAAACTATAAATATTAGAGTCAAAAAATAAACTGCCCTTTTTTCTCTTTCACCTTGAGAACGGTGTGAGCGTATGTTCTTTTGTGTCCTATAGTGACACAGAAAGTAAGACAACATGAATGTACTTTTAGTTAATTGTAGTGTGTTTGGGAGCTGATTTTGATAATAAGCTAAACTGGTAGTTTTCATACAGGACTGAAGTATGGTCATATTTTATTAAGGTTGTGTGAGGAAATATCTCATGGCATCATGTGTTGAAGGATGCTGCTTTTCCAGACTGATCTTTCTCTTTTTTTTTTTTTTTTGGCTGTTTGTTTTAAAAAGTTCAATATTTACCAAGAATACCTTTTCCCTTAGATTTTTTTTTGCATTGAAAGAAATCCTGTAAGTGCATTCTTAGGTTGTATATAGCTTTTTAATCCAGTAATTAAGTCAATATTTAAAACTGTAAATATCAATTATTTGAATGAATATTATATTTAGCATACTGCCAATTAGGTTATGTAATAGTCAATTTTGAGAATGGCTGTTCTCATATTAAAAGATTAAAGAAAATAGTTTCTCTAATTATCTCTTCTTGCATGAATTATGAATCTTTGATCACAGAAAACTTTCAGTCATTAACATGTTAATTTTCCTTATATTATCTGCGATTCATTTCTTCTGTGATCTAAGTATTTAGTGAGTCTTTCTTCAGGTTTGTGTACACTTTCACAAGGAATAGAAACTGACACTGACATAACCTCTTTTGTTTTTAATTTATGGAAGTACATCTCATTATTTTCCTGAGTACAGTAAGAAGCAAATAGCAGATTTGTTTGTTTTGCCTGTAATTCAGAACATCTGTCTTGAAGGTGCTCTGTCCCTTGGTTCTTTTTTCTGAAGTATATTAGCTGTATTTTCCTCACCATATCCTTTGCTTTCCTACTATCTTCTCTGGCTGTTCCTGGCACAGAAAATTTCCATTTCACCCATAGATCTGAAGCCAACTACTAGCTCTCCTTTGGTCTGGGCATAATCTCTGTGCTGTCGTGTTATGCACAAGTAATTCCTCATGCTGCTTTAACAAGGTTTCACTGAATATACATTGCAAAAATTAACATCTCAAAAATTGGATTTTGAATAGGTTTGAATTTCCTCTTAAATATTTTAATGCATTTTGTTTCCCTTTATTCTACTTTTATTGACATAATAATTTAAAATTTTCAAATTTCTTTCACAACAATAAGCAATGCTAAAAATATATTAAAGGCCATCTTTCTGTAACCCCATGACTCATGAAGCTCTGCCTTTTACAAGGGCAGCAAATATCCAGAAGCTGATCATTTGAGACAGCTGACATAACTTCAGCTGCCTTAATCCTTTCAACAGACTTTGGGAGCAGAGAGAAATACAGCCATTGTCATAGCCCTTACTTTATCTATTCCTATTCTCAAGTTTACCTTTAGAATTAGTAAAGGTAAGGCAAGAACGGAGGAAGGGGATATTACATACTGTGATATTACCATGCATTCATATGTGGGCAAGAACCCCCATTCCCAAGCCATCTCCAGCTTCAGTAAATATTGGTCTAAAAAGTTGTTATATTGATCATATTGTTGAATTCAGCGAATATAGAACACAGATATCTGCTCTCTTCCTTCTCTTAACCTGTATTAACAAAAAAACAGTTTTTTGCCAAGTAGTTTAAGAACTGAAGAAACAGCTAATGGATTTCTGCTCCTGTTTTCATACTTTTCTGAGGCAATGAAGAATGAAAAATACTCAGAGGTTAGAGACTGGTTTGTAAAAATGATCAGATCTCGTATTTTTCTTTTATGTATAGAGCATTTAGGTGAGCCATACAGTATGTAGAATGAAAACTGTTGGCTTGTTTGATCTGAGTACCCTTTCCTTTGCAAAAAGCAATCAAGTTATTTTTTTAACACATTTAATATCAAATATTGATTCCTCCACGAAATGAATTTCAACTACCAGACTCTTATTCTTTAATTATGAGGACCAGTAAAAAAAAAGAAAAATCAATAAACTACTAAAGATTTAATTGAATCAACTGTATTGAAATTATTTTATTCTTTACACTGAAATTAATGTCCTATTTATAGTAGTGGTTTTGCAGCTTATATGCAATAGCATACATTGGCTAACAACATACATCCTTTTTACTTTGTACAGCTTAGTTAAACACACAGCATGATGCCTTATAATAAAAGTAAGACAATGCCTTTTTCACATGAATTAGAGCCACACTGAACAGGAATTTATTTTTTAAGAGAAGGCAGTCAAAGACTGAAAACAAGAGTGGCCTTTTCTGTATTTTAAAATTATGTGAATCAGCTAAGGCCATATGTTGTCTGATGTAACTACATAAGAGAAAAATTATGAAAAAAATAGATAATAGATTATTCTCTTTTACTAGCTGATTGAAAGGAAAGCTAATTATGCTTTTAGCTTCTACTCAGGTTCCTGTATCACAGTTGTCATCACAGGGCCAACAATAATCTTAAGGAACATGGTATAGTCTGTCAGATCATGTTTTCTTTTCCTTTCTCTCCCCATGGATGAGCAATGTGTGTACACCAGAATTTTTAATTCTCTGCAAACCAAGGTCAAAGAATTGTCTCACATCTGAAGTGTGAGAAGCTGTGCTTCTGATGCCCTTTATCCAGCTTGGCTAAGGACGTCAGTATGACTGATGCTACTGAAGAGCCAGGCTAGAACTGCCTATTTTCTTCTAACAGCTCTCCCCTGCACAGAATTAAACAAGTTATCTGTTGTGCTGTTTTGGGCTGGGATAGAATCAATTTTCTTCATAGTCCTTTATAAGGTGCTGTGTTTTGGATTTGTGACCAAGCCTACATTAATAACACAGCAATGTACTAGCTATCAAGTGTCAAGGCCATTCCTGCTTTTCACAGTGTCCAGTCACCCTGGGGGCTGAGGAGCCACAGCTGGAACAGCTGCAACCAGGTGACCAAATATCCCACACCCTTCTGGTGCCATGCTGAGCAATGAAAGGAGTGGGGGGCAAGAAGCTGGAAGTGGGGGTGACTTTCAGAGTGATGGTGTTTGTCTTCACACCATTGCATGGAATCCTGCTTTCCTGGAGATGGCTGAACACCTGCCTGCTCGTGGGAAGTGATGAAGGAGCTCCTTGTTTTGCTTTGCATTTGCGATGGCTTTCACTCTTTCTATTAAACTGTTTTTATCTTAATCCATGAGTTTTCTCACATATACCCTTCTGATTCACTCTGTTCTCCCACTGGGGAGGGGTGAACTAGGATCTGTGTGGGGCTGTGTCTGCTGGCCAGGGTTAGACCACACGCCTTCAAAAAATTTTGTCTATTTACTCCACAAACATCTTAGCTTATTTTCCACACTCTTTACTATGTATATACTTCTTTTTTTTTTAATTTGAAAGCTTGAAGAGTGATAGGAATGAATACAGGGATTGTAACTTTGTTCTGTGTCATCATTAAAGAGACCTTTTCAATGGTATTGTGCTTAGTGCAGTTTTCTCAGTTGAAAATAAAATTATACTTGTCCACAATGTATGTGTGCAGGGCTTAAAATAGAAAAGTTTGAGGGATACTAAACCTGCTATCCTTCACCTCTTCACATTACTCTCTTAAGTTCAGTTTAACAGTTTAACATCAAAAGAGAAGATACCAATATACTTTTAAACTCCTGCATAGCAGAAAAGTGATTAGAGAAAAAAACTACATTCAGATGAGGTCATTAGAAATGAGAACAGGAAAAATGGATATGAGAAAGTACTATGGCCACACTAAGTTATTTCAGAGAAATGATTGTTCCTGCCAGTGAGTTTCCTATCTAAGACCAAATGCAACCAAATCTCTCAAATGCAGTGAGGTATGACTTTGTCTGGCATACATCATTAAAGAAATACAATCTTGAATAATATATTTTACATTTATTTTTATCTTTTCTGATAAGATCTGTAGAGATTTTCAGATCTTCCCTTCCAAAGTGTTAACATTCATTCCCTACAAAATTAGGAGCTGATCTTTCCTTGGTGAATAATTGAAATAAAATGTTTACAAAGGAAAATGTAGAAACAGAAGATGTCAAATTACTAAGCGGTGGATTTTTTTAAAACTAAATCAGCATACATCTTTTCTTTTAGTGACATTTATAAGCCATAATTGGGTTTGGAGCTTGACATATTATCACTTCACATCTGAGTCTTAGCAGGTATTTTTTAGAGTAGGCTGTAAGCCCTTCCCAGGTACAAGGCAGTATAAATTGTTTTGAACTTGGACTAATTTCAGAAACATCCTTCCTCTGGCACATCATCTTTTATAAGTTTAGAAGAAATCTTCCAGGTGGATCTACTACCAATAAGGAATAGTTCCAAAGAAGAGAAATTCTGACCTTTTAGGAGGAATCCTTGCTTTTTCTTGAGAAAGCAATAACTTTTCATTTTCTGGCCTCTAAGCCTTTCCTGTTTTATTTGCTGTTTTATTTGTTTGGGCTTTTTCTGTCCATTTATGTAACACAGAATGTGCAACAACTCACTTGTACAAGTGCTTCAATGTTGTGAAAAGCATTCCAGTCTGAATACAGGCTTTTTCTTCTAGTAAATCACTTTTTGGATCTCACCATCCCACCTGTAATTCCAATATCAATATTGGTTCTTCAGAGACTAATTTGCATGCACACATGAATACATCCAAAATAGAAATTAAATAATGTACTTACTTTGTTACCCCTTTTATTTATTTCAACTACAGTAAAACAGTGGCAACCCTGTACTCCATTGGTATTAAATCACATTTCCTACATTAAACTTCTTTAAATCACCAAATGCTTCAAAATTTTCCATTGCTTGTCTTACTTTGCCTTATCCTTAATGAATAGCTGTCTGTTTTCCAGGTTGTCACTCCTATATCTTCCTTTTCTGTAGATTCCAGATTACTCTTTAAAAAATAGCCCTTATTCTTAAGCCCAATTGAAAGACTTCTTCTGAATCTGTTCCCATTTGTTTTATCTTGGGTTCATGGTGACTGTTGTGCCTTTGGTATTCTGACATTTTTATTTTGCTAAAGTGTGTTGGTTTGGAGAATCATAGGAAGGAAGTAAGCCTTTAGTAATTAATCAAAACTAACATCTAAAGGAATAGAATCACTGCTAACAAACACCTTGTCTTCAAATGTATGTGATTAGATAAATGTTATCTATTTTTATAAATCTTAAAGGCACATATGGTGAACTTCAGTAACAGTATTTTACTTCTGTAATTTCTGAAAGTTAACATAGAGCATTGTTGTACCTGCCTATATGCTGCATCGTTAAAATATAGGAAGACCCTCCACAAAATGTATTTGGTAATAAATATTAAGTGAGTGTAAATAAGCCTTTTTCCCTTTACCAGAATTTAGGATTAATACCTTGAATATTTAAAAATTTTCTGATTGAATGCATATATTTTTGATGGTAAAATCATCTTGTCCATCACCAAACCTAACAGAAATCTCTGAAATGTAAGTAACTGAGTTTATCTTGTTTTTGTGTATTCTAACATGGCCCTATCCTTACAGAACTTTTTAAACCTCTCCATATCCCAGAGAAAGGTCTTCAAACAAATGATGTTATTGAACTCCTGAATTAAATCTCAGTGTAACAGTTCCACTAACAGTGTAACTAACTCAGTGCCACTAATATGCTTCTCTCTAAAGTATCAAATTTGAGAGAGAAAAGCACATATGTTAAGGGCTGTATCAAGAAGTATGAAAAACATTTTTTTAGAATGAAACATTCATCCATATAAGCGTGGATATTCTGAAAGGATTAATTTATATTTATATGGATATGAAATGCATTATTTGAAAAGAAACATCCTTAATTTTCAAAATTGTAACCAAACTTTATAGTCCTATTATACAATACTTGAGGAGTATTATAAATTTAATCTTTATTAATTTTTCTTTAAATTTTTAATTGAACATAAGAACTACATCAGAATAAAATTAAAAATCAAATAATCATTAAATTATCTTGTTATGAAATACATAAATTAGTGCATTAAAATCTACAAATAAATAGAAATTTAAATATACTTTGTATTTGTCTATTAGAAACAGAAACCCATAAACGGGGGATATTTTTTATCTTTTAATTAGTCAGTTTTTTCTTCTGTTTTAAGGTGCTGGGGATTACATTATAGAAATTGCGTGTGACACACAATGATTTATTTATTTTATAAATCATTTACTCAATGATTTATTTTAAGATTAAGATAAAAATTATGTAAGTTTATTTAAGAAATGGTATGTTTTTTGTATTTGTTTCCATTTTGCAATGAGTTTAGCATAACATCTATTAGCTACAGGTGATAATCCAAAAGGAAAGATTGTATAATAGCATACTCAGAAATATATGTCAAATTGAAGTCAATGAAAGAATTTTGTATTTTCAGTTGCAAAGTTTCCTATAGATAGTGTTCTTGTCACTTGGATCCATGCTGATCTGTAGATTTAGTAGACTTGAGGACCTTGATATAACCTGCATTTTGCAAACATTAAAAAGACTAAATTAATTCTTACTTTTTCTAAGGTTGCTATGAACTCATATAATTTAAATATGAATGAGATGGAGCATTTGCTATAAAGCATTTTGCAGGCTGAAAGGGAAGATCTTAATTTAATGTGCTACATTTAATATCTAAAAATTTTCAGCTTGTAAAATTCTTTTCTTTCTTTCTTTTGATCCTTTAAAAGGGAAAATGAATGGGTTATTCAATCATTGGTGCTATAATTGTCTCAGATTCTATTACAGAGAATTTTCTATTTGCAGCTTAATCTCTGTCAGGATTCTTTTCTAAATCCTTGTCTTTCAACAAACTGGTTACATTTTTTATTATATTTACAAAGGTTTTTAAGTGCTATTAACTTGCAAAGAAATCAAAATAATGTAAATATATTTGAAAATCTACTTCTTATGTGGAAGAAGTATTTCTGAATTAAATAAAAACAAATCCTTCCTAGAGCAGTTTTCTGACTCTTGAGTAGTTCAGTATTTGTCACTGTATTATAATAGCCTTGGTGGTGTTTTTCCCAGTTTTTAATTGCTGTCATTTCTGCTGATAATGAGTGGGCTGCCTAGAAGTTAAAATAAGAAAAAGTCATTTTTCTGACTAGATAGTCAGATAGACTTGTAAAGACATCTTTAAAGAAACCAGTTTCATATATTGTAATTGCCTTGAACCCTGAGCCTTCTTGCTTTCCTTCTATTTCCTCTCTGTCCTGTGGGAGAGCGAGTGAGAATCTGGGGAGGGGTTTGGCTGTTGCTGAGGTCAGCTCACCACATATACACTGTACAATGATTACACCTATACACACCAGTAGTAAGTGCTACAGAATATCTAAAACCCATTCCAATGACATTTTCATTATATTTTTTTATTCTTCAATGTAACTTGTGTGTGATTTGCCCCCCAAGAAAAATTCTGACATGTTTTACATGACCACATGTCATTAACACATTATCGCTTTTTTTAAAATTTGTTTTAATAATGAACATGAGTTCTTATTAAAGAGTGACTTAAGCTCATACCTAATGTTATTCTATTTGGCTATAATAGGGAAAAGATAATTTTCTTGCAGCTTTTATTTGGCTTACTAAATAAATAAGCCATGTGTGATATCAATCTAGAATTTAACTCTGTGTAGCCACTGTAAGCTATTATGCCCTCATGAATTCCTAAAATATAGAGAAAGATCTTTTCCCTGTGCTGTAAAAACAATGCTCAAATTTGCAATGCATCATACAATAAGGGTCCTAAGTTTTTATGGTCAGAGCAAATTGATTTTTCTACACTCATCAACATTTTTATTAATCCTTTTCTCAGATATATAAGTGAAATGCAGAGCCCAAATTTTATTATTAGCCAGGTTATGTATAACTAATTTTCAGTTCAAATATAAAACAAAATATGGGAGAAATACAGATTTTTTAAAAATTCTTTTCTTATTCAAACAAACTTTACAAAGCTGCATCTCTCCTATCCCTTATAAATGAATATAAGTGATATAAAATGGGATTTGTCTCAATTTAAAGGTCATTTCCTAAATCTAGAGTACTCTAGATTAACTTTTATTCTATCAGGAAAATTGGATAATTATAAATAATTTTTTCTTGATCAAAAACTATGGCATTAATAAAAGCTGGATTATTTTTTCCCCATAGGTAGTTATTTTTTTATGATGACAAGAGAGACACTCTAGATCACTCAGAAAATTGAAGGATGTCTAAATATATTTCTGTTAACATTTGGCTACATGTATAAACCTGATTTTCAAAAAATATCAGGCATTTTAGACAAAGTCATCTTGATTTCTAAATGCCCAAGTTTGTGGTTTTCTTCATGGAAACTGGGATTCTTATAGACTACATCCTCAGAAATAATTATGTGCCTACATATGATTTAATTTTCAAATAAGGAATCAAATTTCTTTCTAAAAACTTATCCATGTACTGTATATTAAAAAATGGAAAACACTGGAAATAATATATTTGAATTTCTGATGGACCAAAGGTATTAAGAAAACCTTAACTTGCAAAAGGGCTGTGTTCAACTGATAAACAAATAGAAATGCATTTTTAGAAAAGAATTGGGAGATTTGAACTTCCAAATATGTGATGAGGCTAGCGATATGTAACAGAACATATAACAACTTTTTGCTTATTGTTTTTAGTTGGTTTGGCACTGTTTTTTTGTCAAAGAAGTTGATACTGGTGGAAACGAACTTCTTCTAAAGCAGTCTACTGGTTCAGTAATGACAGATAATAATAACCTATGCTTTTCTACCAAAGGAAATTTGCATATTTAAAAAATACTGACTATAATAACTTGCATGCTGTGCATTACATAATTATGCATATACAATTTCAATCTTCCTTTTTTAAAAAATAACTATGTTTGTATTTACTTTATCAAACTCTGATAGCGGGGATATTGGCCAAGTTTTCATTATTAACATCTTAGATGTCCTTTGAGAACTCAGTGTTTATGTAAATTTTCTTAGCAACACTGGAGAGCTGAATCTCAAGTACATTTATGAGGGAAATTCTAAGAATAGAAGTAAAGAGATGGAAAATTATTAATATCTCAAGACTGTTTAATGTAGTATAATAATGGCTCCATGTAATTTTCTTCATACTTTTGGTATAGTTTTTCATTTCTAGTCTCGCAGTATAAACATGTATGTTTTCTGTCTGTTCCAGTAAGAGCAATTATTACAAGAACCAAATAAATCTAATCCCCTATGTTCCATTTTTTATCCTGGACAATGCCACTCCTTGCTCAGAACTTAAAGTACTCACATAATTGATTACAAAAGAGGTTTCTAACTTAAGCAGGAAATGGTTTTTGCTGCTTTTCAAGGACAAACTAGGTATTAATATTACAAATGTAGAAGAATGTTTTACAACCTCTAAGGGACTCCTACAGATTTGGCCAGTCAATTATCTGCGGACTTTTAACTGTCTAAAATGGTTCCTCAAAGAAAACAGCTGTCTCATCTTAAGAGTCAGGATGCCCAATAGGGGCTGTGGAAGGAAACATGCCTTCTATGAATAACATGAATTAATTAACTATGAAAGAAATAAAGTCTTAAAATGTGTTTATTTTTCCACAGTATTTAATTTACTGCCATGTGTTTTTTAACTAAGTTTTTGTTGAATACTAACCTTAGCCTCTGGTGAAATCTTTTTTCTACTTACATAGACATGATGAATTTAGTGTCTCAAAAATGTTTGCATTAAGTTTTGCAAAGCAGCAATATGTAATTTTTCATTTTTAAAATTGCTTTCCTATTAAAATATCTATTCAAGAGCAAGATGTCAGGCAATGCTATGAGATCAGGAGACTAAAAAATTCCTATAAATTAAATTTTAGTCAGATTTCTTTAGCCTTTGCTCTGTAACCAGCAATTGGACCCTGTTTGGAATCAGAATGGGTCTTTTGGACAGAAGCTTTATTTTTATTGCATTTGCAAAGGTTTGCTACATTGTCTCTTTCTGAATGGGTGCTACTCACTCTTTCATAAACCAAATATTTTTCTAAGTCTAAGTCTTTGCACTTGCTCAAGTATTCTGTTTTAAAGTGAGATGCTGACGTAGGCACTAGTGTCTTCTTTCTGGTGACCAGTGACAGGACTGAGGGAATGGCCTGAAGTTGTGTCAGGGGAGGTTTAGGTTGGATACCAAGAAATGTTCTCCACCCAGAGGGTGGTTGGGCACTGGAACAGGCCCCCCAGGGCAGTGGTCACAGCGCCAGCCTGACAGAGCTCAAGAAGAATTTGGACAATGCTCTCAAGCACTTGGTGTGGTTCTTGGGGCTGTTCTGCTCTGGGCAGGAGCTGGACTTCAATGACCCTTTTGATTCCTTTCCAACTCAAGATATTCTATTATTCTAATATAAGTGGATTGAAATATCCATTCTTTCCAGTAGCAGCCTATAGTTGATGCCATTACTCCTAGAAGCACTAGTGCTCTGTAGAAACTCAAAGAAACAATTTGGAGCACCAGACTTTTAGTTTGTTGTCTCTTTAGTGCAGTGCATTATCTTCTTCTCTTTTAGGATTAGTACTGTTCTGGTGCCTCTCATTCTGTCTTGATCCAGCTATGCTTTGCAGTGATATTGTGAACCACTTTAATGTGCTTGTGCCTTGCTTACGTACTCTTGCTGCGCTCCAGCAGCACTGGTCTCTCTACGTTCATCCTTTCCAGTTTGTAGCCAAGTGCACCTGCTGCCAAGAGCTCTCATAAATATCTTGTTGTGCTGTCATCTTTCCTACTACTTGTATTGACTTCTGTACCTCTTCAGCAGAGAAGGGAATATTTAACGTGAGAGTGCCCTGACACTTCTGAACAATGATCTGAGGCACAGTACAGATCAGAGGGTTGCTATAATAGATTTTGTTGGCTCTTTTCAGGGTTCCTGTTTAAGCACTGAACAGCAAGTGAACTATTTTATTTGCATTTAGTTACTATCATCTACATACTGTAACACTAATAATGATAAGTAGTCAGACAGGAATAAGATTTCTTTTAGCCCCAAATGCATTTGTTGTAATCAGAGAAGATAATTTAGGGTGAAGTAATGATCATTAATCTAGGATTTCTTAACTGTCTGAAGACCTCCAGCTGCTGTGAGAAAATGGAAGAGCTTTTTTGCTGGAGTAGTTCTTTTGCTGCAGAAACTCTGCAGAGATGAAAAATTTGCCAATTTCTCTTATTTGGTTAATACCAAACACAAAGCACTGCTGGTTCCTTGTGGAGATGTGCCCTGTATTCAGTATGGCCGCTTTGTATCACTCCAAGGCTCAATACTTTACAAAGCGGCATCTCTCCTATCCCTTATAAATTGTATCATTAGATTATTTTTTAATGCTATTTTCTTTTTCTGGAATTGTTTGTGAATTGATTTACATAATATCAGATGCAGGTAGATACTGTGCTGTGAAGAGACTGACCTTTGGCAATATACAACACAAATGGTGAAAATTAAATTACCTTTTCCTCTCTCAGTCTTATAAATCTAATGTTATTATTAGCTGAGGAAATGACATCCAGTAAAAAATATGAGTTTTATCCTGCTAGTGTCCTTTTTAACTTTGTATTTTGCAACCTTTTTTTTTTTTTTGGCTTTATTCATAGCAGAAATTGAGTCTTGTGACCTTTCTTCTGGGTGATTTTTTTACAGTGATTTTAATGCAGTAATTCAAATGCAAACCTATAAAATAGCCTGAAAATAATAATTACTCTAAACAATGCCCCCTCTTCAATATTTGTGAGGTGCTTGCAATATTCTTTGCTCTTATACAATAAATAAATAAACTGAAAGAAGACAGTTTTTAATTGTGAAGCCCCATATTTTTTGGGGGACAGTGCAATGTAAATCTCATTGAGAATGCAATGACTGTGGTGATATGACACCCCAATAGAAATCAGTGTCCTCCTTACAGAATATGGGACTTACAGCTGTGGGAAAAACACCTTGGAATTGATAGGAGATCCTGCAGCAGGCACAGGTCTGTGGCAGCATATGTATAAATAAAAGCCACAGACTCACTGAACTTTCATATTAACAGGAGGACATCAGTGCCTCACTTTGAAAGAAAATACTGGATGCAAGCGTTCACAACAGAGAGTTACTGGACATTTTTCTTTGGCAAATTGTGCTCTTTTCAACAGAAGAGGTGGTCCCTTAGGAGAGTACAAAATAGGATCTAAATTGTAGATTTAGGAGAGTACAAAATAGGATCAGACCCTTTATCTTCCATTCTGCTCAATGTAAGCCTTCTAGTGAAGTTGGACTCACTCCACATCCACTCCTTGGACTCACTGTGTATTTCAGGCTATATTTAACTCCTTTTAAGGTGATTATTTACTTTGTTTATATTGAGTTCTCATCTGTGTTATGGTATATGGTACAGTTATTCTGCCATATAAGATGAAGCTTTAGCAGCTCTGTGAGGATCAATAAGGCAAAACAATAGTATTAATTCTGAAAAACTATTATTCCTTCTGTAAAGCATTACATCTTTATCTCTGCCTTTTATTATGATATAATTAATAATAAGTAGAATAATAACAGTAATACCCTTTTTAAAAATGGTTGATATGAAAGGACTTAAAGCTCTAATGTTTAACCTTGAAAAAATACCCTTTGTACACATGGACATGTTTTTAAAGACTAAAAGTCACTGCAGATTTGCTGACACAGAGTTGTGGACATGTTTAGAAGACTATGGATAACTTAAAATGCTTCTGAGAATTTTGAAATAACGTCAGTCTTTTATGATGAATCTATTGTCATTTGAAATGAGAACAACCATAAAAAGGCACACTGAATCTTTACGTTTATTATTTATTAGTTTCCAAAGCATAAAATAATTTTTAGATTACCATACTTACCTAAACTCCTTTCCTTTCAAAATTTGACACTGATTTTTGATAGTTGAATTACTTTTTCTATGATTTCTCTTTTCTATGCTGCGCTTCAGACTGAAGAACATGTTTACTGTAGAGTTATGAACCTGTGAAACCAAGGGCTACAGTAAAACTGCTGATGCAGTGTTAACTACAGCAGCATGAACAATTTAATAGTTATTTTATTCACAATGAAAATACTTTAAAGGACTTCCTAAGGTATTTTTAAAGGTGGCAGATAGAGGACTGTGGGCCTAGAAGATGAACTAAATGGTCTCATAAACTGCAGCAATACCTTTGTTTAAACTATGACCTTCCTTTTATTTTTTCCTGATAATTATTTATTCTAATTGTTAACCTTCTTGTATCGTATGACCATAAGTAAATATTTATTCTATATAATGAGAATTCTTTGAATTCTTTACATCTGTTTGCTTGGTAAGAATACCACGACATGGTATGTCTGTGGTTCTTGCCTTTATGGGACATGAGAAAAAAACTTAGAGATGGTAACTTGAATAACTTAAGGCACATTATTATGTTAATTGATTTGTCCTGATCCAAAATAGTTATTCTAAATTAAACTAAAATTAGAGAGGAAAGTAAAGTGAGAACAGTGTCAGAACAGTTCTGGAAGGAACTGTGTGGTCAGTAAGGTGTTTGAGTTAGGGAAGGAAAGAAAATTAGAGAAATGAACTATGATTGGTTCATTTGGATACCGATACCCTGTTAATCAGTCTTGAAAGTAAAATCAGAACTAATCTCCTTTATGTGTTTCCCTATATTTATTCCTGAAATCATTGGGTCTGGGAGACATTCTTGCTGTGAGATGATTTGAGCTTGTTTTGACACATATGATCAATCACAGGACTGATACAAAGAAATCCTTACTGTTTCTCTCAATGTATTTCAGTGTAGAGTCAATAATTATCAAAGTAACACAGAAACATAGAAATGAAGAAGAGTACACATACAAGAAGATACAATAGAATCCGCTTAGCCATCTTCTCTCAAGATTTAAAATTGATGTTTCCCCACAAATTTACATAATTTCTCCAAGGATATCTTTTGCCTTTACTCATCCTTCCCTTTGCCAGGATTTTAATTTTATTACTGACATATTAGTATGTTAAAATACAATTTAGAACTTTAGGACCCTTAGATTCTTGCCATTGGCAGATATCTAAAGTTGCAAGGTGTGTCTTTCTCTGTCTTTTAA
This sequence comes from Agelaius tricolor, assembly GCF_023055355.1. Taxonomy (NCBI): domain Eukaryota; kingdom Metazoa; phylum Chordata; class Aves; order Passeriformes; family Icteridae; genus Agelaius; species Agelaius tricolor. The sequence continues at coordinate 38,210,940 of NW_027269267.1, read as the reverse complement.
TTATATTAATGAACTCAGAATGAATGACAGAGTTTTGTAGATTATTTATAGTTTCAAAGATCTCCTGAGTCCTTTTGATGCACACTTACTATGCTTCATTTGTTCTCCTAAAAAAATCTCACAGAAAACATTTTGAATAGTTTTTGAATACTGCAACATTTTGGTAAGAAAATGTACAGCTGAAGCAGATAAGATAAAAGGATAATATTTACAGTGGATGGGGTATCAAGTATTGCATTTGCTGTTTCTCAATTGACGCATTGTATTAAGCAAATTCATTTTTGCAGTGTCTCAAATGTCTTCTTTTCAGTGTACAATGAGAAGTTGTATTTTCTTTTCATGAAATAAATCACAATATAATTTCTCAATTCCCACTTTTTCCCATCCCATAGGCCATAGTTTTGTATTCTCCTGTCTCTCTCTTCATCCTAAAACCAAAAAGAACCAAAAACTCCAAATAAAAACGCGCAATGAAAAAACCCCAACCCTTCTGTAAAAGGTTTATTTTATGAGCTGATAATTTTAACATATTCAGGGAATATAATTTTTTTTCTCAGATTTAAAAATAAAGTTAAGTAGCAATACCTTTGTCAAAGACCAAGTTGATAGTGACAAATGAGACTCAAGTAAAATATGGAACTCCATGTCATCCTGTCTGTCCTCCTGTTAATGCAGAAATGTTTCTCAAAGGGTATATTAAATAATAAATCCCATTTGGCTTTAATAATTTTAGTAGTGTAATTCCTACTCCTTCTCTTCTGGGATCATAGCATAGCACAGGAAATCTCCTAGGACCTAATTCTGCCAGTTTTACCCTGAACAGTCATTTAATCCACCATAATCCCATGGAAATAATTTTAGGGATTTGTAAAGGAAGGTGCTAGTCAAAATGAAAGATATGTCCTATACAAACAAGTTATGATTGCTATTTTTAACTTTCTAAAATAATTTTACTTCTAATGTGTACTCTTAATTCAAAATGTGTTGTGGGAAGAGGAGGAAGACAGGTTATTCACTTTGATTATTTACAAATCTTCATAGTTTTCACTTTTGCAAGTCATAGGTAATCAAGGTGATGTAATTTCTCTTACAAATCACTGCTCTTCCCTGCTTATTGATTGGTCAAACATTATACTTCTCTGATTAAGGTTTCTTCTTCTGTGTGTGGAAATCTGAAGGAAAAAGAACTACCTCAGTCATTTCCAAAATTGAGAAAAAATAAGGGGAATTTTTCCCACTTATTGTTCCATTAAACATGTCTGTGAAGAATTTCCACAATTTGAAGCAGTTTGTGTGCTGATTATCAGCAAATTCTGTGACTGTCAACCCATCCAGATCTGACCTATTTAAAATACTAAACCTATTAAAAAACCTATTGAGCAGTAAATTTCAACACAGTAGCATAATTTTCCTGGTGTACTGTTAATATGTGTGTAAGTGCAATGGTAATTCTCCACACAGAGCATGGTGCAACTTGAGTAGAAATATTTACAATTTCTTTTCTAGGGGAATACTTGTTGGCTTTGAAGCAGGAGACCAGAACAGGAGACAAGATAAGATAATTATATTTGCATTTCTCACTTTTACTAGTCATTAAATGCTGATCTTATTTCATTTGACAAGGCAAGCAAGATACAGTCTCCCATTTTATAAATGTTGCATGGGCATTTTT